>NW_027141272.1:350833-701666 GCF_036365525.1 Heterodontus francisci
TTAAACTGTTCACCTGGTGATATGTCCCGCGTATATAAAATCATCAGGGGAACACACTCTCCTCACTTATACTGTTCATCTGGTAACATGTCCAGTGTGTATTAAACAATCAGGGGAACACACTCTCCTCACTTAAACTGTTCACCTGGTGATATGTCCCGCGTATATAAAATCATCAGGGGAACACACTCTCCTCACTTATACTGTTCATCTGGTAACATGTCCCGTGTATATTAAACCATCAGGGGAACACAATCTCCTCACTTATACTGTTCATCTGGTAACATGTCCAGTGTGTATTAAACAATCAGGGGAACACACTCTCCTCACTTATACTGTTCACCTGGTAACATGTCCCGTGTATATTAAACAATCAGGGGAACTCACTCTCCTCACTTATACTGTTCACCTGGTAACATGTCCCGTGTATATTAAACCATCAGGGGAACACACTCTCCTCACTTATACTGTTCACCTGGTAACATGTCCCTTGTATATTAAACCATCAGGGGAAAGCCCTCTCCTCACTTATACTGTTCACCTGGTAACATGTCCGTTGTGTATTAAACAATCAGGGGAACACTCTCTCCTCACTTATACTGTTCACCTGGGGAAATGTCCGGTCAGTATTAAACCATCAGGGGATCACACTCTCCTCACTTATACTGTTCACCTGGTGACATGTCCCGTCAGTATTAAACAATCAGGGGAAGACACTCTCCACACTTATACTGTTCACCTGGTAACATGTCCTGTGTGTATTAAACAATCAGGGGAACACACTCTCCTCACTTATACTGTTCACCTGGTAACATGTCCCGTGTTTATTAAACCATCAGGGGAACACACTCTCCTCACTTATACTGTTCACCTGGTAACATGTCCTGTGTGCATTAAACCATCAGAGGAACACACTCTCCTCACTTATACTGTTCATCTGGTAACATGTCCCGTCAGTATTAAACCATCAGGGGAACACACTCTCCTCACTTATACTGTTCACCCGGTGACATGTCCCATGTGTATTAAACAATCAGGGGAACACACTCTCCTCACTTATACTGTTCACCTGGTGACATGTCCCGTCAGTATTAAACAATCAGGGGAACACACTCTCCTCAATTATACTGTTCACCTGGTAACAAGTCCTGTGTATATTAAAACATCAGGGGAACACACTCTCCTCACTTATACTGTTCACCTGGTAACATGTCCCGTGTATATTAAACCATCAGGGGAACACACTCTCCTCACTTATACTGTTCACCTGCTAACATGTCCCGTGTATATTAAACCATCAGGGGAACACACTCTCCTCACTTATACTGTTCACCTGGTGACATGTCCCGTGTGCATTAAACAGTCAGGGGAACATACTCTCCTCACTTAGACAGTTCACCTGGTAACAAGTCCTGTGTATATTAAAACATCAGGGGAACACACTCTCCTCACTTATACTGTTCACCTGGTAACATGTCCCGTGTATATTAAAACATCAGGGGAACACACTCTCCTCACTTATACTGTTCACCTGCTAACATGTCCCGTGTATATTAAACCATCAGGGGAACACTCTCTCCTCACTTATACTGTTCACCTGGTAACATGCCCAATGTGCATTAAACAATCAGGGGAATACACTCTCCTCACTTATACTGTTCACCTGGTAACATGTCCTGTGTATATTAAACCATCAGGGGAACACACTCTCCTCACTTAGACAGTTCACCTGGTAACATGTCCTGTGTATATTAAACCATCAGGGGAACACACACTCCTCACTTATACTGTTCACCTTGTAACATGTCCTGTGTATATTAAAACATCAGGCGAACACACTCTCCTCACTTATACTGTTCACCTGGTAACATGTCCCGTGTATATTAAACCATCAGGGGAACACTCTCACCTCACTTATACTGTTCACCTGGTAACATGTCCCGTGTGTATTAAACAATCAGGGGAACACACTCTCCTCACTTAGACAGTTCACCTGGTAACACGTCCTGTGTATATTAAACCATCACGGGAAAACACTCTCCTCACTTATACTGTTCACCTGGTAACATGTCCGTTGTGTATTAAACAATCAGGGGAACACTCTCTCCTCACTTATACTGTTCACCTGGGGAAATGTCCGGTCAGTATTAAACCATCAGGGGATCACACTCTCCTCACTTATACTGTTCACCTGGTGACATGTCCCGTCAGTATTAAACAATCAGGGGAAGACACTCTCTACACTTATACTGTTCACCTGGTAACATGTCCTGTGTGTATTAAACAATCAGGGGAACACACTCTCCTCACTTATACTGTTCACCTGGTAACATGTCCCGTGTTTATTAAACCATCAGGGGAACACACTCTCCTCACTTATACTGTTCACCTGGTAACATGTCCTGTGTGCATTAAACCATCAGAGGAACACACTCTCCTCACTTATACTGTTCATCTGGTAACATGTCCCGTCAGTATTAAACCATCAGGGGAACACAGTCTCCTCACTTATACTGTTCACCTGGTGACATGTCCCATGTGTATTAAACAATCAGGGGAACACACTCTCCTCACTTATACTGTTCACCCGGTGACATGTCCCGTGTGTATTAAACAATCAGGGGAACACACTCTCCTCACTTATACTGTTCACCTGGTGACATGTCCCGTCAGTATTAAACAATCAGGGGAACACACTCTCCTCAATTATACTGTTCACCCAGTAACATGTCCCGTGCGTGTTAAAACATCAGGGGAACACACTCTCCTCACTTATACTGTTCACCTGGTAACATGTCCAGTGCATATTAATCAATCAGGGGAACACACTCTCCTCCCTTTTCTGTTCACCTGGTAACATGTCCAGTGTGTATTAAACCATCAGGTTGAACTCACTGTCCTCACTTATACTGTTCACCTGGTATCATGTCCCATGTATATTAAACCATCAGGGGAAAGCCCTCTCCTCACTTATACTGTTCACCTGGTAATAGGTCCCGTGTATATTCAATCATCAGGGGAACACACTCTCCTCACTTATACTGTTCACCTGGTAACATGTCCCGTGTATATTTAACAATCAGGGCAACACACTCTCCTCACTTATACTGTTCACCTGGTGACATGTCCCACGTATATTAAACAATCAGGGGAACACGCTCTCTTCACTTATACTGTTCACCTGGTAACATGTCCCATGTATATTAAACCTTCAGGGGAACACACTCTCTTCACATATACTGCTCACCTGGTAACATCTCCCGTGAGTATTAAACAATCAGGGGAACACACTCTCGTCACTTATACTGTTCACCTGGTAACATGTCCCGTGTATATTAAACCATCTGGGGAACACACTCTCCTCACTTATACTGTTCACCTGGTAACATGTCCCGTTTATATTTAACAATCAGGGGAACACACTCTCCTCACTGATACTGTTCACCTGCTAACATGTCCCATGTATATTAAACCATGAGGGGAACACATTCTCCTCACCTATACTGTTCACCTGGTAACATGTCCCGTGTATATTAAACCATCAGGGGAACACACTCTCCTCACTTATACTCGTCACCTGGTAATATGTCCCACGTATATTAAACAATCAGGGGAACACGCTCTCTTCACTTATACTTTTCACCTGGTAACATTTCCCATGTATATTAAACCATCAGGGGAACACACTGTCCTCACATATACTGTTCACCTGGTAACATGTGCCGTGTGTATTAAACAATCAGGGGAACACACTCTCCTCACTTCTACTCTTCACCTGGTGACACGTCCCGTGCGTGTTAAACCATCAGGGGAACACACTCTCCTCACTTATACTGCTCACCTGTTAACATGTCCTGTGAGTATTAAACAATCAGGGGAACACACTCTCCTGACTTATACTTTTCACCTGGTAACATGTCCTGTGTACATTAAACCATCAGGGGAACACATTCTCCTCACTTATACTGTTCACCTGGGAACATGTCCTGTGTATATTAAACCATCAGGGGAGCACACTCTCTTCACATATACTGTTCACCAGTTAACATGTCCCGTGCGTGTTAAAACATCAGGGAAACACACTCTCCTCACTTTAATTGCTCACCTGGTAACATCTCCCGTGAGTATTAAACAATCAGGGGAACACACTCTCCTCACTTAAACTGTTCACCTGGTAACATGTCCCGTGTATATTAACCAATTATTGGAACACACTCTCCTCACTTATGCAGTTCACCTGGTGACATGTCCCGTGTGTATTAAACCATCAGGGGAACACACTCTCCTCACTTATACTGTTCACCTGGTAACATGTCCCGTGTATATTCAAACATTAGGGGAACACACTCTTCTCACTTATACGTTTCATCTGGTAACATGTCCCATGTATATTAAACCATCAGGGGAACACACTCTCCTCACTTATACTTTTCACCTGGTAACATGTCCCGTTTATATTTAACAATCAGGGGAACATACTCTCCTCACTTATACTGTTCTCATGGCAACATGTCCCGTGTATATTAAACCATCAGGGGAACACATTCTCCTCACTGATACTGTTCACCTGCTAACATGTCCCGTGTATATTAAACAATGAGGGGAAAACACTCTCCTCACTTATACTCGTCACCTTGTAACATGTCCCACGTATATTAAGCAATCAGGGGAACACACTCTCCTCACTTATACTGTTCACCTGGTAACATGTCCCGTTTGTATTAAACCATCAAGGGAACACACTCTCCTTACTTATACTGTTCACCTGTTAACATGTCCCGTGTGTATTAAACCATCAAGGGAACACACTCTCCTTACTTATACTGCTCACCTGGTAACATGTCCTGTGTATATTAACCCATCAGGGGAACACACTCTCCTCACTTATACTGTTCACCTGGTTACATGTCCCGTGTGTATTAAACCATCAGGGGAACACACTCTCCAAACTTATAATGTTCACCTGGTAACATGTCCCTTCTGTATTAAACCATCAGGGGAACACACTCTCCTCACTTATAGAGTTCACCTGGTGACATGTCCCGTGTATATTAAGCCATCAGGGGAACACAGTCTCCTCACTTATAATGTTCACCTGGTAACATGTCCCGTGTGTATTATACCATCAGGGGAAAACAATCTCCTCACTTATACTGTTCACCTGGTGACATGTCCCATGTACATAAAACCCTCAGCGGAACACACTCTCCTCAATTATACTGATCACCTGGTAACATGTCCCGTCTGTATTAAACCATCAGGGGAACACACTCTCCTCACTTATATTGTTCACCTGGTAACATGTCCCGTCTATATTAAGCCATCAGTGGAACACACTCTCCTCACTTATACTGTTCACCTGGTAACATGTCCCGTCTGTATTAAACCATCAGGGGAACACACTCTCCTCTCTTATACTGTTCACCTGGTAACATGTCCCGTGTGTATTAAACAATCAGGGGATCACACTCTCCTCACTTATACTGTTCACCTGGTAACATGTCCCGTGTATATTAAACCATCAGGGGAATACATTCTCCTCACTTATACTGTTCACCTGCTAACATGTCCCGTGTATATTAAAACATCAGGGGAACACACTCTCCTCACTTCTACTGTTCACCTGGTAACATGTCCCGTGTATATTAAACCATCAGGGGAAAGCCTTCTCCTCACTTATGCTGTTCAGCTGGTTACATGTCCCGTGTATATTAAACCATCAGGGGAACACACTCTCCTCAATTATACTGTTCACCTGGTAACATGTCCCGTGTATATTAAACCATCAGGGGAAAACACTCTCCTCACTTATACTGTTCACCTGGTAACATGTCCCGTGTATATTGAACCATCAGGGGAATACAGTATCCTCACTTATACTGTTCACCTGGTAACATGTCCCGTGTATATTAAACCATCAGTGGAACACATTCTCCTCACTTATACTGTTCACCTGGTAACCTGTCCCTTGTATATTAAAGCATCAGGGGAAAGCCCTCTCCTCACTTATACTGTTCACCTGGTAACATGTCCCGTGTATATTATAACATCAGGGGAAAGCAGTCTCCTCACTTCTAATGTTCACATGGTAACATGTCCCGTGTATATTAAACCATCAGGGGAACTCACTGACCTCACTTATACTGTTCACCTGGTAACATGTCCCGTGTATATTGAACCATCAGGGGAAGACACTCTCCTCCCTTTTCTGTTCACCTGGTAACATGTCCCGTGTCTATTAAACCATCAGGCGAACACACTCTCCTCACTTCTACTTTTCACCTGGTAACATGTCCGGTGTATATTAAACTATCAGGGTAAAGCCCTCTCCTCACTTATACTTTTCACCTGGTAATATGTCCCGTGTATATTAAACCATCAGGGGAACACACTCTCCTCAATTATACTGTTCACCTGGTAACATCTCCCGTGAGTATTAAACAATCAGGGGAACACACTCTCCTCACTTATACTTTTCACCTGGTAACATGTCCCGTGTGTATTAAACCATCAGGGGAACACATTCTCCTCACTTATACTGTTCACGTTGTAACATTTCCCGTGTATATTAAACCATTAGGGGAACACACTCTCCTCACTTATACTTTTCACCTGGTAACATGTCCCGTGTATATTAAACCATCAGGGGAACACATTCTCCTCACTTATACTGTTCACCTGCTAACATGTCCCGTGTATATTGAACCATCAGGGGAATACAGTCTCCTCACTTATACTGTTCACCTGGTAACATGTCCCGTGTATATTAAACCATCAGGGGAACACACTCTCCTCACTTATACTGTTCACCTGGTAACATGTCCCGAAAATATTAAACCATCAGGGGAACACACTCTCCTCACTTATATTGTTCACCTGGTAACATGTCCCGTGTATATTTAACCATCAGGGGAACACACTCCCCTCACTTATACTATTCACCTGGTATCATGTCCCGTGTATATTTAACAATCAGGGGAACACATTCTCCTCACTTATACTGTTCACCTGGTAACATGTCCCATGTATATTAAACCATCAGCGGAACACATTCTCCTCACTGATACTGTTCACCTGCTAACATGTCCCGTGTATATTAAACAATGAGGGGAACACACTCTCGTCACTTATACTGTTCACCTGGTAACATGTCCCGTGTATATTAAACCATCTGGGGAACACACTCTCCTCACTTATACTGTTCACCTGGTAACATGTCCCGTTTATATTTAACAATCAGGGGAACACACTCTCCTCACTGATACTGTTCACCTGCTAACATGTCCCATGTATATTAAACCATGAGGGGAACACATTCTCCTCACCTATACTGTTCACCTGGTAACATGTCCCGTGTATATTAAACCATCAGGGGAACACACTCTCCTCACTTATACTGTTCACCTGGTAACATGTCCCACGTATATTAAACAATCAGGGGAACACGCTCTCTTCACTTATACTTTTCACCTGGTAACATTTCCCATGTATATTAAACCATCAGGGGAACACACTGTCCTCACATATACTGTTCACCTGGTAACATGTGCCGTGTGTATTAAACAATCAGGGGAACACACTCTCCTCACTTCTACTCTTCACCTGGTGACACGTCCCGTGCGTGTTAAACCATCAGGGGAACACACTCTCCTCACTTATACTGCTCACCTGGTAACATTTCCCGTGAGTATTAAACCATCAGGGGAACACACTCTCCTCACTTATACTGTTCACCTGGTAACATGTCCCGTGTATATTAAACCATGAGGGGAACACACTCTCCTCACTTATATTGTTCACCTGGCATCATGTCCCGTGTATATTAGACCATCAGGGGAACACATTCTCCTCACTTCTACTCTTCACCTGGTGACACGTCCCGTGCGTGTTAAACCATCAGGGGAACACACTCTCCTCACTTATACTGCTCACCTGTTAACATGTCCTGTGAGTATTAAACAATCAGGGGAACACACTCTCCTGACTTATACTTTTCACCTGGTAACATGTCCTGTGTACATTAAACCATCAGGGGAACACATTCTCCTCACTTATACTGTTCACCTGGGAACATGTCCTGTGTATATTAAACCATCAGGGGAGCACACTCTCTTCACATATACTGTTCACCAGTTAACATGTCCCGTGCGTGTTAAAACATCAGGGAAACACACTCTCCTCACTTTAATTGCTCACCTGGTAACATCTCCCGTGAGTATTAAACAATCAGGGGAACACACTCTCCTCACTTAAACTGTTCACCTGGTAACATGTCCCGTGTATATTAACCAATTATTGGAACACACTCTCCTCACTTATGCAGTTCACCTGGTGACATGTCCCGTGTGTATTAAACCATCAGGGGAACACACTCTCCTCACTTATACTGTTCACCTGGTAACATGTCCCGTGTATATTCAAACATTAGGGGAACACACTCTTCTCACTTATACGTTTCATCTGGTAACATGTCCCATGTATATTAAACCATCAGGGGAACACACTCTCCTCACTTATACTTTTCACCTGGTAACATGTCCCGTTTATATTTAACAATCAGGGGAACATACTCTCCTCACTTATACTGTTCTCATGGCAACATGTCCCGTGTATATTAAACCATCAGGGGAACACATTCTCCTCACTGATACTGTTCACCTGCTAACATGTCCCGTGTATATTAAACAATGAGGGGAAAACACTCTCCTCACTTATACTCGTCACCTTGTAACATGTCCCACGTATATTAAGCAATCAGGGGAACACACTCTCCTCACTTATACTGTTCACCTGGTAACATGTCCCGTTTGTATTAAACCATCAAGGGAACACACTCTCCTTACTTATACTGTTCACCTGTTAACATGTCCCGTGTGTATTAAACCATCAAGGGAACACACTCTCCTTACTTATACTGCTCACCTGGTAACATGTCCTGTGTATATTAACCCATCAGGGGAACACACTCTCCTCACTTATACTGTTCACCTGGTTACATGTCCCGTGTGTATTAAACCATCAGGGGAACACACTCTCCAAACTTATAATGTTCACCTGGTAACATGTCCCTTCTGTATTAAACCATCAGGGGAACACACTCTCCTCACTTATAGAGTTCACCTGGTGACATGTCCCGTGTATATTAAGCCATCAGGGGAACACAGTCTCCTCACTTATAATGTTCACCTGGTAACATGTCCCGTGTGTATTATACCATCAGGGGAAAACACTCTCCTCACTTATACTGTTCACCTGGTGACATGTCCCATGTACATAAAACCCTCAGCGGAACACACTCTCCTCAATTATACTGATCACCTGGTAACATGTCCCGTCTGTATTAAACCATCAGGGGAACACACTCTCCTCACTTATATTGTTCACCTGGTAACATGTCCCGTCTATATTAAGCCATCAGTGGAACACACTCTCCTCACTTATACTGTTCACCTGGTAACATGTCCCGTCTGTATTAAACCATCAGGGGAACACACTCTCCTCTCTTATACTGTTCACCTGGTAACATGTCCCGTGTGTATTAAACAATCAGGGGATCACACTCTCCTCACTTATACTGTTCACCTGGTAACATGTCCCGTGCATATTAAACCATCAGGGGAATACATTCTCCTCACTTATACTGTTCACCTGCTAACATGTCCCGTGTATATTAAAACATCAGGGGAACACACTCTCCTCACTTCTACTGTTCACCTGGTAACATGTCCCGTGTATATTAAACCATCAGGGGAAAGCCTTCTCCTCACTTATGCTGTTCAGCTGGTTACATGTCCCGTGTATATTAAACCATCAGGGGAACACACTCTCCTCAATTATACTGTTCACCTGGTAACATGTCCCGTGTATATTAAACCATCAGGGGAAAACACTCTCCTCACTTATACTGTTCACCTGGTAACATGTCCCGTGTATATTGAACCATCAGGGGAATACAGTATCCTCACTTATACTGTTCACCTGGTAACATGTCCCGTGTATATTAAACCATCAGTGGAACACATTCTCCTCACTTATACTGTTCACCTGGTAACCTGTCCCTTGTATATTAAAGCATCAGGGGAAAGCCCTCTCCTCACTTATACTGTTCACCTGGTAACATGTCCCGTGTATATTATAACATCAGGGGAAAGCAGTCTCCTCACTTCTAATGTTCACATGGTAACATGTCCCGTGTATATTAAACCATCAGGGGAACTCACTGACCTCACTTATACTGTTCACCTGGTAACATGTCCCGTGTATATTGAACCATCAGGGGAAGACACTCTCCTCCCTTTTCTGTTCACCTGGTAACATGTCCCGTGTCTATTAAACCATCAGGCGAACACACTCTCCTCACTTCTACTTTTCACCTGGTAACATGTCCGGTGTATATTAAACTATCAGGGTAAAGCCCTCTCCTCACTTATACTTTTCACCTGGTAATATGTCCCGTGTATATTAAACCATCAGGGGAACACACTCTCCTCAATTATACTGTTCACCTGGTAACATCTCCCGTGAGTATTAAACAATCAGGGGAACACACTCTCCTCACTTATACTTTTCACCTGGTAACATGTCCCGTGTGTATTAAACCATCAGGGGAACACATTCTCCTCACTTATACTGTTCACGTTGTAACATTTCCCGTGTATATTAAACCATTAGGGGAACACACTCTCCTCACTTATACTTTTCACCTGGTAACATGTCCCGTGTATATTAAACCATCAGGGGAACACATTCTCCTCACTTATACTGTTCACCTGCTAACATGTCCCGTGTATATTGAACCATCAGGGGAATACAGTCTCCTCACTTATACTGTTCACCTGGTAACATGTCCCGTGTATATTAAACCATCAGGGGAACACACTCTCCTCACTTATACTGTTCACCTGGTAACATGTCCCGAAAATATTAAACCATCAGGGGAACACACTCTCCTCACTTATATTGTTCACCTGGTAACATGTCCCGTGTATATTTAACCATCAGGGGAACACACTCCCCTCACTTATACTATTCACCTGGTATCATGTCCCGTGTATATTTAACAATCAGGGGAACACATTCTCCTCACTTATACTGTTCACCTGGTAACATGTCCCATGTATATTAAACCATCAGCGGAACACATTCTCCTCACTGATACTGTTCACCTGCTAACATGTCCCGTGTATATTAAACAATGAGGGGAACACACTCTCCTCACTTATACTCGTCAGCTGGTAACATGTCCAAAGTATATTAAACAATCAGGGGAACCCGCTCTCTTCACTTATACTGTTCACCTGGAAACATGTCCCATGCATATTAAACCATCAGGGGAACACACTCTCCTCACTTCTACTCTTCACCTGGTGACACGTCCCGTGCGTGTTAAACCATCAGGGGAACACACTCTCCTCACTTATACTGTTCACCTGGTAACATGTCCCGTTTGTATTAAACCATCAGCGGAACACACTCTCCTCACTTATCGAGTTCACCTGGTAACATGTCCCATGTATATTAAACCCTTCGGGGAACACACTCTCCTCACTTATACTTTTCACCTGGTAACATGTCACATGTATACTAAACCATCAGGGGAACACACTCTCCTCACTTCTACTCTTCACCAGGTGACACGTCCCGTGCGGGTTAAACCATCAGGGGAACACACTCTCCTCACTTATACTGTTCATCTGGTAACCTGTCCCGTGAGTACTAAACAATCAGGGGAACACAGTCCCCTCACTTATACTTTTCACCTGGTAACATGTCCCGTGTATATTAAACCATCAGGGGAACACATTCTCCTCAAATATAATGTTCACCTGGTAACATGTCCTGTGTATATTAAACAATCAGGGGAACACACTCTCCTCACTTATACTGTTCACCTGGTAACATGTCCCGTGTGTATTAAACCATCAGGGGAACACACTCTCCACACTTATAATGTTCACCTGGTAAAATGTCCCTTGTGTATTAAACCATCAGGGGAAAACACTCTCCTCACTTATACTGTTCACCTGGTAACATGTCCCGTCTGTATTAAACCATCAGGGGAACACACTCTCCTCACTTATAGAGTTCACCTGGTAACATGTCCCGTGTATATTAAGCCATCAGGGGAACACACTCTCATCACTTATAATGTTCACCTGTTAACATGTCCCGTGTGTATTAAACCATCAGGGGAAAACACTCTCCTCACTTATACTGTTCACCTGGTAACATATCCCGTCTGTATTAAACCATCAGGGGAACACACTCTCCTCACTTATAGAGTTCACCTGGTGACATGTCCCGTGTATATTAAGCCATCAGGGGAACACACTCTCCTCACTTATACTGTTCACCTGGTAACATGTCCCGTCTGTATTAAACCATCAGGGGAACACACTCTCCACACTTATAATGTTCACCTGGTAACATGTCCCGTCTGTATTAAACCATCAGGGGAACACACTCTCCTCACTTATACTGTTCACCTGGTAACATGTCCCGTCTGTATTAAACCATCAGGGGAACACACTCTCCTCACTTATAGAGTTCACCTGGTGACATGTCCCATGTATATAAAATCATCAGGGGAACACACTCTCCTCACTTATACCGTTCAGCTGGTAACATGTCCCGTGTATGTTAAACCATCAGGGGGACACACTCTCCTCACTTATAGAGTTCACCTGGTGACATGTCCCGTGCATGTTAAACCATCAAGGGAACACACTCTAATTACTTATACTGTTCACCTGGTAACATGTGCTGTGTATATTAAACCATCAGGGGAACACATTCTCCTCACTTATACGGTTCACCTGGTAACATGTCCCGTGTATATTAAACCATCAGGGGAACACATTCTCCTCACTTACACTGCTCACCTGGTAACATGTCCTGTGTATATTAAACCATCTGGGGAACACACTCTCCTCACTTATACTGTTCACCTGGTAACATGTCCCGTGTATATTAAACCATCAGGGGAACACACTCTCCTCACTTATACTGTTCACCTGGTAACATGTCCCGTATATATTAAACCATCAGGGGAACACACTCTCCTCACTTCTACTGTTCACCTGGTAACATGTCCCGTGTATATTAAACCATCAGGGGAACACACTCTCCTCACTTATACTGTTCACCTGGTAACATGTCCCGTGTATATTAAACCATCAGGGGAAAGCCTTCTCCTCACTTATGCTGTTCAGCTGGTAACATGTCCCGTGTATATTAAACCATCAGGGGAACACACTCTCCTCACTTATACTGTTCACCTGGTAACATGTCCCGTGTATTTTAAACCATCAGTGGAAGACATTCTCCTCACTTATACTGTTCACCTGGTAACATGTCCCTTGTATATTAAACCATCAGGGGAAAGCCCTCTCCTCACTTATACTGTTCAGCTGGTAACATGTCCCGTGTATATTAAAACATCAGGGGAAAGCACTCTCCTCACTCATAATGTTCACCTGGTAACATGTCCCGTGTGTATTAAACCATCAGGGGAACTCAATGTCCTCACTTATACTGTTCACCTGGTGACATGTCCCGTGTATATTAAACCATCAGGGGAATACATTCTCCTCACTTATACTGTTCACCTGGTGACATGTCCCGTGTATATTGAACCATCAGGGCAATACAGTATCCTCACGTATACTGTTCACCTGGTAACATGTCCTGTGCGTGTTAAACCATCAGGGGAACACACTCTCCTCACTTATACTGTTCACCTGGTGACATGTCCTGTGAGTGTTAAACCATCAGGGGAACACACTCTCCTCACTTATACTGTTCACCTGGTGACATGTCCCGTCAGTATTAAACCATCAGGGGAAGACACTCTCCTCACTTATACTGTTCACCTGGTAACATGTCCTGTGTATATTAAACCATCAGGGGAAAGCCCTCTCCTCACTTATACTGTTCACCTGGTAATATGTCCCGTGTATATTAAACCATCAGGGGAACACACTCTCCTCAATTATACTGTTCACCTGGTAACATCTCCCGTGAGTATTAAACTATCAGGGGAACACATTCTCCTCACTTATACTGTTCACCTGCTAACATGTCCCGTGTATATTGAACCATCAGGGGAACACACTCTCCTCACTTATACTGTTCACCTGGTAACATGTCCCGTGTATATTGAACCATCAGGGGAATACAGTCACCTCACTTATACTTTTCACCTGGTAACATGTCCCGTGTATATTAAACCATCAGGGGAACACACTCTCCTCACTTATACTGTTCACGTTGTAACATATCCCGTGTATGTTAAACCATCAGGGGAACACACTCTCCTCACTTATACTTTTCACCTGGTAACATGTCCCGTGTATATTAAACCATCAGGGGAACACATTCTCCTCACTTATACTGTTCACCTGCTAACATGTCCCGTGTATATTGAACCATCAGGGGAACACACTCTCCTCACTTATACTGTTCACCTGGTATCATGTCCCGTGTATATTAAACAATCAGGGGAACACCCTCTCCTCACTTATACTGTTTTCCTGCTGACATGTCGTGTGTTTTAAAAAATCAGGGGAACACACTCTCCTCACTTATACTGTTCACGTGGGGAAATGTCCCGTCAGTATTAAACAATCAGGGGAACACACTCTCCTCACTTATGCTGTTCACCTGGTGACATGTCCCGTGTATATTTAACCATCAGGGGAACACCCTCTCCTCACTTATACTGTTCACCTGCTGACATGTCGTGTGTTTTAAAAAATCAGGGGAACACACTCTCCTCACTTATACTGTTCACGTGGGGAAATGTCCCGTCAGTATCAAACAATCAGGGGAACACACTCTCCTCACTTATACTGTTCACCTGGTAACATGTCCTGTGTATATTAAACCATCAGGGGAAAGCCCTCTCCTCACTTATACTGTTCACCTGGTGACATGTCCCGTCAGTATTAAACCATCAGGGGAAGACAATCTCCTCCCTTTTCTGTTCACCTGGTAACATGTCCCGTGTGTATTAAAGCATCAGGGGAACTCACTGTCCTCACTTATTCTGTTCACCTGGTAACATGACCCGTGTATATTAAACCATCAGGGGAAAGCCCTCTCCTCACTTATACTGTTCACCTGGTAATATGTCCCGTGTATATTAAACCATCAGGGGAACACACTCTCCTCAATTATACTGTTCACCTGGTAACATCTCCCGTGAGTATTAAACAATCAGGGGAACACACTCTCCTCACTTATACTGTTCACCTGGTAACATGTCCCGTGTATATTGAACCATCAGGGGAATACAGTCACCTCACTTATACTTTTCACCTGGTAACATGTCCCGTGTATATTAAACCATCAGGGGAACACACTCTCCTCACTTATACTGTTCACGTTGTAACATATCCCGTGTATGTTAAACCATCAGGGGAACACACTCTCCTCACTTATACTTTTCACCTGGTAACATGTCCCGTGTATATTAAACCATCAGGGGAACACATTCTCCTCACTTATACTGTTCACCTGCTAACATGTCCCGTGTATATTGAACCATCAGGGGAACACACTCTCCTCACTTATACTGTTCACCTGGTATCATGTCCCGTGTATATTTAACCATCAGGGGAACACCCTCTCCTCACTTATACTGTTTTCCTGCTGACATGTCGTGTGTTTTAAAAAATCAGGGGAACACACTCTCCTCACTTATACTGTTCACGTGGGGAAATGTCCCGTCAGTATTAAACAATCAGGGGAACACACTCTCCTCACTTATGCTGTTCACCTGGTGACATGTCCCGTGTATATTTAACCATCAGGGGAACACCCTCTCCTCACTTATACTGTTCACCTGCTGACATGTCGTGTGTTTTAAAAAATCAGGGGAACACACTCTCCTCACTTATACTGTTCACGTGGGGAAATGTCCCGTCAGTATCAAACAATCAGGGGAACACACTCTCCTCACTTATACTGTTCACCTGGTAACATGTCCTGTGTATATTAAACCATCAGGGGAAAGCCCTCTCCTCACTTATACTGTTCACCTGGTGACATGTCCCGTCAGTATTAAACCATCAGGGGAAGACAATCTCCTCCCTTTTCTGTTCACCTGGTAACATGTCCCGTGTGTATTAAAGCATCAGGGGAACTCACTGTCCTCACTTATTCTGTTCACCTGGTAACATGACCCGTGTATATTAAACCATCAGGGGAAAGCCCTCTCCTCACTTATACTGTTCACCTGGTAATAAGTCCCGTGTATATTAAACCATCAGGGGAACACACTGTCCTCACTTATACTTTTCACGTGGTAACATGTCCCGTGTATATTAAACCATCAGGGGAACACACTCTACTCACTTATACTTTTCACGTGGTAACATGTCCCGTGTATATTAAACCATCAGGGGAACACATTCTCCTCACTTATACAGTTCACCTGCCAACATGTCCCGTGTATATTGAACCATCAGGGGAATACAGTCTCCTCACTTGGACGGTTCACCTGGTAACATGTCCCGTGTATATTAAACCATCAGGGGAACACACTCTCCTCACTTATATTGTTCAGCTGGTAACATGTCCCGTGTATATTTAACCATCAGGGGAACACACTCTCCTCACTTATACTGTTCACCTGGTAACATGTCCCGTGTATATTTAACAATCAGGGGAACACACTCTCCTCACTTATACTCGTCACCTGGTAACATGTCCCACGTATATTAAGCAATCAGGGGAACACGCTCTCTTCACTTATACTGTTCACCTGGAAACATGTCCCATGTATTTTAAACCATCAGGGGAACACACTCTCTTCACATATACTGTTCACCTGGTAACATGTCCCGTGTATATTAAACAATCAGGGGAACACGCTCTCTTCACTTATACTGTTCACCTGGTAACATGTCCCGTGTATATTAAACCATCAGGGGAAAGCACTCTCCTCACTTATACTGTTCACCTGGTAACATGTCCCGTGTATATTAAACAATCAGGGGAACACACTCTCTTCACTTATACTGTTCACCTGGCAACATGTCCCGTGTATATTAAACCATCAGGGGAACACACTCTCCTCACTTATACTGTTCACCTGGTAACTTGTCCCCTGTATATTAAACCATCAGGGGAAAGCCCTCTCCTCACTTATACTGTTCAGCTGGTAACATGTCCCGTGTATATTAAACCATCAGGGGAACACACACTCCTCACTTATACTGTTCACCTGGTAACTTGTCCCGTGTATATTAAACCATCACGGGAACACACTCTCCTCACTTATACTGTTCACCTGGTAACATGTCCCGTGTATATTAAACAATCAGGGGAACACACTCTCTTCACATATACTGTTCACCTGGTAACATGTCCCGTGTATATTAGACCATCAGGGGAAAACACTCTCCTCACTTCTACTCTTCACCTGGTGACACGTCCCTTGCATGTTAAACGAACAGGGGAACACACTCTCCTCACTTCGACTGTTCAGCTGGTAACATGTCCCGTGTATATTAAACCATCAGGGGAACACACTCTCCTCACTTCTACTGTTCACCTGGTAACATGTCCTGTGCATGTTAAACCATCAGGGGAACACCCTCTCCTCACTTATACTGTTCACCTGCTGACATGTCGTGTGTTTTAAAAAATCAGGGGAACACACTCTCCTCACTTAGACTGTTCACCTGGTAACATGTCCTGTGCGTGTTAAACCAACAGGGGAACACACTTTCCTCACTTATACTGTTCACGTGGGGAAATGTCCCGTCAGTATTGAACCATCAGGGGAACACACTCTCCTCACTTATGCTGTTCAGCTGGTGACATGTTCCGTGTGTATTAACCAATCAGGGGAACACACTCTCCTCACTTATACTGTTCACCTGGTAACATGTCCTGTGCGTGTTAAACCATCAGGGGAACACACTCTCCTCACTTATACTGTTCACCTGGTGACATGTCCCGTCAGTATTAAACCATCAGGGGAAGACACTCTCCTCCCTTTTCTGTTCACCTGGTAACATGTCCCGTGTGTATTAAAGCATCAGGGGAACTCACTGTCCTCACTTATTCTGTTCACCTGGTAACATGACCCGTGTATATTAAACCATCAGGGGAAAGCCCTCTCCTCACTTATACTGTTCACCTGGTAATATGTCCCGTGTATATTAAACCATCAGGGGAACACACTGTCCTCACTTATACTATTCACGTGGTAACATGTCCCGTGTATATTAAACCATCAGGGGAACACACTCTACTCACTTATACTTTTCACGTGGTAACATGTCCCGTGTATATTAAACCATCAGGGGAACACATTCTCCTCACTTATACTGTTCACCTGCTAACATGTCCCGTGTATATTGAACCATCAGGGGAATACAGTCTCCTCACTTAGACTGTTCACCTGGTAACATGTCCCGTGTATATTAAACCATCAGGGGAACACACTCTCCTCACTTATATTGTTCACCTGGTAACATGTCCAGTGTATATTAAACCATCAGGGGAACACACTCTCCTCACTTATACTCGTCACCTGGTAATATGTCCCGTGTATATTAAACCATCAGGGGAACACACTCTCCTCACTTATACTCGTCACCTGGTAATATGTCCCACGTATATTAAACAATCAGGGGAACACGCTCTCTTCACTTATACTGTTCACCTGGTAACATGTCCCGTGTATATTAAACCATCAGGGGAACACACTCTCCTCACTTATACTCGTCACCTGGTAATATGTCCCACGTATATTAAACAATCAGGGGAACACGCTCTCTTCACTTATACTGTTCACCTGGTAACATGTCCCGTGTATATTAAACCATCAGGGGAACACACTCTCCTCACTTATACTCGTCACCTGGTAATATGTCCCACGTATATTAAACAATCAGGGGAACACACTCTCTTCACTTATACTGTTCACCTGGAATCATGTCCCATGTATATTAAACCATCAGGGGAACACACGCTCTTCACATATACTGTTCACCTGGTAACATGTCCCGTGTATATTAGACCATCAGGGGAACACACTCTCCTCACTTCTACTCTTCACCTGGTGACACGTCCCGTGCGTGTTAAACCATCAGGGGAACACACTCTCCTCACTGATAATGCTCGCCTGGTAACATGTCCCGTGTATATTAGACCATCAGGGGAACACACTCTCCTCACTTCTACTGTTCACCTGGTAACATGTCCTGAGCATGTTAAACCATCAGGGGAACACCCTCTCCTCACTTATACTGTTCACCTGCTGACATGTCGTGTGTTTTAAAAAATCAGGGGAACACACTCTCCTCACTTCTACTCTTCACCTGGTGACACGTCCGTGTACATTAAACCATCAGGGGAACACACTATCCGCACTTATACTGTTCACCTGGCAACATGTCCCGTGTATATTAAACCATCAGGGGAACACACTATCCTCACTTATGCTGTTCACCTGGCAACATGTCCCGTGTATATTAAACCATCAGGGGAACACACTCTCCTCACTTATACTGTTCACCTGCTGACATGTCGTGTGTTTTAAAAAATCAGGGGAACACACTCTCCTCACTTCTACTCTTCACCTGGTGACACGTCCGTGTATATTAAACCATCAGGGGAACACACTTTCCTCACTTATACTGTTCACCTGGCAACATGTCCCGTGTATATTAAACCATCAGGGGAACACACTCTCCTCACTTATAATGTTCACCTGGTAACATGTCCCGTGTATATTAAACAATGAGGGGAACACACTCTCCTCAATTATTCTGTTCAGCTGGTAACATGTCCCGTGTATATTAAACAATCAGGGGAACACACTCTCCTCACTTATACTGCTCACCTGGTAACATGTCCCGTGTATATTAAACAATGAGGGGAACACACTCTCCTCAATTATTCTGTTCAGCTGGTAACATGTCCCGTGTATATTAAACAATCAGGGGAACACACTCTCCTCACTTATACTGTTCACCTGGTAACATGTCCCGTGTATATTAAACAATCAGGGGAACACACTCTCCTCACTTATACTGCTCACCTGGTAACATGTCCCGTGTGTATTAAACAATCAGGGGAACACACTCTCCTCACTTATACTTTTCACTTGGTTACATGTCCCGTGTGTATTAAACAATCAGGGGAACACACTCTCCTCACTTATACTGCTCACCTGGTAACATGTCCCGTGTGTATTAAACAATCAGGGGAACACACTCTCCTCACTTATACGTTTCACCTGGTAACATGTCCCATGTATATTAAACCATCAGGGGAACACACTCTCTTCACATACACTGTTCTCGTTGTAACATGTCCCGTGTATATTAAACCATCAGGGGAACACATTTTCCTCACTTATACTGTTCACCTGGTAACATGTCCCGTGTATATTATACCATCAGGGGAACACACTCTCCTCTCTTATACTGTTCACCTGGTAACATGTCCCGTGTATATTAAACCATCAGGGGAACACACTCTCCTCACTTACACTGTTCACCTGGTAACATGTCCCGTGTATATTAAACCATCAGGGGAACACATTCTCCTCACTGTTACTGTTCACCTGCTAGCATGTCCCGTGTATATAAAACAATGAGGGGAACACACACTCTTCACTTATACTGTTCACCTGGTAACATGTCCCATGTATATTAAACCATCAGGGGAACACTCTCTCTTCACATATACTGTTCACCTGGTAACATGTCCCGTGTATGTTAGACCATCAGGGGAACACACTCTCCGCACTTATACTTTTCACCTGGTAACATGTCCCATGTATATTAAACCATCAGGGGAACACACTCTCTTCACATATACTGTTCACCTGGTAACATGTCCCGTGTATATTAGACCATCAGGGGAACACACTCTCCTCACTTCTGCTCTTCACCTGGTGACACGTCCCGTGCGTGTTAAACCATGAAGGGAACACACTCTCCTCACTTATTCTGCCCACCTGGTAACATGTCCCGTGAGTATTAAACAATCAAGGGAACACACTCTCCTCACTTATACTTTTCACCTGGTAACATGTCCCGTGTATATTAAACCATCAGGGGAACACACTCTCCTCACTTATACTGTTCACCTGGTAACATGTCCTGTGTATATTAAACCATCAGGGGAACACACTCTCCTCACTTATACTGTTCACCTGGTAACATTTCCTGTGTATATTAAACCATCAGGGGAACACACTCTCCTCACTTATACTGTTCACCTGGTAACATGTCCTGTGTATATTAAACCATCAGGGGAACACCCTCTCCTCACTTATACTGTTCACCTGGTAACATGTCCCGTGTATATTAAACCATCAGGGGAACACACTCTCCTCACTTATACTGTTCACCTGCTAACATGTCCCGTGTATATTATACCATCAGGGGAACACACTCTCCTCACTTATACTGTTCACCTGGTAACATGTCCCGTATATATTAAACCATCAGGGGAAAGCCCTCTCCTCACTTATACTGTTCAGCTGGTAACATGTCCCGTGTATATTAAACAATGAAGGGAACACACTCTCCAGACTTATACTCGTCACCTGTTAACATGTCCCACGTATATTAAGCAATCAGGGGAACACGCTCTCTTCACTTATACTGTTCACCTGGTAACATGTCCCATGTTTATTAAACCATCAGGGGAACACACTCTCTTCACATATATTGTTCACCTGGTAACATGTCCCATGTATATTAAACCATCAGGGGAACACACTCTCCTCACTTATACTGCTCACCTGGTAACATCTCCCGTGAGTATTAAACAATCAGGGGAACAAACTCTCCTCACTTATACTGTTCACGTTGTAACATGTCCCGTGTATATTAAACCATCAGGGGAA
The DNA here is from genome assembly GCF_036365525.1 of Heterodontus francisci. NCBI lineage: Eukaryota > Metazoa > Chordata > Chondrichthyes > Heterodontiformes > Heterodontidae > Heterodontus > Heterodontus francisci. The sequence goes on from NW_027141272.1 coordinate 372,711, forward strand.
CACACTCTCTTCACATATATTGTTCACCTGGTAACATGTCCCATGTATATTAAACCATCAGGGGAACACACTCTCCTCACTTATACTGTTCAGCTGGTAACATTTCCCATGTATATTAAACCATCAGGGGAACACATTCTCCTCACTTATACTGCTCACCTGGTAACATCTCCCGTGAGTATTAAACAAGCAGGGGAACAAACTCTCCTCACTTATACTGTTCACGTTGTAACATGTCCCGTGTATATTAAACCATCAGGGGAACACACTCTCCTCACTTATACTGCTCACCTGGTAACATGTCCCGTGTATATTAAACCATCAGGGGAACACACTCTCCTCACTTATACTGCTCACCTGGTAACATGTCCCGTGAGTATTAAACAATCAGGGGAACACACTCTCCTCACTTATACTGTTCACCTGATGACATGTCCCATGTATATTAAACCATCAGGGGAACACACTCTCTTCACATACACTGTTCTCGTTGTAACATGTCCCGTGTATATTAAACCATCAGGGGAACACATTTTCCTCACTTATACTGTTCACCTGGTAACATGTCCCGTGTATATTATACCATCAGGGGAACACACTCTCCTCTCTTATACTGTTCACCTGGTAACATGTCCCGTGTATATTAAACCATCAGGGGAACACACTCTCCTCACTTACACTGTTCACCTGGTAACATGTCCCGTGTATATTAAACCATCAGGGGAACACATTCTCCTCACTTATACTGTTCACCTGGTAACATGTCCCGTGTATATTATACCATCAGGGGAACACACTCTCCTCACTTATACTGTTCACCTGGTAACATGTCCCGTGTATATTTAACAATCAGGGGTACACACTCTCCTCACTTATACTGTTCACCTGGTAACATGTCCCGTGTATATTAAACCATCAGGGGAACACATTCTCCTCACTGTTACTGTTCACCTGCTAGCATGTCCCGTGTATATTAAACAATGAGGGGAACACACTCTCTTCACTTATACTGTTCACCTGGTAACATGTCCCATGTATATTAAACCATCAGGGGAACACTCTCTCTTCACATATACTGTTCACCTGGTAACATGTCCCGTGTATGTTAGACCATCAGGGGAACACACTCTCCGCACTTATACTTTTCACCTGGTAACATGTCCCATGTATATTAAACCATCAGGGGAACACACTCTCTTCACATATACTTTTCACCTGGTAACATGTCCCGTGTATATTAGACCATCAGGGGAACACACTCTCCTCACTTCTGCTCTTCACCTGGTGACACGTCCCGTGCGTGTTAAACCATGAAGGGAACACACGCTCCTCACTTATTCTGCCCACCTGGTAACATGTCCCGTGAGTATTAAACAATCAAGGGAACACACTCTCCTCACTTATACTTTTCACCTGGTAACATGTCCCGTGTATATTAAACCATCAGGGGAACACACTCTCCTCACTTATACTGTTCACCTGGTAACATGTCCTGTGTATATTAAACCATCAGGGGAACACACTCTCCTCACTTATACTGTTCACCTGGTAACATTTCCTGTGTATATTAAACCATCAGGGGAACACACTCTCCTCACTTATACTGTTCAGCTGGTAACATGTCCTGTGTATATTAAACCATCAGGGGAACACCCTCTCCTCACTTATACTGTTCACCTGGTAACATGTCCCGTGTATATTAAACCATCAGGGGAACACACTCTCCTCACTTATACTGTTCACCTGCTAACATGTCCCGTGTATATTATACCATCAGGGGAACACACTCTCCTCACTTATACTGTTCACCTGGTAACATGTCCCGTATATATTAAACCATCAGGGGAAAGCCCTCTCCTCACTTATACTGTTCTGCTGGTAACATGTCCCGTGTATATTATACCATCAGGGGAACACACTCTCCTCACTTATACTGTTCACCTAGTAACATGTCCCGTGTATATTAAACCATCAGGGGAAAGCCCTCTCCTCACTTATACTGTTCACCTGGTAACATGTCCCGTGTGTATTAAACAATCAGGGGAACACACTCTCCTCCCTTATACTGTTCACCTGTTAACATGACCCGTGTATATTAAACCATCAGGGGAAAGCCCTCTCCTCACTTATACTGTTCATCTGGTAACATGTCCCGTGTGTATTAAACAATCAGGGGAACACACTCTCCTCCCTTATACTGTTCACCTGGTAACATGTCCCGTGTATATTAAACCATCAGGGGAACACATTCTCCTCACTGATACTGTTCACCTGCTAACATGTCCCGTGTATATTAAACAATGAGGGGAACACATTCTCCTCACTTATACTCATCACCTGGGAACATGTCCCACGTATATTAAGCAATCAGGGGAACACGCTCTCTTCACTTATACTGTTCACCTGGTAACATGTCCCATGTATATTAAACCATCATGGGAAAGCCCTCTCCTCAATTATACTGTTCAGCTGGTAACATGTCCCGTGTATATTATACCATCAGGGGAACACACTGTCCTCACTTATACTGTTGACCTGGTAACATGTCCCGTGTATATTAAACCATCAGGGGAAAGCCCTCTCCTCAATTATACTGTTCAGCTGGTAAAATGTCCTGTGTATATTAAACCATCAGGGGAACACACTCTCCTCACTGTTACTGTTCACCTGCTAACATGTCCCGTGTATATTAAACAATGAAGGGAACACACTCTCCTGACTTATACTCGTCACCTGTTAACATGTCCCACGTATATTAAGCAATCAGGGGAACACGCTCTCTTCACTTATACTGTTCACCTGGTAACATGTCCCATGTATATTAAACCATCAGGGGAACACACTCTCTTCACATATATTGTTCACCTGGTAACATGTCCCATGTATATTAAACCATCAGGGGAACACACTCTCCTCACTTATACTGCTCACCTGGTAACATCTCCCGTGAGTATTAAACAATCAGGGGAACAAACTCTCCTCACTTATACTGTTCACGTTGTAACATGTCCCGTGTATATTAAACCATCAGGGGAACACACTCTCCTCGCTTATACTGTTCACCTGGTAACATGTCCCGTGTGTATTAAACAATCAGGGGAACACACTCTCCTCATATATACTGTTCACCTGCTAACATGTCCCTTGTGTATTGAACCATCAGGGGAATACAGTCTCCTCACTTATACTGTTCACCTGGTAACATGTCCCGTGTATGTTAAATCATCAGGGGAACACACTCTCCTCACTTATACTGTTCACCTGGTAACATGTCCCGTGTATGTTAAATCATCAGGGGAACACACTCTCCTCACTTATACTGTTCACCTGGTAACATGTCCCGTGTATATTTAACAATCATGGGAACACACTCTCCTCACTGATACTGTTCACCTGCTAACATGTCCCGTGTATATTAAACAATGAAGGGAACACACTCTCCTGACTTATACTCGTCACCTGTTAACATGTCCCACGTATATTAAGCAATCAGGGGAACACGCTCTCTTCACTTATACTGTTCACCTGGTAACATGTCCCATGTATATTTAACCATCAGGGGAACACACTCTCCTCACTTCTACTCTTCACCTGGTGACACGTCCCGTGCGTGTTAAACCATCAGCGGAACACTCTCTCCTCACTTATACTGCTCACCTGGTAACATGTCCCGTGAGTATTAAACAATCAGGGGAACACACTCTCCTCACTTATACTTTTCACCAGGTAACATGTCCCATGTATATTAAACCATCAGGGGAACACACTCTCTTCACATACACTGTTCACGTTGTAACATGTCCCGTGCATATTAGACCATCAGGGGAACACACTCTCCTCAGTTCTACTCTTCACCTGGTGACACGTCCCGTGCGTGTTAAACCATCAGGGGAAAACACTCTCCTCACTTACACTGCTCACCTGGTAAGATGTCACGTGTATATTAAACCATCAGGGGAACACACTCTCCTCACTTACACTGTTCACCTGGTAACATGTCCCGTGTATATTAAACCATCAGGGGAACACATTCTCCTCACTTATACTGTTCACCTGGTAACATGTCCCGTGTATATTATACCATCAGGGGAACACACTCTCCTCACTTACACTGTTCACCTGGTAACATGTCCCGTGTATATTTAACAATCAGGGGAACACACTCTCCTCACTTATACTGTTCACCTGGTAACATGTCCCGTGTATATTAAACCATCAGGGGAAAACATTCTCCTCACTGTTACTGTTCACCTGCTAACATGTCCCGTGTATATTAAACAATGAGGGGAACACACTCTCTTCACTTATACTGTTCACCTGGTAACATGTCCCATGTATATTAAACCATCAGGGGAACACTCTCTCTTCACATATACTGTTCACCTGGTAACATGTCCCGTGTATGTTAGACCATCAGGGGAACACACTGTCCGCACTTATACTTTTCACCTGGTAACATGTCCCATGTATATTAAACCATCAGGGGAACACACTCTCTTCACATATACTGTTCACCTGGTAACATGTCCCGTGTATATTAGACCATCAGGGGAACACACTCTCCTCACTTATTCTGCCCACCTGGTAACATGTCCCGTGAGTATTAAACAATCAAGGGAACACACTCTCCTCACTTATACTTTTAACCTGGTAACATGTCCCGTGTATATTAAACCATCAGGGGAACACACTCTCCTCACTTATACTGTTCACCTGGTAACATGTCCTGTGTATATTAAACCATCAGGGGAACACACTCTCCTCACTTATACTGTTCACCTGGTAACATTTCCTGTGTATATTAAACCATCAGGGGAACACACTCTCCTCACTTATACTGTTCACCTGGTAACATGTCCTGTGTATATTAAACCATCAGGGGAACACACTCTCCTCACTTATACTGTTCACCTGGTAACATGTCCCGTGTATATTAAACCATCAGGGGAACACACTCTCCTCACTTATACTGTTCACCTGCTAACATGTCCCGTGTGTATTAAACAATCAGGGGAACACACTCTCCTCATATATACTGTTCACCTGCTAACATGTCCCTTGTGTATTGAACCATCAGGGGAATACAGTCTCCTCACTTATACTGTTCACCTGGTAACATGTCCCGTGTATGTTAAATCATCAGGGGAACACACTCTCCTCACTTATACTGTTCACCTGGTAACATGTCCCGTGTATGTTAAATCATCAGGGGAACACACTCTCCTCACTTATACTGTTCACCTGGTAACATGTCCCGTGTATATTTAACAATCAGGGGAACACACTCTCCTCACTGATACTGTTCACCTGCTAACATGTCCCGTGTATATTAAACAATGAAGGGAACACACTCTCCTGACTTATACTCGTCACCTGTTAACATGTCCCACGTATATTAAGCAATCAGGGGAACACGCTCTCTTCACTTATACTGTTCACCTGGTAACATGTCCCATGTATATTAAACCATCAGGGGAACACACTCTCCTCACTTATACTGCTCACCTGGTAACATCTCCCGTGAGTATTAAACAATCAGGGGAACAAACTCTCCTCACTTATACTGTTCACGTTGTAACATGTCCCGTGTATATTAAACCATCAGGGGAACACACTCTCCTCAATTATACTGTTCACCTGGTAACATGTCCCGTGTGTATTAAACAATCAGGGGAACACACTCTCCGCATATATACTGTTCACCGGCTAACATGTCCCTTGTGTGTTGAACCATCAGGGGAATACAGTCTCCTCACTTATACTGTTCACCTGGTAACATGTCCCGTGTATGTTAAATCATCAGGGGAACACACTCTCCTCACTTATACTGTTCACCTGGTAACATGTCCCGTGTATGTTAAATCATCAGGGGAACACACTCTCCTCACTTATACTGTTCACCTCCTAACATGTCCCGTGTATATTAAACAATGAAGGGAACACACTCTCCTGACTTATACTCGTCACCTGTTAACATGTCCCACGTATATTAAGCAATCAGGGGAACACGCTCTCTTCACTTATACTGTTCACCTGGTAACATGTCCCATGTATATTTAACCATCAGGGGAACACACTCTCCTCACTTCTACTCTTCACCTGGTGACACGTCCCGTGCGTGTTAAACCATCAGGGGAACACTCTCTCCTCACTTATACTGCTCACCTGGTAACATGTCCCGTGAGTATTAAACAATCAGGGGAACACACTCTCCTCACTTATACTTTTCACCTGGTAACATGTCCCATGTATATTAAACCATCAGGGGAACACACTCTCTTCACATACACTGTTCACGTTGTAACATGTCCCGTGCATATTAGACCAACAGGGGAACACACTCTCCTCAGTTCTACTCTTCACCTGGTGACACGTCCCGTGCGTGTTAAACCATCAGGGGAAAACACTCTCCTCACTTACACTGCTCACCTGGTAAGATGTCACGTGTATATTAAACCATCAGGGGAACACACTCTCCTCACTTACACTGTTCACCTGGTAACATGTCCCGTGCATACTAAACCATCAGGGGAACACATTCTCCTCACTTATACTGTTCACCTGGTAACATGTCCCGTGTATATTATACCATCAGGGGAACACACTCTCCTCACTTACACTGTTCACCTGGTAACATGTCCCGTGTATATTTAACAATCAGGGGAACACACTCTCCTCACTTATACTGTTCACCTGGTAACATGTCCCGTGTATATTAAACCATCAGGGGAAAACATTCTCCTCACTGTTACTGTTCACCTGCTAACATGTCCCGTGTATATTAAACAATGAGGGGAACACACTCTCTTCACTTATACTGTTCACCTGGTAACATGTCCCATGTATATTAAACCATCAGGGGAACACTCTCTCTTCACATATACTGTTCACCTGGTAACATGTCCCGTGTATGTTAGACCATCAGGGGAACACACTGTCCGCACTTATACTTTTCACCTGGTAACATGTCCCATGTATATTAAACCATCAGGGGAACACACTCTCTTCACATATACTGTTCACCTGGTAACATGTCCCGTGTATATTAGACCATCAGGGGAACACACTCTCCTCACTTATTCTGCCCACCTGGTAACATGTCCCGTGAGTATTAAACAATCAAGGGAACACACTCTCCTCACTTATACTTTTCACCTGGTAACATGTCCCGTGTATATTAAACCATCAGGGGAACACACTCTCCTCACTTATACTGTTCACCTGGTAACATGTCCTGTGTATATTAAACCATCAGGGGAACACACTCTCCTCACTTATACTGTTCACCTGGTAACATTTCCTGTGTATATTAAACCATCAGGGGAACACACTCTCCTCACTTATACTGTTCACCTGGTTACATGTCCTGTGTATATTAAACCATCAGGGGAACACACTCTCCTCACTTATACTGTTCACCTGGTAACATGTCCCGTGTATATTAAACCATCAGGGGAACACACTCTCCTCACTTATACTGTTCACCTGGTAACATGTCCCGTGTATATTATACCATCAGGGGAACACACTCTCCTCACTTATACTGTTCACCTGGTAACATGTCCCGTGTATATTAAACCATCAGGGGAACACACTCTCCTCACTTATACTGTTCACCTGGTAACATGTCCCGTGTATATTAAACCATCAGGGGAATACATTCTCCTCACTTATGCTGTTCACCTGGCAACATGTCCCGTATATATTAAACCATCAGGGGAAAGCACTCTCCTCACTTATACTGTTCACCTGGTAACAAGTCCCATGTATATTAAACCATCAGGGGAACACACTCTCCTCACTTATATGTTCACGTTGTAACATGTCCCGTGTATATTAAACCATCAGGGGAACACACTCTCCTCACTTATACTGTTCACCTGGTAACATGTCCCGTGTATATTATACCATCAGGGGAACACAGTCTCCTCACTTATACTGTTCACCTGGTAACATGTCCCGTGTATATTAAACCATCAGGGGAACACACTCTCCTCACTTATACTGTTCACCTGATGACATGTCCCGGGTATATTAAACAATCAGGGGAACACACTCTATTCACTTATACTGTTCACTGGTAACATGTCCCATGCATGTTAAACCATTAGGGGAACACTCTCTCCTCACTTACACTGTTCACCTGATGACATGTCCCGGGTATATTAAACAATCAGGGGAACACACTCTATTCACTTATACTGTTCACTGGTAACATGTCCCATGCATGTTAAACCATCAGGGGAACACACTCTCCTCACTTATACTGTTCACCTGGTAACATGTCCCGTGTATATTATACCATCAGGGGAACACAGTCTCCTCACTTATACTGTTCACCTGGTAACATGTCCCGTGTGCATTAAACCATCAGGGGAACACACTCTCCTCACTGATACTGTTCACCTGCTAACATGTCCCGTGTATATTAAACCATCAGGGGAACACATTCTCCTCACTTATACTGTTCAACTGGTAACATGTCCCGTGACTATTAAACCATCAGGGGAACACACTCTCCTCACTGATACTGTTCACCTGCTAACATGTCCCGTGCATATTAAACCATCAGGGGAACACACTCACCTCACTTATATTGTTCACCTGGTAACATGTCCCGTGCGTGTTCAACAATCAGGGCAACACACTCTCCTCACTTATACTGTTCACCTGATGACATGTCTCGGGTATATTAAACCATCAGGGGAACACACTCTCCTCACTTATACTGTTCACCTGGTAACATGTCCTGTGTATATTAAACAATCAGGGGAACTCACTCTCCTCACTTATACTGTTCACCTGCTAACATGTTCCGTGTATATTAAACCATCAGGGGAACACACTCTCCTCACTTATACTGTTCACCTGGTAACATGTCCAGTGTATATTATACCATCAGGGGAACACACTCTCCTCACCTACACTGTTCACTTGGTGACATGTCCCGTGCGTATTAAACAATCAAGGGAACACACTCTCCTCACTTATACTGTTCACCTGGTAACATGTCCTGTGTATATTATACCATCAGGGGAACACACTCTCCTCACCTACACTGTTCACTTGGTGACATGTCCCGTGCGTATTAAACAATCAGGGAAACACACTCTCTTCACATATACTGTTCACCTGGTAACATGTCCCGTGTATATTAGACCATCAGGGGAACACACTCTCCTCACTTATAATTTTCACCTGGTAACATGTCCCGTGTATATTAAACCATTAGGGAAACACACTCTCCTCACTTCTACTGTTCACCTGGTAACATGTCCCGTGTGTATTAAACCATCAGGGAAACACACTCTCCTCACTTTTACTTTTCACCTTGTAACATGTCCCGTGCATATTAAACCATCAGGGGAACACGTTCTCCTCACTTATACTGTTCACCTGGTAACATGTCCTGTGTGTATTAAACCATGAGGGGAACACACTCTCCTCACTTATACTGTTCACCTGGTATCATGTCCCGTGAGAATTAAACCATCAGGGGAACACACTGTCCTCATTATACTGTTCACCTGGTAACATGTCCCGTGAGTATTAAACCATCAGGGGAACACATTTACCTCACTTATACTGTTCACCTGGTAACATGTCCCATGTGCATTAAATAATCCGGGGAACACAATCACCTCACTTATACTGTTCACCTGGTAACATGTCCCGTGCGTATTAAACCATCAGGGGAACACACTCTCCTCAATTATGCTGTTCACCTGATGACATGTCCCAGGTATATTAAACCATCAGGGGAACACACTCTCCTCACTTATACTGTCTACCTGGTAACATCTCCCGTGCGTGTTAAACAATCAGGGGATCACTCTCTCCTCACATATACTGTTCACTTGGTGACATGTCCCGTGTGTATTAAACAATCAGGGGAACACACTCTCTTCACATATACTGTTCACCTGATAACATGTCCCGTGTGTATTAGACCATCAGGGGAACACACTCTCCTCACATATACTGTTGACCTGGTAACATGTCCCGTGCGTGTTAAACCATCAGGGGAACACTCTCTCCTCACATATACTGTTGACCTGGTAACATGTCCCGTGCGTGTTAAACCATCAGGGGAACACACTCTCCTCACTTATAATGTTCACCTGGGGAAATGTCCCGTGCGTATTAAACCATCAGGGGAACACACTCTCCTCCCTTAAACTGTTCACCTGGTAATATGTCCCGTCAGTATTAAACCATCAGGGGAACACATTCTCCTCACTTATCCTGTTCATCTGTTGACATGTCCTGACTGTATTAAAGCATCAGGGGAACTCACTCTCCTCACTTCTACTGTTCACCTGGTAACATGTCCCGTGTATATTAAACCATCAGGGGAACACACACTCCTCACTTATGCTGTTCACCTGGTAACATGTCAACTGTGCATTAAACAATCAGGGGAACTCACTCTCCTCACTTCTACTGTTCACCTGGTAACATGTCCCGGGTATATTAAACAATCAGGGGAACACACTCTCCTCACTTTTACTGTTCACCTGGTAACATGTCCCATGCGTGTTAAACCATGAGGGGAACACACTCTCCTCAATTAAACTGTTCACATGGTAACATGTCACATGTATATTAAACAATCAGGGGAACACGCACTCTTCATTTCTACTGTTCACCTGGTAACATGGCCCATGTATATTAAACCATCAGGGGAACACACTCTCCTCACTTATATTGTTCACTTGGTAACATGTCCCGTGTATATTAAACAATCAGGGGAACACACTCTCTTCACTTCTACTCTTCACCTGGTGACACGTCACATGCATATTAAACCATCAGGGGAACACGTTCTCCTCACTTATACTGTTCACCTGGTTAAATGTCCCGTGTGTATTAAACAATCAGGGGAACTCACTCTCCTGACTTATACTGTTCACCTGGTAACATGTCCCGTGTATATTAAACCATCAGGGGAACACACTCTCCTCACTTATACTGTTCATCTGGTCACATGTCCTGTGTGTATTCAACAATCAGGGGAACTCACTCTCCTCACTTATACTGTTCACCGGGGGAAATGTCCCGACAGTATTAAACCATCAGGGGAACACACTCTCCTCACATCTACTGTTCACCTGGTAACATGTCCCGTGTATATTAAACCATCAGGGGAACACAGTCTCCACACTTATACTGTTCACCTGGTAACATGTCCTGTGCGTGTTAAACCATCAGGGGAACACACTCTCCTCACTTATACTGTTCACCTGGTATCATGTCCTGTGTATATTAAACCATCAGGGGAACACACTCTCCTCACTTATACTGTTCACCTGGTATCATGTCCCGTGCGTGTTAAACCATCAGGGGAACACACTCTCCTCACTTATACTGTTCACCTGGTAACATGTCCTGTGTATATTAAACCATCAGGGGAACACACTCTCCTCACTTATACTGTTCACCTGGTATCATGTCCCGTGCGTGTTAAACCATTAGGGGAACACACTCTCCTCACTTCAACTGTTCACCTGGTAACATGTCCCGGGTATATTAAACAATCAGGGGAACACAATCTCCTCACTTATACTGTTCACCTGGTATCATGTCCTGTGTATATTAAACCATCAGGGGAACACACTCTCCTCACTTATACTGTTCACCTGGTAACATGTCCCGTGCGTGTTAAACCATGAGGGGAACACACTCTCCTCACTTATACTGTTCACCTGGTATCATGTATTGTGTATATTAAACCATCAGGGGAACACACTGTCCTCACTTATACTGTTCACCTGGTTACATGTCCCGTGCGTGTTAAACCATCAGGGGAACACACTCTCCTCACTTATACTGTTCACCTGGTAACATGTCCCGTGAGAATTAAACAATCAGGGGAACACACTCTCCTCACTTATACTTTTCACCTGGTAACATGTCCCGTGTATATTAAACAATCAGGGGAACACACTCTGCTCACTTACACTGTTCACCTGGTAACATGTCCAGTGCGTATTAAACAATCAGGGGAACACACTCCCCTCACTTATACTGTTCACTTGGTTAAATGTCCCGTGTGTATTAAACAATCAGGGGAACTCACTCTCCTCACTTATACTGTTCATCTCTTGACATGTCCCGTGTATATTAAACCATCAGGGGAACACACTCTCCTCACTTATACTGTTCACCTGGTTTCATGTCCTGTGTATATTAAACCATCAGGGGCACACACTCTCCTCACTAATACTGTTCACCTGGTATCATGTCCCGTGCGTGTTAAACCATCAGGGGAACACACTCTCCTAACTTATACTGTTCACCTGGTATCATGTCCCGTGTATATTAAACCATCCGGGAAACACACTCTCCTCACTTATACTGTTTTCCTGGTAACATGTCCTGTGTATATTAAAACATCAGGGGAACACACTCTCCTCACTTATACTGTTCACCTGGTAACATGTCCTGTGTGTATTAAACAATCAGGGGAACACACTCTCCTCACTTATAATGTTCACCTGGTAACATTTCCCGTGCGTGTTAAACCATGAGGGGAATGCTCTCTCCTCACTTATACTGTTCACCTGGTATCATGTATTGTGTATATTAAACCATCAGGGGAACACACTCTCCTCACTTATACTGTTCACCTGGGTACATGTCCCGTGCGTGTTAAACCATCAGGGGAACACACTCTCCTCACTTATACTGTTCACCTGGTAACATGTCCCGTGCGTGTTAAACCATCAGGGGAACACTCTCTCCTCACTTATACTGTTCACCTGGTAACATGTCCCGTGCGTGTTAAACCATGAGGGGAACACACTCTCCTCACTTATACTGTTCACCTGGTAACATGTCCCATGCGTGTTAAACCATCAGGGGAACACTCTCTCCTCACCTATACTGTTCACCTGTTAACATGTCCTGTGTGTATTAAACAATCAGGGGAACTCACTCTCCTCACTTATACTGTTCACCTGGTGACATGTCCCGTGTGTATTAAACAATCAGGGGAACTCACTCTCCTCACTTATACTGTTCACCTGGTGACATGTCCTGTGCATATTAAACCATCAGGGGAACAGACTCTCCTCACTTATACTGTTCACCTGTTGACATGTCCTGTTTGTATTAAACCATCAGGGGAACTCACTCTCCTCACTTACACTGTTAACCTGGTAACATGTCCTGTTTGTATTAAACCATCAGGGGAACTCACTCTCCTCACTTCTACTGTTCACCTGGTAACATGTCCACTGCCTGTCAAACCATCATGGGAACTCACTCTCCACACTTACACTCTTCACCTGGCAACATGTCCCGTGTATATTAAACCATCAGGGGAACACACTCTCCTCACTTATACTGTTCACCTGGTAACATGTCCCGTGTATATTAAACCATCAGGGGAACACACTCTCCTCACTTATACTGTTCACCTGCTAACATGTCCCGTGTATATTGAACCATGAGGGGAATACAGGCTCCTCACTTACACTGTTCACCTGAGAACATGTCCCGTGTATATTAAACCATCAGGGGAACACATTCTCCTCACTTGTACTGTTCACCTGCCAACATGTCCCGTGTATATTGAACCATGAGGGGAATACAGTCTCCTCACTTACACTGTTCACCTGGGAACATGTCGCGTGTATATTAAACTATCAGTGGAGCACACTCTCCTCACTTGCACTGTTTACCTGGTAACATGTCCCGTGTGTATTAAACCATCAGGGGAACACACTCTCTTCACTTGTACTCTTCACCTGGCAACATGTCCCGTGTATATTAAACCATCAGGGGAAAGCCCTCTCCTCACTTATACTGTTCAGCTGGTAACATGTCCCGTGTATATTATACCATCAGGGGAACACACTGTCCTCACTTCTTCTGTTCACCTGGTAACATGTCCCGTGTATATTAAACCATCAGGGGAAAGCACTCTCCTCACTTATACTGTTCACCTGGTAACATGTCCCGTGTGTATTATACCATCAGGGGAACACACTGTCCTCACTTATACTGTTCACCTGGTAACATGTCCCGTGTATATTAAACCATCAGGGGAAAGCACTCTCCTCACTTATACTGTTCACCAGGTAACATGTCCCGTGCATATTAAACCATCATGGGTAAGCCTCTCCTCACTTATACTGCTCACCTGGTAACGTGTCCCATGTATATTATACCATCAGGGGAACACACTCTCCTCACTTATACTGTTCACCTGGTGACATGTCCCGGGTATATTAAACAATCAGGGGAACTCACTCTCCTCACTTATACTGTTCACCTGTTTACATGTCCTGTTTGTTTAAACCATCAGGGGAACTCACTCTCCTCACTTACACTGTTCACCTGGTAACATGTCCTGTTTGTATTAAACCATCAGGGGAACTCACTCTCTTCACTTATACTGTTCACCTGGCAAAATGTCCTGTGTATATTAAACCATCAGGGGAAAACAGTCTCCTCACTTATACTGTTCACCCGGTAACATGTCCTGTGTATATTAAACCATCAGGGGAATACATTCTCCTCACTTATACTGTTCACCTGCTGACATGTCCCGTGTATATTAAGTCATCAGGGGAACACACTCTCCTCACTTATACTGTTCACCTGTTAAAATGTCCCGTGTATATTAAACCATCAGGGGAACACACTCTCCTCACTTACATTGTTCACCTGATGACATGTCCCGGGTATATTAAACAATCAGGGGAACTCACTCTCCTCACTTATACTGTTCACCTGGTAACATGTCCTGTGTATATTAAACCATCAGGGAACACACTCTCCTCACTTATACTGTTCACCTGATGACATGTCCCGGGTATATTAAACCATCAGGGGAATAAATTCTCCTCACTTATACTGTTCACCAGCTAACATGTCCAGTGTATATTAAACAATCAGGGGAACACACTCTCCTCACTTATACTGTTCACCTGGTAACATGTGCCGTGTGTATTAAACCATTAGAGGAACACATTCTCCTCACTTATACTGTTCACCTGGTAACATGTCCCGTGTATATTAAACCATTAGGGGAACACATTCTCCTCACTTATACTGTTCACCTGGTAACATGTCCCGTGTATCGTAAACCATCAGGGGAACACACTCTCCTCACTTATACTGTTCACCTGGTAACATGTCCCGTGTATATTAAACCATCAGGGGAACACATTCTCCTCACTTATACTGTTCACCTGGTAACATGTCCCGTGTATATTATACCATCAGGGGAACACACTGTCCTCACTTATACTGTTCACCTGGTAACATGTCCCATGTATATTAAAACATCAGGGGAAAGCACTCTCCTCACTTATACTGTTCACCTGGTAACATGTCCCGTGTATATTAAACCATCAGGGGAACTCACTCTCCTCACTTATACTGTTCACCTGGTAACATGTCCCGTGTATATTAAACCATCATGGGTAAGCCCTCTCCTCACGAAAATTGTTCACCTGGTAACATGTCCCGTGTATATTATACCATCAGGGGAACACACTCTCCTCACTTATACTGTTCACCTGGTAACATGTCACGTGAATATTAAACCATCAGTGGAAATCACTCTCCTCACTTATACTTTTCACCTGGTAACATGTCCCGTGTATATTAAACCATCAGGGCAACACACTCTCCTCACTTATACTGTTCACCTGGTAACATGTCCTGTTTGCATTAAACCATCAGGGGAACTCACTCTCCTCACTTACACTGTTTTCCTGGTAACATGTCCCGTGTGTATTAAACCATCAGGGGAACACACTCTCTTCACTTATACTCTTCACCTGGCACCATGTCACGTGTGTATTAAACAATCAGGGGAACACACTCTCTTCAATTATACTGTCCACCTGGTAACATGTCCCGTGTATATTAAACAATCAGGGGAACACACTCTCCTCACTTCTACTGTTCACCTGGTAACATGTCCCGTGTATATTAAACCATCAGAGGAACACATTCACCTCACTTATACTGTTCACCTGGTAACATGTCCCGTGTATATTAAACCATTAGGGGAACACATTCTCCTCACTTATACTGTTCACCTGGTAACATGTCCCGTGTGTATTAAACCATCAGGGGAACACACTCTCTTCACTTATACTCTTCACCTGGCACCATGTCACGTGTGTATTAAACAATCAGGGGAACACACTCTCTTCAATTATACTGTTCACCTGGTAACATGTCCCGTGTATATTAAACAATCAGGGGAACACACTCTCCTCACTTATACTGTTCACCTGGTAACATGTCCCCTGCCTGTTAAACCATCATGGGAACACACTCTCCTCACTTATACTGTTCACCTGGTAACATGTCCCGTGTATATTAAACAATCATTGGATCACACTCTCCTCACTTATAATGTTCACCTGGTAACATGTCCCGTGTATATTAAACAATCATTGGATCACACTCTCCTCACTTATTATGTTCACCTGGTAACATGTCCCGGGTGTATTAAACCATCAGGGGAACACACTCTCCTCACTTATACTGTTCACCTGGTAACATGTCCCATGTGTATTAAACCATGAGGGGAACACATTCTCCTCACTTATACTGTTCACCTGGTAACATGTCCCGTGTCTATTGAACCATCAGGGGAATACAGTCTCATCACTTATACTGTTCACCTGGTAACATGTCCCGTGTATATTAAACCATCAGGGGAACACACTCTCCTCAATTATACTGTTCACCTGGTAACATGTCCCGTGTATATTAAACCATTAGGGGAAAGCCCTCTCCTCACTTATTCTGTTCACCTGGTAATAGGTCCCGTGTATATTAAAGCATCAGGGGAACACACTCTACTCACTTATACTGATCACATGGTAACATGTCCCGTGTATATTAAACCATCTGGGGAACACACTCTCCTCACTTATACTGTTCACCTGGTAACATGTGCCGTGTAGATTAAACCATCAGGGTACACATTCTCCTCACTGATACTGTTCACCTGCTAACATGTCCCGTGTATATTAAACAATGAGGGGAACACAATCTCCTCACTTATACTGTTCACCTGGTAACATGTCCCGTGTATATTAAACCATCAGGGGAAGACATTCTCCTCACTTATACTGTTGAGCTGCTAACATGTCCCGTGTATATTAAACAATGAGGGGAACACAGTCTCCTCAAATATACTCGTCACCTTGTAACATGTCCCACGTATATTAAGCAATCAGGGGAACAGGCTCTCTTCACTTATACTGTTCACCTGGTAACATGTCCCATGTATATTAAACCATCAGGGGAACACACTCTCTTCACATATATGTTCACCTGGTAACATGTCCCGTGTATATTTGACCATCAGGGGAACACACTCTCCTCACTTATACTCTTCACCTGGTGACACGTCCCGTGCGTGTTAAACCATCAGGGGAACACAGTCTCCACACTTATACTGTTCACCTGGTAACATGTCCCGTGAGTATTAAACATTCAGGGGAACACACTCTCCTAACTTTTACTTTTCACCTGGTAACATGTCCCGTGTATATTAAACCATCAGGGGAACACAATCTCCTCACTTATACTGTTCACCTGGTAACATGTTCCGTGTATATTAAACCATCAGGGGAACACAGTCTCCACACTTATACTGTTCACCTGGTAACATGTCCCGTGTATATTAAACCATCAGTGGAATACATTCTCCTCACTTATACTGTTCACCTGCAAACATGTCCCGTGTATATTAAACCATCAGGGGAACACAGTCTCCTCACTTCTACTGTTGACCTGCTAACATGTCCCGTGTATATTAAACCATCAGGGGAACACATTCTCCTCACTTATACTGTTCACCTGGTAACATGTTCCGTGTATATTAAACCATCAGGGGAAAGCCCTCTCCTCACTTATACTGTTCACCTGGTAACATGTCCCGTGTATATTAAACCATCAGGGGAACACAGTCTCCACACTTAAACTGTTCACCTGGTAACATGTCCCGTGTATATTAAACCATCAGTGGAATACATTCTCCTCACTTATACTGTTCACCTGCAAACATGTCCCGTGTATATTAAACCATCAGGGGAATACATTCTCCTCACTTATAGTGTTCACCTGCTAACATGTCCCGTGTATATTAAACCATCAGGGGAACACACTCTCCTCACTTATACTGTTCACCTGCTAACATGTCCCGTTTATATTAAACCATCAGGGGAACACACTCTCCTCACTTCTACTGTTCACCTGGTAACATGTCCAGTGTATATTAAACCATCAGGGGAACACACTCCCCTCACTTATACTGTTCACCTGGTAACATGTCCCGTGTTTATTAAACCATCAGGGGAACACACTCTCCTCACTTATACTGTTCACCTGGTAACATGTCCCGTGTATATTAAACCATCAGGGGAACACACTCCCCTCACTTATACTGTTCACCTGGTAACATGTCCCGTGTTTATTAAACCATCAGGGGAACACACTCTCCTCACTTATACTGTTCACCTGGTAACATGTCCCGTGTATATTAAACAATCAGGGGAACACACTCTCCTCACTTATACTGTTCACCTGGTAACATGTCCCGTGTATATTAAACAATCAGGGGAACACACTCTCCTCACTTATCCTGTTCACCTGGTAACATGTCCCGTGTATATTAAACAATCAGGGGAACACACTCTCCTCACTTATACTGTTCACCTGGTAACATGTCCCGTGTATATTAAACAATCAGGGGAACACACTCTCCTCACTTATACTGTTCACCTGGTAACATGTCCCGTGTATATTAAACAATCAGGGGAACACATTCTCCTCACTTATTCTGTTCACCTGGTAATAAGTCCCGTGCATATTAAACCATCAGGGGAACACACTCTCCTCACTTACACTCGTCACCTTGTAACATGTTCCACATATATTAAGCAATCAGGGGAACAGGCTGTCTTCACTTATACTGTTCACCTGGTAACATGTCCCATGTATATTAAACCATCAGGGGAACACAGTCTCTTCACATACACTGTTCACCTGGTAACATGTCCCGTGTATATTAGACCATCAGGGGAACACACTCTCCTCACTTATACTTTTCACCTGGTGACACGCCCCGTGCGTGTTAAACCATCAGGGGAACACACTCTCCTGACTTATACTTTTCACCTGGTATCATGTCCCGTGTATATTAAACCATCAGGGGAACACATTCTCCTCACTTATACTTTTCACCTGGTAACATGTACCGTGTATATTAAACCATCAGGGGAACACACTCTCCTCACTTATACTGTTCACCTGGTAACATGTCCTGTGTATATTAAACAATCAGGGGAACACAGTCTCCTCACTTATACTGTTCACCTGGTAACATGTCCCGTGTATATTAAACCATCAGGGGAACACACTCTCCTCACTGATACTGTTCACCTGGTAACATGTCCCGTGTATATTAAACCGTCAGGGGAACACACTCTCCTCACTTATACTGATTCACCGAATAAATTGTCCCGTGTGTATTATCCCATCAGGGGAACACACTCTCTTCACTTATACTGTTCACCTGCCAACATGTCCCGTGTATATTAAACGATCAGGGGATAGCCCTCTCCTCACTTATGCTGTTCAGCTGGTAACATGTCCCGTGTATATTATACCATCAGGGGAACACACTGTCCTCACTTATACTGTTCACCTGGTAACATGTCCCGTGTATATTAAAACATCAGGGGAACACACTCTACTCACTTATACTGTTCACCTGGTAACATGTCCCGTGTATATTAAAACATCAGGGGAACACATTCTCCTCACTTATACTGTTCACCTGATGACATGTCAAGGGTATATTAAACAATCAGGGGAACTCACTCTCCTCACTTATACTTTTCACCTGGTATCATGTCCCGTGTATATTAAACCATCAGGGGAACACACTCTCCTCACTTATACTGTTCACCTGGTAACATGTCCTGTGTATATTAAACAATCAGGGGAACACAGTCTCCTCACTTATACTGTTCACCTGGTAACATGTCCTGTGTATATTAAACAATCAGGGGAACACATTCTCCTCACTTATACTTTTCACCTGGTAACATGTACCGTGTATATTAAACCATCAGGGGAACACACTCTCCTCACGTATACTGTTCACCTGGTAACATGTCCTGTGTATATTAAACAATCAGGGGAACACAGTCTCCTCACTTATACTGTTCACCTGGTAACATGTCCTGTGTATATTAAACCATCAGGGGAATACATTCTCCTCACTTATACTGTTCACCTACTAACATGTCCCGTGTATATTATCCCATCAGGGGAACACACTCTCTTCACTTATACTGTTCACCTGCCAACATGTCCTGTGTATATTAAACGATCAGGGGATAGCCCTCTCCTCACTTATGCTGTTCAGCTGGTAACATGTCCCGTGTATATTATACCATCAGGGGAACACACTCGCCTCACTTATACTGTTCACCTGGTCACATGTCCCGTGTATATTAAACCATCAGGGGAACACACTCTCCTCACTTATACTGTTCACCTGGTAACATGTCCCGTGTATATTAAACCATCAGGGGAACACACTCTCCTCACTTATACTGTTCACCTGGTAACATGTCCCGTGTATATTAAACCATCAGGGGAATACATTCTCCTCACTTATACTGTTCACCAGCCAACATGTCCCGTGTATATTGAACCAACAATGGAATACAGTATCCTCACTTCTGCTGTTCACCTGGTAACATGTCCCGTGTATATTAAACCATCAGGGGAACACATTCTCCTCACTTATACTGTTCACCTGGTAACATGTCCCTTGTATATTAAACCATCAGGGGAAAGCCCTCTCCTCACTTATACTGTTCAGCTGGTAACATGTCCCGTGTATATTATACCATCAGGGGAACACACTGTCCTCACTTATACTGTTCACCTGGTAACATGTCCCGTGTATATTAAAACATCAGGGGAACACACTCTACTCACTTATACTGTTCACCTGGTAACATGTCCCGTGTATATTAAAACATCAGGGGAACACATTCTCCTCACTTATACTGTTCACCTGATGACATGTCAAGGGTATATTAAACAATCAGGGGAACTCACTCTCCTCACTTATACTGTTCACCTGGTATCATGTCCTGTGTATATTAAACCATCAGGGGAACACACTCTCCTCACTTATACTGTTCACCTGTTGACATGTCCTGTTTGTATTAAACCATCAGGGGAACTCACTCTCCTCACTTACACTGTTCACCTGGTAACATGTCCCGTGTGTACTAAACCATCAGGGGAACACACTCTCTTCACTTATACTCTTCACCTGGCAACATGTCCCGTGTGTATTAAACAATCAGGGGAACACACTCTCTTCACTTATACTGTTCACCTGTTAACATGTCCCGTGTATATTAAACCATCAGGGGAACACACTCTCCTCACTTATACTGTTCACCTGGTAACATGTCCCCTGCCTGTTAAACCATCATGGGAAAACTCTCTCCTCACTTATCCTGTTCACCTGCTAACATGTCCAGTGTATATTAAACCATCAGGGGAACACACTCTCCTCACTTATACTGTTCACCTGCTAACATGTCCCGTGTATATTAAACCATCAGGGGAATACATTCTCCTCACTTATACTGTTCACCTGGTAACATGTCCCGTGTATATTAAACCATCAGGGGAACACACTCTCCTCACATATACTGTTCACCTGGTAACATGTCCCCTGCCTGTTAAACCATCAGGGGAACACACTCTCCTCACTTATACTGTTCAGCTGTTGACACGTCCCGTCAGTATTAAACAATCATTGGATCACACTCTCCTCACTTACACTGTTCACCTGGTAACATGTCCCGGGTGTATTAAACCATCAGGGGAACACACTCTCCTCACTGGTACTGTTGACCTGGTAACATGTCCCGTGCATGTTAAACCATCAAGGGAACACACTCTCCTCACTTACACTGTTCACCTGGTAACATGTCCCGTCAGTATTAAACAATCAGGGGAATACACTCTCCTAACTTATACTTTTCACCTGGTAACATGTCCCGTGTATATTAAACCATCAGGGGAACACATTCTCCTCACTTATACTGTTCACCTGGTAACATGTTCCGTGTACATTAAACCATCAGGGGAACACAGTCTCCTCACTTATACTGTTCACCTGGTAACATGTCCCGTGTATATTAAACCATCAGGGGAATACATTCTCCTCACTTATACTGTTCACCTGCAAACATGTCCCGTGTATATTAAACCATCAGGGGAACACACTCTCCTCACTTATACTGTTCACCTGCTAACATGTCCCGTGTATATTAAACCATCAGGGGAATACATTCTCCTCACTTATAGTGTTCACCTGCTAACATGTCCCGTGTATATTAAACCATCAGGGGAACACACTCTCCTCACTTATACTGTTCACATGCCAACATGTCCCGTTTATATTAAAGAATCAGGGGAACACACTCTCCTCACTTATACTGTTCAACTGCCAACATGTCCCGTTTATATTAAACCATCAGGGGAACACACTCTCCTCACTTATACTGTTCACCTGGTAACATGTCCCGTGTATATTAAACCATCAGGGGAAAACACTCTCCTCACTTATACTGTTCACCTGGTAACATGTCCTGTGTATATTAAACCATCAGGGAAACACATTCTCCTCACTTATACTGTTCACCTGGTAACATGTCCCGTGTATATTAAACCATCAGGGGAAAGCCCTCTCCTCACTTATTCTGTTCACCTGGTAATAAGTCCCGTGTATATTAAACCATCAGGGGAACACACTCTCCTCACTTATACTGTTCACCTGGTAACATGTCCCGTGTATATTAAACCATCTGGGGAACACACTCTCCTCACTTATACTGTTCACCTGGTAACATGTCCCGTGTGTATTAAACCATCAGGGGAACACATTCTCCTCACTGATACTGTTCACCTGCTAACATGTGCCATGTATATTTAACAATCAGGGGAACACACTCTCATCACTTATACTGTTCACCTGGTAACATGTCCCGTGTATATTAAACCATCAGGGGAACACATTCTCCTCACTGATACTGTTCACCTGGTAACATGTCCCGTGTATATTAAACCATCAGGGGAACACACTCTCCTCACATATACTGTTCACCTGCTAACATGTCCCGTGTATATTAAACCATCAGGGGAACACACTCTCCTCACTTATACTGTTCACCTGGTAACATGTCCCATGTATATTAAACAATGAGGGGAACACACTCTCCTCACTTATACTCGTCATCTTGTAACATGTTCCACGTATATTAAACCATCAGGGGAACACATTCTCCTCACTGATACTGTTCACCTGCTAACATGTCCCCTGTATATTAAACCATCAGGGGAACACACTCTCCTCACATATACTGTTCACCTGCTAACATGTCCCGTGTATATTAAACCATCAGGGGAACACACTCTCCTCACTTATACTGTTCACCTGGTAACATGTCCCATGTATATTAAACCATCAGGGGAACACACTCTCTTCACATATACTTTTCACCTGGTAACATGTCCCGTGTATATTAAACCATCAGGGGAACACACTCTCCTCACTTCTACTCTTCACCTGGTGACACGTCCCGTGCGTGTTAAACCATCAGGGGAACACACTCTCCTCACTTAGACTGTTCACCTGGTAACATGTCCCGTGTATATTAAACCATCAGGGGAACACATTCTCCTCACTGATACTGTTCCCCTGCTAACATTTCCCATGTATATTAAACAATGAGGGGAACACACTCTCCTGACTTATACTTTTCACATGGTAACATGTCTCGTGTATATTAAATCATCAGGGCAACACACTCTCCTCACTTATACTTTTCACCTGGCAACATGTCCCGTGTATATTAAACCATCAGGGGAACACACTCTCCTCACTTCTACTCTTCACCTGGTGACACGTCCCGTGCGTGTTAAACCATCAGGGGAACACACTCTCCTCACTTATACTGCTCACCTGGTAACATGTCCCGTGAGTATTAAACAATCAGGGGGACACACTCTCCTGACTTATACTTTTCACCTGGTATCATGTCCCGTGTATATTAAACCATCAGGGGAACACATTCTTCTCACTTATACTTTTCACCTGGTATCATGTCCCCTGTATATTAAACCATCAGGGAAACACATTCTCCTCACTTATAATGTTCACCTGGTAACATGTCCTGTGTATATTAAACCATCAGGGGAACACACTCTCCTCACTTATACTGTTCACCTGGTAACATGTCCCGTGTATATTAAACCATCAGGGGAATACATTCTCCTCACTTATACTGTTCACCTGCTAACATGTCCCGTGTATATTAAACCGTCAGGGGAACACACTCTCCTCACTTATACTGTTCACCTACTAACATGTCCTGTGTATATTATACCATCAGGGGAACACACTCTCTTCACTTATACTGTTCACCTGCTAACATGTGCCATGAAAATTTAACAATCAGGGGAACACACTCTCATCACTTATACTGTTCACCTGGTAACATGTCCCGTGTATATTAAACCATCAGGGGAACACATTCTCCTCACTGATACTCGTCATCTTGTAACATGTTCCATGTATATTAAACCATCAGGGGAACACATTCTCCTCACTGATACTGTTCACTAGCTAACATGTCCCGTGTATATTAAACCATCAGGGGAACACACTCTCCTCACATATACTGTTCACCTGCTAACATGTCCCGTGTATATTAAACCATCAGGGGAACACACTCTCCTCACTTATACTGTTCACCTGGTAACATGTCCCATGTATATTAAACCATCAGGGGAACACACTCTCTTCACATATACTTTTCACCTGGTAACATGTCCCGTGTATATTAAACCATCAGGGGAACACACTCTCCTCACTTCTACTCTTCACCTGGTGACACGTCCCGTGCGTGTTAAACCATCAGGGGAACACACTCTCCTCACTTAGACTGTTCACCTGGTAACATGTCCCGTGTATATTAAACCATCAGGGGAACACATTCTCCTCACTGATACTGTTCCCCTGCTAACATTTCCCATGTATATTAAACAATGAGGGGAACACACTCTCCTGACTTATACATTTCACATGGTAACATGTCTCGTGTATATTAAATCATCAGGGCAACACACTCTCCTCACTTATACTTTTCACCTGGCAACATGTCCCGTGTATATTAAACCATCAGGGGAACACACTCTCCTCACTTCTACTCTTCACCTGGTGACACGTCCCGTGCGTGTTAAACCATCAGGGGAACACACTCTCCTCACTTATACTGTTCACCTGGTGACATGTCCCGTGTATATTAAACCATCAGGGGAACACATTCTCCTCACTTATACTTTTCACCTGGTATCATGTCCCGTGTATATTAAACCATCAGGGGAACACATTCTTCTCACTTATACTTTTCACCTGGTATCATGTCCCCTGTATATTAAACCATCAGGGAAACACATTCTCCTCACTTATAATGTTCACCTGGTAACATGTCCTGTGTATATTAAACCATCAGGGGAACACACTCTCCTCACTTATACTGTTCACCTGGTAACATGTCCCGTGTATATTAAACCATCAGGGGAATACATTCTCCTCACTTATACTGTTCACCTGCTAACATGTCCCGTGTATATTAAACCGTCAGGGGAACACACTCTCCTCACTTATACTGTTCACCTACTAACATGTCCCGTGTATATTATACCATCAGGGGAACACACTCTCTTCACTTATACTGTTCACCTGCCAACATGTCCCGTGTCTATTAAACGATCAGGGGATAGCCCTCTCCTCACTTATTTTGTTCAGCTGGTAACATGTCCCGTGTATATTATACCATCAGGGGAACACACTCTCCTGACTTATACTGTTCACCTGGTAACATGTCCCGTGTACTTTAAACCATCAGGGGAATACATTCTCCTCACTTATACTGTTCACCAGCTAACATGTCCCGTGTATATTGAACCATCAGGGGAATACAGTATCCTCACTTATACTGTTCACCTGGTGACATGTCCCGTGTATATTAAACCATCAGGGGAACACATTCTCCTCACTTATACTGTTCACCTGGTAACATGTCCCTTGTATATTAAACCATCAGGGGAAAGCCCACTCCTCACTTATACTGTTCAGCTGGTAACATGTCCCGTGTATATTATACCATCAGGGGAACACACTGTCCTCACTTATACTGTTCACCTGGTAACATGTCCCGTGTATATTAAAACATCAGGGGAACACACTCTACTCACTTATACTGTTCACCTGGTAACATGTCCCGTGTATATTAAACCATCAGGGGAACACACTCTCCTCACTTATACTGTTCACCTGATGACATGTCCCGGGTATATTAAACAATCAGGGGAACTCACTCTCCTCACTTATACTGTTCACCTGGTAACATGTCCCGTGTATATTAAAACATCAGGGGAACACACTCTACTCACTTATACTGTTCACCTGGTAACATGTCCCGTGTATATTAAACCATCAGGTGAACACACTCTCCTCACTTATACTGTTCACCTGTTGACATGTCCTGTTTGTATTAAACCATCAGGGGAACTCACTCTCCTCACTTACACTGTTTACCTGGTAACATGTCCCGTGTGTATTAAACCATCAGTGGAACACACTCTCTTCACTTATACTCTTCACCTGGCAACATGTCCCGTGTGTATTAAACAATCAGGGGAACACACTCTCCTCACTTATACTGTTCACCTGGTAACATGTCCCCTGCCTGTTAAACCATCATGGGAACACTCTCTCCTCACTTCTACTGTTCACCTGCTAACATGTCCAGTGTATATTAAACCATCAGGGGAACACACTCTCCTCACTTATACTGTTCACCTGCTAACATGTCCCGTATATATTAAACCATCAGGGGAATACACTCTCCTCACATATACTGTTCACCTGCTAACATGTCCCGTGTATATTAAACCATCAGGGGAACACACTCTCCTCACATATACTGTTCACCTGCTAACATGTCCCGTGTATATTAAACCATCAGGGGAACACACTCTCCTCACTTATACTGTTCAGCTGGTGACACGTCCCGTCAGTATTAAACAATCATTGGATCACACTCTCCTCACTTACACTGTTCACCTGGTAACATGTCACCTGCCTGTTAAACCATCATGGGAACACACTCTCCTCACTTATACTGTTGACCTGGTAACATGTCCCGTGTGTATTAAACCATCAGGGGAACACACTCTCGTCACTTATACTATTCACCTGGTAACATGTCCCGTGTGTATTAAACCATCAGGGGAACACACTCTCGTCACTTATACTATTCACCTGGTAACATGTCCCGTGTGTATTAAACAATCAGGGGAACACACTCTCCTCAATTATACTGCTCACCTGGTAACATGTCCCGTGAGTATTAAACAATCAGGGGGACACACTGTCCTCACTTATACTGTTCACCTGGTAACATGTCCCGTGTATATTAAAACATCAGGGGAAAGCACTCTCCTCACTTATAATGTTCACCTGGTAACATGTCCCGTGTATATTAAACCATCATGGGAACACACTCTCCTCACTTATACTGTTCACCTGATGACATGTCCCCTGTATATTAAACCATCAGGGGAACACACTCTCCTCACTTATACTGTTCACCTGGTAACATGTCCTATGTATATTAAACCATCAGGGGAAATCATTCTCCTCACCTATACTGTTCACCTGGTAACATGTCCCGTGTATATTAAACCATCAGGGGAACACACTCTCCTCACTTATACTGTTCACCTGGTAACATGTCCCGTGTATATTAAAACATCAGGGGAAAGCACTCTCCTCACTTATAATGTTCACCTGGTAACATGTCCCGTGTATATTAAACCATCATGGGAACACACTCTCCTCACTTATACTGTTCACCTGATGACATGTCCCCTGTATATTAAACCATCAGGGGAACACACTCTCCTCACTTATACTGTTCACCTGGTAACATGTCCCCTGTATATTAAACCATCAGGGGAAATCATTCTCCTCACCTATACTGTTCACCTGGTAACATGTCCCGTGTATATTAAACCATCAGGGGAACACACTCTCCTCACTTATACTGTTCACCTGGTAACATGTCCCCTGTATATTAAACCATCAGGGGAAATCATTCTCCTCACCTATACTGTTCACCTGGTAACATGTCCTGTGTATATTAAACCATCAGGGGAACACACTCTCCTCACTTATACTGTTCACCTGGTAACATGTCCCCTGTATATTAAACCATCAGGGGAAATCATTCTCCTCACCTATACTGTTCACCTGGTAACATGTCCCGTGTATATTAAACCATCATGGGAACACACTCTCCTCACTTATACTGTTCACCTGATGACATGTCCCGTGGATATTATACCATCAGGGGAACACAATCTCCTCACTTATACTGTTCCCCTGGTAACATGTCCCGTGTATATTAAACCATCAGGGGAACACACTCTCCTCACTTCTACTGTTCACCTGATGACATGTCCCGGGTATATTAAACAATCAGGGGAACTCACTCTCCCCTCTTACACTGTTCACCTGGTAACATGTCCTGTTTGTATTAAACCATCAGGGGAACTCACTCTCCTCACTTACACTGTTTACCTGGTAACATGTCCCGTGTGTATTAAACCATCAGGGGAACACACTCTCTTCACTTATACTCTTCACCTGGCAACATGTCCCGTGTATATTAAACCATCAGGGGAACACACTCTCCTCACTTCTACTCTTCACCTGGTGACACGTCCCGTGCGTGTTAAACCATCAGGGGAACACACTCTCCTCACTTAGACTGTTCACCTGGTAACATGTCCCGTGTATATTAAACCATCAGGGGAACACATTCTCCTCACTGATACTGTTCACCTGCTAACATTTCCCATGTATATTAAACAATGAGGGGAACACACTCTCCTGACTTATACTGTTCACATGGTAACATGTGTCGTGTATATTAAATCATCAGGGCAACACACTCTCCTCACTTATACTTTTCACCTGGTAACATGTCCCGTGTATATTAAACCATCAAGGGAACACACTCTCCTCACTTCTACTCTTCACCTGGTGACACGTCCCGTGCGTGTTAAAACATCAGGGGAACACACTCTCCTCACTTATACTGCTCACCTGGTAACATGTCCCGTGAGTATTAAACAATCAGGGGGACACACTCTCCTGACTTATACTTTTCACCTGGTATCATGTCCCGTGTATATTAAAACATCAGGGGAACACATTCTTCTCACTTATACTTTTCACCTGGTATCATGTCCCCTGTATATTAAACCATCAGGGAAACACATTCTCCTCACTTATAATGTTCACCTGGTAACATGTCCTGTGTATATTAAACCATCAGGGGAACACACTCTCCTCACTTATACTGTTCACCTGGTAACATGTCCCGTGTATATTAAACCATCAGGGGAATACATTCTCCTCACTTATACTGTTCACCTGCTAACATGTCCCGTGTATATTAAACCGTCAGGGGAACACACTCTCCTCACTTATACTGTTCACCTACTAACATGTCCCGTGTATATTATACCATCAGGGGAACACACTCTCTTCACTTATACTGTTCACCTGCCAACATGTCCCGTGTCTATTAAACGATCAGGGGATAGCCCTCTCCTCACTTATTTTGTTCAGCTGGTAACATGTCCCGTGTATATTATACCATCAGGGGAACACACTCTCCTCACTTATACTGTTCACCTGGTAACATGTCCCATGTATATTAAACCATCAGGGGAACACACTCTCCTCCCTTATACTGTTCACCTGGTAACATGTCCCGTGTACTTTAAACCATCAGGGGAATACATTCTCCTCACTTATACTGTTCACCAGCTAACATGTCCCGTGTATATTGAACCATCAGGGGAATACAGTATCCTCACTTATACTGTTCACCTGGTAACATGTCCCGTGTATATTAAACCATCAGGGGAACACATTCTCCTCACTTATACTGTTCACCTGGTAACATGTCCCTTGTATATTAAACCATCAGGGGAAAGCCCTCTCCTCACTTATACTGTTCAGCTGGTAACATGTCCCGTGTATATTATACCATCAGGGGAACACACTGTCCTCACTTATACTGTTCACCTGGTAACATGTCCCGTGTATATTAAAACATCAGGGGAACACACTCTACTCACTTATACTGTTCACCTGGTAACATGTCCCGTGTATATTAAACCATCAGGGGAACACACTCTCCTCACTTATACTGTTCACCTGATGACATGTCCCGGGTATATTAAACAATCAGGGGAACTCACTCTCCTCAATTATACTGTTCACCTACTAACATGTCCCGTGTGTATTAAACCATCAGGGGAACACACTCTCTTCACTTATACTCTTCACCTGGCAACATGTCCCGTGTATATTAAACCATCAGGGGAACACACTCTCCTCACTTATACTGTTCACCTGTTGACATGTCCTGTTTGTATTAAACCATCAGGGGAACTCACTCTCCTCACTTACACTGTTTACCTGGTAACATGTCCCGTGTGTATTAAACCATCAGGGGAACACACTCTCTTCACTTATACTCTTCACCTGGCAACATGTCCCGTGTGTATTAAACAATCAGGGGAACACACTCTCCTCACTTATACTGTTCACCTGGTAACATGTCCCCTGCCTGTTAAACCATCATGGAAACACTCTCTCCTCACTTCTACTGTTCACCTGCTAACATGTCCAGTGTATATTAAACCATCAGGGGAACACACTCTCCTCACTTATACTGTTCACCTGCTAACATGTCCCGTGTATATTAAACCATCAGGGGAATACATTCTCCTCACTTATAGTGTTCACCTGCTAACATGTCCCGTATATATTAAACCATCAGGGGAACACACTCTCCTCACATATACTGTTCACCTGCTAACATGTCCCGTGTATATTAAACCATCAGGGGAACACACTCTCCTCACATATACTGTTCACCTGCTAACATGTCCCGTGTATATTAAACCATCAGGGGAACACACTCTCCTCACTTATACTGTTCAGCTGGTGACACGTCCCGTCAGTATTAAACAATCATTGGATCACACTCTCCTCACTTACACTGTTCACCTGGTAACATGTCCCCTGCCTGTTAAACCATCATGGGAACACACTCTCCTCACTTATACTGTTGACCTGGTAACATGTCCCCTGTATATTAAACCATGAGGGGAACACACTCTCCTCACTTATACTGTTCACCTGCTAACATGTCCAGTGTATATTGAACCATCAGGGGAATACAGTCTCATCACTTATACTGTTCACCTGGTAACATGTCCCGTGTATATTAAACCATCAGGGGAACACACTCTCCTCACTTACACTGTTCACCTGGTAACATGTCCCGTGTATATTAAACCATCAGGGGAAAGCCCTCTCCTCACTTATTCTGTTCACCTGGTAATAAGTCCCGTGTATATTAAACCATCAGGGAAACACATTCTCCTCACTTATACTGTTCACCTGGTAACATGCCCCGTGTATATTAAACCATCAGCGGAATACATTCACCTCACTTATACTGTTCACCTGCTAACATGTCCCGTGTATATTAAACCATCAGGGGAACACACTCTCCTCACTTATACTGTTCACCTACTAACATGTCCCGTGTATATTATACCATCAGGGGAACACACTCTCTTCACTTATACTGTTCACCTGCCAACATGTCCCGTGTATATTAAACGATCAGGGGATAGCCCTCTCCTCACTTATGCTGTTCAGCTGTTAACATGTCCCGTGTATATTGAACCATCAGGGGAACACACTCTCCTCACTTATACTGTTCACCTGGTAACATGTCCCGTGTATATTGAACCATCAGGGGAACACACTCTCCTCACTTATACTGTTCACCTGGTAACATGTCCCGTGTATATTAAACCATCAGGGGAACACACTCTCCTCACTTATACTGTTCACCTGGTAACATGTCCCGTGTGTATTAAACCATCAGGGGAACACACTCTCTTCACATATACTGTTCACCTGGTAACATGTCCTGTGTATATTAAACCATCAGGGGAACACACTCTCCTCACTTAAACTGTTCACCTGGTAACATGTCCCGTGTGTATTAAACCATCAGGGGAACACACTCTCTTCACTTATACTCTTCACCTGGCAACATGTCCCGTGTATATTAAACCATCAGGGGAACACACTCTCCTCACTTATACTGTTCACCTGGTAACATGTCCCGTGTGTATTAAACCATCAGGGGAACACACTCTCTTCACATATACTGTTCACCTGGTAACATGTCCTGTGTATATTAAACCATCAGGGGAACACACTCTCCTCACTTATACTGTTCACCTACTAACATGTCCCGTGTGTATTAAACCATCAGGGGAACACACTCTCTTCACTTATACTCTTCACCTGGCAACATGTCCCGTGTATATTAAACCATCAGGGGAACACACTCTCCTCACTTATACTGTTCACCTGTTGACATGTCCTGTTTGTATTAAACCATCAGGGGAACTCACTCTCCTCACTTACACTGTTTACCTGGTAACATGTCCCGTGTGTATTAAACCATCAGGGGAACACACTCTCTTCACTTATACTCTTCACCTGGCAACATGTCCCGTGTGTATTAAACAATCAGGGGAACACACTCTCCTCACTTATACTGTTCACCTGGTAACATGTCCCCTGCCTGTTAAACCATCATGGAAACACTCTCTCCTCACTTCTACTGTTCACCTGCTAACATGTCCAGTGTATATTAAACCATCAGGGGAACACACTCTCCTCACTTATACTGTTCACCTGCTAACATGTCCCGTGTATATTAAACCATCAGGGGAATACATTCTCCTCACTTATAGTGTTCACCTGCTAACATGTCCCGTATATATTAAACCATCAGGGGAACACACTCTCCTCACATATACTGTTCACCTGCTAACATGTCCCGTGTATATTAAACCATCAGGGGAACACACTCTCCTCACATATACTGTTCACCTGCTAACATGTCCCGTGTATATTAAACCATCAGGGGAACACACTCTCCTCACTTATACTGTTCAGCTGGTGACACGTCCCCTGCCTGTTAAACCATCATGGGAACACACTCTCCTCACTTATACTGTTGACCTGGTAACATGTCCCCTGTATATTAAACCATGATGGGAACACACTCTCCTCACTTATACTGTTCACCTGCTAACATGTCCAGTGTATATTGAACCATCAGGGGAATACAGTCTCATCACTTATACTGTTCACCTGGTAACATGTCCCGTGTATATTAAACCATCAGGGGAACACACTCTCCTCACTTACACTGTTCACCTGGTAACATGTCCCGTGTATATTAAACCATCAGGGGAAAGCCCTCTCCTCACTTATTCTGTTCACCTGGTAATAAGTCCCGTGTATATTAAACCATCAGGGAAACACATTCTCCTCACTTATACTGTTCACCTGGTAACATGCCCCGTGTATATTAAACCATCAGCGGAATACATTCACCTCACTTATACTGTTCACCTGCTAACATGTCCCGTGTATATTAAACCATCAGGGGAACACACTCTCCTCACTTATACTGTTCACCTACTAACATGTCCCGTGTATATTATACCATCAGGGGAACACACTCTCTTCACTTATACTGTTCACCTGCCAACATGTCCCGTGTATATTAAACGATCAGGGGATAGCCCTCTCCTCACTTATGCTGTTCAGCTGTTAACATGTCCCGTGTATATTGAACCATCAGGGGAACACACTCTCCTCACTTATACTGTTCACCTGGTAACATGTCCCGTGTATATTGAACCATCAGGGGAACACACTCTCCTCACTTATACTGTTCACCTGGTAACATGTCCCGTGTATATTAAACCATCAGGGGAACACACTCTCCTCACTTATACTGTTCACCTGGTAACATGTCCCGTGTGTATTAAACCATCAGGGGAACACACTCTCTTCACATATACTGTTCACCTGGTAACATGTCCTGTGTATATTAAACCATCAGGGGAACACACTCTCCTCACTTAAACTGTTCACCTGGTAACATGTCCCGTGTGTATTAAACCATCAGGGGAACACACTCTCGTCACTTATACTATTCACCTGGTAACATGTCCCGTGTGTATTAAACAATCAGGGGAACACACTCTCCTCAATTATACTGCTCACCTGGTAACATGTCCCGTGAGTATTAAACAATCAGGGGGACACACTGTCCTCACTTATACTGTTCACCTGGTAACATGTCCCGTGTATATTAAAACATCAGGGGAAAGCACTCTCCTCACTTATAATGTTCACCTGGTAACATGTCCCGTGGATATTATACCATCAGGGGAACACAATCTCCTCACTTATACTGTTCCCCTGGTAACATGTCCCGTGTATATTAAACCATCAGGGGAACACACTCTCCTCACTTATACTGTTCACCTGATGACATGTCCCGGGTATATTAAACAATCAGGGGAACTCACTCTCCCCTCTTACACTGTTCACCTGGTAACATGTCCTGTTTGTATTAAACCATCAGGGGAACTCACTCTCCTCACTTACACTGTTTACCTGGTAACATGTCCCGTGTGTATTAAACCATCAGCGGAACACACTCTCTTCACTTATACTCTTCACCTGGCAACATGGCCCGTGTGTATGAAACAATCAGGGGAACACACTCTCTTCACTTATACTGTTCACCTGGTAACATGTCCCGTGTATCTTAAACCATCAGGGGAACACACTCTCCTCACTTATAGTGTTCACCTGGTAACATGTCCCGTGTGTATTAAACCATCAGGGGAACACACTCTCTTCACATATACTGTTCACCTGGTAACATGTCCTGTGTATATTAAACCATCAGGGGAACACACTCTCCTCACTTAAACTGTTCACCTGGTAACATGTCCCGTGTGTATTAAACCATCAGGGGAACACACTCTCGTCACTTATACTATTCACCTGGTAACATGTCCCGTGTGTATTAAACAATCAGGGGAACACACTCTCCTCAATTATACTGCTCACCTGGTAACATGTCCCGTGAGTATTAAACAATCAGGGGGACACACTGTCCTCACTTATACTGTTCACCTGGTAACATGTCCCGTGTATATTAAAACATCAGGGGAAAGCACTCTCCTCACTTATAATGTTCACCTGGTAACATGTCCCGTGTATATTAAACCATCAGGGGAAATCACTCTCCTCACCTATACTGTTCACCTGGTAACATGTCCCGTGTGTATTAAACCATCAGGGGAACACACTCTCTTCACATATACTGTTCACCTGGTAACATGTCCTGTGTATATTAAACCATCAGGGGAACACACTCTCCTCACTTAAACTGTTCACCTGGTAACATGTCCCGTGTGTATTAAACCATCAGGGGAACACACTCTCGTCACTTATACTATTCACCTGGTAACATGTCCCGTGTGTATTAAACAATCAGGGGAACACACTCTCCTCAATTATACTGCTCACCTGGTAACATGTCCCGTGAGTATTAAACAATCAGGGGGACACACTGTCCTCACTTATACTGTTCACCTGGTAACATGTCCCGTGTATATTAAAACATCAGGGGAAAGCACTCTCCTCACTTATAATGTTCACCTGGTAACATGTCCCGTGTATATTAAACCATCAGGGGAAATCACTCTCCTCACCTATACTGTTCACCTGGTGACATGTCCCGGGTGTATTAAACCATCAGGGGAACACACTCTCCTCACTTATACTGTTGACCTGGTAACATGTCCCGTGCAAGTTAAACCATCAGATGAAAACATTCTCCTCACTTATACTGTTCACCTGCTAACATGTCCCGTGTATATTAAACCATCAGGGGAACACACTCTCCTCACTTATACTGTTCACCTGCTAACATGTCCCGTGTATATTGAACCATCAGGGGAATGCAGTCTCATCACTTATACTGTTCACCTGGTAACAAGTCCCGTGTATATTAAACCATCAGGGGAATACACTCTCCTCACTTATTCTGTTCACCTGGTAATAAGTCCCGTGTATATTAAACCATGTGGGGAACACACTCTCCTCACTTATACTGTTCACCTGCTAACATGTCCCGTGTATATTGAACCATCAGGGGAATGCACTCTCCTCACTTATTCTGTTCACCTGGTAACATGTCCTGTGTATATTAAACCATCAGGGGAACACACTCTCCTCACTTATACTTTCACCTGGTGACATGTCCCGTGTATATTAAACCATGTGGGGAACACACTCTCCTCACTTATACTGTTGACCTGGTAACATGTCCCGTGCATGTTAAATCATCAAGGGAACGACTCTCCTCACTTATACTATTCACCTGGTAACATGTCCCATGTATATTAAACCATGAGGGGAACACATTCTCCTCACTTATACTGTTCACCTGCTAACATGTCCAGTGTATATTGAACCATCAGGGGAACACACTCTCCTCACTTACACTGTTCACCTGGTAACATGTCCCGTGTATATTAAACCATCAGGGGAAAGCCCTCTCCTCACTTATTCTGTTCACCTGGTAACATGTCCCGTGTATATTAAACCATCAGGGAAACACATTCTCCTCACTTACACTGTTCACCTGCTAACATGTCCCGTGTATATTAAACCATCAGGGGAACACATTCTCCTCACTTATACTGTTCATCTGGTAACATGTCCCGTGTATATTAAACCATCAGGGAAACACATTCTCCTCACTTACACTGTTCACCTGCTAACATGTCCCGTGTATATTAAACCATCAGGGGAACACACTCTCCTCACTTATACTGTTCACCTACTAACATGTCCCGTGTATATTATACCATCAGGGGAACACACTCTCTTCACTTATACTGTTCACCTGCCAACATGTCCCGTGTATATTAAACGATCAGGGGATAGCCCTCTCCTCACTTATGCTGTTCAGCTGGTAACATGTCCCGTTTATATTATACCATCTGGGGAACACACTCTCCTCACTTATACTGTTCACCTGGTAACATGTCCCGTGTATATTGAACCATCAGGGGAACACACTCTCCTCACTTATACTGTTCACCTGGTAACATGTCCCGTGTATATTAAACCATCAGGGGAACACACTCTCCTCACTTATACTGTTCACCTGGTAACATGTCCCGTGTGTATTAAACCATCAGGGGAACACACTCTCTTCACATATACTGTTCACCTGGTAACATGTCCTGTGTATATTAAACCATCAGGGGAACACACTCTCCTCACTTAAACTGTTCACCTGGTAACATGTCCCGTGTGTATTAAACCATCAGGGGAACACACTCTCGTCACTTATACTATTCACCTGGTAACATGTCCCGTGTGTATTAAACAATCAGCGGAACACACTCTCCACAATTATACTGCTCACCTGGTAACATGTCCCGTGAGCATTAAACAATCAGGGGGACACACTGTCCTCACTTATACTGTTCACCTGGTAACATGTCCCGTGTATATTAAAACATCAGGGGAAAGCACTCTCCTCACTTATAATGTTCACCTGGTAACATGTCCCGTGTGTATTAAACCATCAGGGGAAATCACTCTCCTCACCTATACTGTTCACCTGGTAACATGTCCCGTGCATATTAAACAATCAGGGGAACTCACTCTCCTCTCTTACACTGTTCACCTGGAAACATGTCCTGTTTGTATTAAACCATCAGGGGAACTCACTCTCCTCACTTACACTGTTTACCTGGTAACATGTCCCGTGTGTATTAAACCATCAGGGGAACACACTCTCTTCACTTATACTCTTCACCTGGTAACATGTCCCGTGTATATTAAACCATCATGGGAACACACTCTCCTCACTTATACTGTTGACCTGGTAACATTTCCCGTGTGTATTAAACCATCAGGGGAACACATTCTCCTCACTTATACTGTTCACCTGCTAACATGTCCAGTGTATATTGAACCATCAGGGGAATACAGTCTCATCACTTATACTGTTCACCTGGTAACATGTCCCGTGTATATTAAACCATCAGGGGAACACATTCTCCTCACTTATACTGTTCACCTGGTAATAAGTCCCGTGTATATTAAACCGTCAGGGGAACACACTCTCCTCACTTATACTGTTCACCTGGTGACATGTCCCGTGTATATTAAACCATGTGGGGAACACACTCTCCTCACTTATACTGTTCACCTGGTATTATGTCCTGTGTATATTAAACCATCAGGGGAATACATTCTCCTCACTTATACTGTTCACCTGGTAACATGTCCCGTGTATATTAAACCATCAGGGGAACTCACTCTCCTCATTTATTCTGTTCACCTGGTATTATGTCCTGTGTATATTAAACCATCAGGGGAATACATTCTCCTCACTTATACTGTTCACCTGCTAACATGTCCCGTGTATATTAAACCATCAGGGGAACACACTCTCCTCACTTACACTGTTCACCTGGTTACATGTCCCTTGTATATTAAACCATCAGGGGAAAGCGTTCTCCTCACTTACACTGTTCAGATGGTCACATGTCCCGTGTATATTATACCATCAGGGGAACACACTCTCCTCACTTATACTGTTCACCTGGTAACATGTCCCGTGTGTATTAAACCATCAGGGGAACTCACTCTCCTCACTTATACTGTTCACCTCGTATCATGTCCTGTGTATATTAAACCATCAGGGGAATACAGTCTCCTCACTTATACTGTTCACCTGCTAACATGTCCCGTGTATATTAAACCATCAGGGGAATACAGTCTCCTCACTTATACTGTTCACCTGCTAACATGTCCCGTGTATATTAAACCATGAGGGGAACACATTCTCCTCACTTATACTGTTCACCTGCTAACATGTCCCGTGCATATTGAACCATCAGGGGAATACAGTCTCATCACTTATACAGTTCACCTGGTAACATGTCCCGTGTATATTAAACTATCAGGGGAACACACTCTCCTCACTTATTCTGTTCACCTGGTAATAAGTCCCGTGTATATTAAACCATCAGGGGAACACACTCTCCTCACTTATACTGTTCACCTGGTGACATGTCCCGTGTATATTAAACCATGTGGGGAACACACTCTCCTCACTTATACTGTTCACCTGGTAACATGTCCCGTGTATATTTAACAATCAGGGGAACACACTCTCCTCACTTATACTGTTCACCTGGTAACATGTCCCGTGTGTATTAAACCATCAGGGGAACACACTCTCCTCACTTACACTGTTCACCTGGTTACATGTCCCTTGTATATTAAACCATCAGGGGAAAGCGTTCTCCTCACTTACACTGTTCAGCTGGTCACATGTCCCGTGTATATTATACCATCAGGGGAACACACTCTCCTCACTTATACTGTTCACCTGGTAACATGTCCCGTGTGTATTAAACCATCAGGGGAACTCACTCTCCTCACTTATACTGTTCACCTCGTATCATGTCCTGTGTATATTAAACCATCAGGGGAATACAGTCTCCTCACTTATACTGTTCACCTGCTAACATGTCCCGTGTATATTAAACCATCAGGGGAATACAGTCTCCTCACTTATACTGTTCACCTGCTAACATGTCCCGTGTATATTAAACCATGAGGGGAACACATTCTCCTCACTTATACTGTTCACCTGCTAACATGTCCCGTGCATATTGAACCATCAGGGGAATACAGTCTCATCACTTATACAGTTCACCTGGTAACATGTCCCGTGTATATTAAACTATCAGGGGAACACACTCTCCTCACTTATTCTGTTCACCTGGTAATAAGTCCCGTGTATATTAAACCATCAGGGGAACACACTCTCCTCACTTATACTGTTCACCTGGTGACATGTCCCGTGTATATTAAACCATGTGGGGAACACACTCTCCTCACTTATACTGTTCACCTGGTAACATGTCCCGTGTATATTTAACAATCAGGGGAACACACTCTCCTCACTTATACTGTTCACCTGGTAACATGTCCCGTGTGTATTAAACCATCAGGGGAACACATTCTCCTCACTTATACTGTTCACCTGATAACATGTCCCGTATATATTAAACAATGAGGGGAACACACTCTCCTCACTTAAACTCGTCACCTTGTAACATGTCCCACGTATATTAAGCAATCAGGGGAAAAGGCTCTCTTCACTTATACTGTTCACATGGTAACTTGTCCCATGTATATTAAACCATCAGGGGAACACACTCTCTTCACATATACTGTTCACCTGGTAACATGTCCCGTGTATATTAGACCATCAGGGAACACACTCTCCTCACTTCCACTCTTCACCTGGTGACACGTCCCGTGCGTGTTAAACAATCAGGGGAACACACTCTCCTCACTTATACTGTTCCCCTGGTAACATGTCCTGTGCATATTAAACCATCAGGGGAACACACTCTCCTCACTTACACTGTTCACCTGGTAACATGTCCCGTGTATATTAAACCATCAGGGGAATACATTCTCCTCACTTATACTGTTCACCTGCTACCATGTCCCGTGTATATTAAACCATCAGGGGAAAGCCCTCTCGTCACTTATACTGTTCCCCTGGTAACATGTCCTGTGTATATTAAACCATCAGGGGAACACACTCTCCTCACTTATACTGTTCACCTGGTAACATGTCCCGTGTATATTAAACCATCAGGGGAACACACTCTCCTCACTTCCACTGTTCACCTGCTAACATGTCCCGTGTATATTAAACCATCAGGGGAAAGCCCTCTCCTCACTTATACTGTTTACCTGCTAACATGTCCCGTGTATATTAAACCATCAGGGGAAAGCCCTCTCCTCACTTATACTGTTCACCTGGTAACATGTCCCGTGTATATTATACCATCAGGGGAACACACTCTCCTCACTTCTCCTGTTCATCTGCTAACATGTCCCGTGTATATTAAACCATCAGGGGAACACACTCTCCTCACTTATACTGTTCACCTCGTAACATATCCCGTGTATGTTAAAACATCAGGGGAAAGCACTCTCCTCACTTATACTGTTCACCTGGTAACATGTCCCGTGTATATTAAACCATCAGGGGAACTCACTCTCCTCACTTATACTGTTCACCTGGTATTATGTCCTGTGTATATTAAACCATCAGGGGAATACATTCTCCTCACTTATACTGTTCACCTGCTAACATGTCCCGTGTATATTAAACCATCAGGGGAACTCACTCTCCTCACTTATACTGTTCACCTGGTATTATGTCCTGTGTATATTAAACCATCAGGGGAATACATTCTCCTCACTTATACTGTTCACCTGCTAACAAGTCCCGTGTATATTAAACCATCAGGGGAACACACTCTCCTCACTTACACTGTTCACCTGGTTACATGTCCCTTGTATATTAAACCATCAGGGGAAAGCGTTCTCCTCACTTACACTGTTCAGCTGGTCACATGTCCCGTGTATATTATACCATCAGGGGAACACACTCTCCTCACTTATACTGTTCACCTGGTAACATGTCCCGTGTGTATTAAACCATCAGGGGAACTCACTCTCCTCACTTCTACTGTTCACCTCGTATCATGTCCTGTGTATATTAAACCATCAGGGGAATACAGTCTCCTCACTTATACTGTTCACCTGCTAACATGTCCCGTGTATATTAAACCATCAGGGGAACACACTCTCCTTACTTATACTGTTCATCTGGTAACATGTCCCGTGTATATTAAACCATCAGGGGAATACATTCTCCTCACTTATACTGTTCACCTGCTAACATGTCCCGTGTATATTAAACAATCAGGGGAACTCACTCTCCTCACTTACACTGTTCACCTGGTAACATATCCTGTTTGTATTAAACCATCAGGGGAACTCACTCTCCTCACTTACACTGTTTACCTGGTAACATGTCCCGTGTGTATTAAACCATCAGGGGAACACACTCTCTTCACTTATACTCTTCACCTGGTAA
The DNA here is from genome assembly GCF_036365525.1 of Heterodontus francisci. Lineage (NCBI taxonomy): Eukaryota > Metazoa > Chordata > Chondrichthyes > Heterodontiformes > Heterodontidae > Heterodontus > Heterodontus francisci. The sequence goes on from NW_027141272.1 coordinate 414,842, forward strand.
CATGTCCTGTGTATATTAAACAATCAGGGGAACACACTCTCCTCACTTATACTGTTCACCTGGTAACATGTCCCGTGTATATTAAACCATCAGGGGGATACATTCTCCTCACTTATACTGTTCACCTGCTAACATGTCCCGTGTATATTAAACAATGAGGGGAACTCACTCTCCTCACTTACACTGTTCACCTGTTAACATGTCCTGTTTGTATTAAACCATCAGGGGAACTCACTCTCCTCAGTTACACTGTTTACCTGGTAACATGTCCCGTGTGTATTAAACCATCAGGGGAACACACTCTCCTCACTTATACTGTTCACCTGGTAACATGTCCCGTGTATATTAAACCATCAGGGGAATACATTCTCCTCACTTATACTGTTCAACTGCTAACATGTCCCGTGTATATTAAACCATCAGGGGAATACATTCTCCTCACTTATACTGTTCACCTGCTAACATGTCCCGTGTATATTAAACAATCAGGGGAACTCACTCTCCTCACTTACACTGTTCACCTGGTAACATATCCTGTTTGTATTAAACCATCAGGGGAACACACTCTCTTCACTTATACTGTTCACGTTGTAACATGTCCCGTGTATATTAAACCATCAGGGGAACACACTCTCCTCACTTATACTTTTCACCTGGTAACATGTCCTGTGTATATTGAACCATCAGGGGAACACACTCTCCTCACTTATACTGTTCACCTGGTAACATGTCCCATGTATATTAAACCATCAGGGGAACACACTCTCTTCACATATACTGTTCACCTGGTAACATGTCCCATGTATATTAAACCATCAGGGGAACACACTCTCCTCACTTCTACTCTTCATCTGGTGACACGTCCCGTGCGTGTTAAACCATCAGGGCAACACACTCTCCACACTTATACTGTTCACGTTGTAACATGTCCCGTGTATATTAAACCATCAGGGCAACACACTCTCCTCACTTATACTGTTCACCTGGTAACATGTCCCGTCAGTATTAAACCATCAGGGGAAGACACTCTCCACCCTTTTCTGCTCACCTGGTAACATGTCCCGTGTGTATTAAACCATCAGGGGAACTCACTGTCCTCACTTATACTGTTCACCTGGTAACATGTCCCGTGTATATTAAACCATCAGGGGAAAGCCCTCTCCTCACTTATGCTGTTCACCTGGCAATAAGTCCCGTGTATTTTAAACCATCAGGGGAAAGCCCTCTCCTCACTTATACTCGTCACCTGGTAACATGTCCCACGTATATTAAACAATCAGGTGAACACGCTCTCTTCACTTATACTGTTCACCTGGTAACATGTCCCATATATATTAAACCATCAGGGGAACACACTCTCTTCACATATACTGTTCATCTGGTAACATGTCCCGTGTGTATTAAACAATCAGGGGAACTCATTGTCCTCACTTCTACTCTTCACCTGGTAACATGTCCCATATATATTAAACCATCAGGGGAACACACTCTCCTCCCTTATACTGTTCACCTGGTAACATGTCCTGTGTATATTAAACCATCAGGGGAATACATTCTCCTCAATTATACTGTTCACCAGCTAACATGTCCCGTGTATATTGAACCATCAGGGGAATACAGTATCCTCACTTATACTGTTCACCTGGTAACATGTCCCGTGTGTATCAAACCATCAGGGGAACACATTCTCCTCACTTATACTGTTCACCTGGTAACATGTCCCTTGTATATTAAACCATCAGGGGAACACACTCTCCTCACTTATACTGTTCACCTGGTAACATGTCCTGTGTATATTAAACCATCAGGGGAATACATTCTCCTCAATTATACTGTTCACCAGCTAACATGTCCCGTGTATATTGAACCATCAGGGGAATACAGTATCCTCACTTATACTGTTCACCTGGTAACATGTCCCGTGTGTATCAAACCATCAGGGGAACACATTCTCCTCACTTATACTGTTCACCTGGTAACATGTCCCTTGTATATTAAACCATCAGGGGAACACACTCTCCTCACTTATACTGTTCACCAGCTAACATGTCCCGTGTATATTGAACCATCAGGGGAATACAGTATCCTCACTTATACTGTTCACCTGGTAACATGTCCCGTGTGTATCAAACCATCAGGGGAACACATTCTCCTCACTTATACTGTTCACCTGGTAACATGTCCCTTGTATATTAAACCATCAGTGGAAAGCCCTCTTCTCACTTATACTGTTCACCTGGTAACATGTCCTTTATGTATTAAACCATCAGGGGAACACACTCTCCTCACTTATACTGTTCACCTGGTATCATGTCCTGTGTATATTAAACCATCAGGGGAACACTCTCTCCTCACTTATGCTGTTCACCTGGGGAATTGTCCCGTCAGTATTAAACCATCAGGGGAACACACTCTCCTCACTTATCCTGTTCACCTGGGGAAATGTCCCGTCAGTATTAAACCATCAAGGGAAAGCCCTCTCCTCACTTATTCTGTTCACCTGGTAATAAGTCCCGTGTATATTAAACCATCAGGGGAACACACTCTCCTCACTTATACTGTTCACCTGGTAACATGTCCTGTGTATATTAAACCATCAGGGGAATACATTCTCCTCAATTATACTGTTCACCAGCTAACATGTCCCGTGTATATTGAACCATCAGGGGAATACAGTATCCTCACTTATCCTGTTCACCTGGTAACATGTCCCGTGTGTATCAAACCATCAGGGGAACACATTCTCCTCACTTATACTGTTCACCTGGTAACATGTCCCTTGTATATTAAACCATCAGGGGAAAGCCCTCTTCTCACTTATACTGTTCACCTGGTAACGTGTCCTTTATGTATTAAACCATCAGGGGAACACACTCTCCTCACTTATACTGTTCACCTGGTATCATGTCCTGTGTATATTAAACCATCAGGGGAACACTCTCTCCTCACTTATGCTGTTCACCTGGGGAAATGTCCCGTCAGTATTAAACCATCAGGGGAACACACTCTCCTCACTTATACTGTTCACCTGGGGAAATGTCCCGTCAGTATTAAACCATCAGGGGAAAGCCCTCTCCTCACTTATTCTGTTCACCTGGTAATAAGTCCCGTGTATATTAAACCATGAGGGGAACACACTTTCCTCACTTATACAGTTCACCTGGTAACATGTCCCGTGTATTTTTAACAATCAGGGGAACACACTCTCCTCACTTATACTGTTCACCTGTTTACATGTCCCGTGTATATTAAACCATCAGTGGAACACACTCTCCTCACTTCTACTCGTCACCTGGTAACATTTCCCGTGTGTATTAAACAATCAGGGAAACACACTCTCCTGACTTCTACTCTTCACCTGGTGACACGTCCCGTGCGTGTTAAACCATCAGGGGAACACACTCTCCTCACTTATACTGCTCACCTGGTAACATTTCCCGTGAGTATTAAACAATCAGGGGAACACACTCTCCTCCCTTTTCTGTTCATCTGGTAACATGTCCCGTGTGTATTAAACCATCAGGGCAACACACTCTCCTCACTTATCCTGTTCACCTGGTGACATGTCCCGTCAGTATTAAACCATCAGGGGAAGACACTCTCCTCCCTTTTCTGTTCACCTGGTAACATGTCCCATGTATATTAAACCATCAGTGGAAAGCCCTCTCCTCACTTATGCTGTTCACCTGGTAATAAGTCCCGTGTATTTTAAACCATCAGGGGAACACAATCTCCTCACTTATACTGTTCACCTGGCAACATGTCCCGTGTATATTAAACCATGAGAGGAACACACTTTCCTCACTTATACTGTTCACCTGGTAACATGTCCCGTGCATATTTAACAATCAGGGGAACACACTCTCCTCACTTATACTGTTCACCTGCTAACATGTCCCGTGTATATTAAACAATGAGGGGAAAACACTCTCCTCACTTATACTCGTCACCTTGTAATATGTCCCACGTATATTAAGCAATCAGGGGAACAGGCTCTCTTCACTTACACTGTTCACCTGGTAACATATCCCATGTATATTAAACCATCAGGGGAAAGCCTTCTCCTCACTTATGCTGTTCAGCTGGTAACATGTCCCGTGTATATTATACCATCAGGGGAACACACTCTCTTCACATATGCTGTTCACCTGGTAACATGTCCCGTGTATATTTGACCATCAGGGGAACATATTCTCCTCACTTCTACTCTTCACCTGGTGACACGTCTCGTGCGTGTTAAACCATCAGGGGAACACACTCTCCTCACTTATACTGTTCACCTGCTAACATGTCCTGTGTATATTAAACCATCAGGGGAACACACTCTCCTCACTTATACTTTTCACCTGGTAACATGTCCCGTGTATATTAAACCATCAGGGGAATACATTCTCCTCACTTATACTGTTCACCTGCTAACATGTCCCGTGTATATTGAAACATCAGGGGAATACATTCTCCTCACTTATACTGTTCACCTGCTAACATGTCCTGTGTATATTAAACCATCAGGGGAACACACTCTCCTCACTTATACTTTTCACCTGGTAACATGTCCCGTGTATATTAAACCATCAGGGGAATACATTCTCCTCACTTATACTGTTCACCTGCTAACATGTCCCGTGTATATTTGACCATCAGGGGAACATATTCTCCTCACTTCTACTCTTCACCTGGTGACACGTCTCGTGCGTGTTAAACCATCAGGGGAACACACTCTCCTCACTTATACTGTTCACCTGGTAACATGTCCTTTGTGTATTAAACAATCAGGGGAACTCACTCTCCTCACTTACACTGTTCACCTGGTAACATGTCCCGGGTGTATTAAACCATCAGGGGAACACACTCTCCTCACTTATACTGTTCACCTGCTAATATGTCTCGTGAATATTAAACAATCAGGGGAACTCACTCTCCTCACTTACACTGTTCACCTGGTAACATGTCCCGTGTATATTAAACCATCAGGGGAATACATTCTCCTCACTTATACTGTTCACCTGCTAACATGTCTCGTGAATATTAAACAATCAGGGGAACTCACTCTCCTCACTTACACTGTTCACCTGGTAACATGTCCCGGGTGTATTAAACCATCAGGGGAACACACTCTCCTCACCTATGCTGTTCACCTGCTAACATGTCCCGTGTATATTGAACCATCAGGGGAACACACTCTCCTCACTTATACTCGTCACCTGGTAACATGTCCCACGTATATTAAGCAATCAGGGGAACACGCTCTCTTCACTTATACTGTTCACCTGGTAACATGTCCCATGTATATTAAACCATCAGGGCAACACACTCTCTTCACATATACTGTTCACCTGGTAACATGTCCCGTGTATATTAGACCATCAGGGGAACACAATCTCCTCACTTCTACTCTTCACTTGGTAACATGTCCCGTGTATATTAAACCATCAGGGGAATACAATCTCCTCACTTATACTTTTCACCTGGTAACATGTCTCGTGTATATTAAACCATCAGGGGAATACATTCTCCTCTCTTATACTGTTCACCTGCTAACATGTCCCGTGTATATTGAAACATCAGGGGAATACAGTATCCTCACTTATACTGTTCACCTGGTAACATGTCCCTTGTATATTAAACCATCAGGGGAACACATTCTCCTCACTTATACTGTTCACCTGGTAACATGTCCCGTTTATATTAAACCATCAGGGGAAAGCCCTCTCCTCAATTATACTGTTCAGCTGGTAACATGTCCCGTGTATATTATACCATCAGGGGAACACACTGTCCTCACTTATACTCTTCACCTGGCAACATGTCCCGTGTGTATTAAACAATCAGGGGAACACACTGTCTTCACTTATACTGTTCACGTTGTAACATGTCCCGTGTATATTAAACCATCAGGGGAACACACTCTCCTCACTTATACTGTTCACCTGGTAACATGTCCCGTGTATATTAAACCATCAGGGGAATGCATTCTCCTCACTTATGCTGTTCACCAGCTAACATGTCCTGTGTATATTAAACAATCAGGGGAATACAATATCCTCACTTACACTGTTGACCTGGTAACATGTCCCGTGTATATCAAACCATCAGGGGAACACATTCTCCTCACTTATACTGTTCACCTGGTAACATGTCCCATGTATATTAAACCATCAGGGGAAAGCCCTCTCCTCACTTATACTGTTCAGCTGGTGACATGTCCCGTGTTTATTAAACCATGAGGGGAACACACTTTCCTCACTTATACTGTTCACCTGTTTACATGTCCCGTGTATATTAAACCATCAGGGGAACACACTCTCCTCACTTATACTGTTCAGCTGGTAACATGTCCCGTGTATTTTTAACAATCAGGGGAACACACTCTCCTCACTTATACTGTTCACCTGTTTACATGTCCCGTGTATATTAAACCATCAGGGGAACACACTCTCCTCACTTATACTGTTCACCTGGTAACATGTCCCATGTATATTAAACCATCAGGGGAACACACTCTCTTCACATATACTGTTCACCTGGTAACATGTCCCGTGTGTATTAAACAATCAGGGGAACACATTCTCCTCACTTCTACTCTTCACCTGGTGACACATCCCGTGCGTGTTAAACCATCAGGGGAACACACTCTCCTCACTTATACAGCTCACCTGGTAACATCTCCCGTGAGTATTAAACAATCAGGGGAACACACTCTCCTCACTTATACTGTTCACCTGGTAACATGTCCCGTGTATATTAAACCATCTGGGGAACACACTCTCTTCACATGTACTGTTCACCTGGTAACATTTCCCGTGTGTATTAAACAATCAGGGAAACACACTCTCCTGACTTCTACTCTTCACCTGGTGACACGTCCCGTGCGTGTTAAACCATCAGGGGAACACACTCTCCTCACTTATACTGCTCACCTGGTAACATTTCCCGTGAGTATTAAACAATCAGGGGAACACACTCTCCTCACTTATACTGTTCACGTTGTAACATGTCCCGTGTATATTAAACCATCAGGGCAACACACTCTCCTCACTTATACTGTTCACCTGGTGACATGTCCCGTCAGTATTAAACCATCAGGGGAAGACACTCTCCTCCCTTTTCTGTTCACCTGGTAACATGTCCCATGTATATTAAACCATCAGGGGAAAGCCCTCTCCTCACTTATGCTGTTCACCTGGTAATAAGTCCCGTGTATTTTAAACCATCAGAGGAACACACTCTCCTCACTTATACTGTTCACCTGGCAACAAGTCCCGTGTATATTAAACCATGAGAGGAACACACTTTCCTCACTTATACTGTTCACCTGGTAACATGTCCTTTATGTATTAAACAATCAGGGGAACACACTCTCCTCACTTATACTGTTCACCTGGTATCATGTCCTGTGTATATTAAACCATCAGGGGAACTCTCTCTCCTCACTTATGCTGTTCACCTGGGGAAATGTCCCGTCAGCATTAAACCATCAGAGGAAAGCCCTCTCCTCACTTATTCTGTTCACCTGGTAATAAGTCCCGTGTATATGAAACCATCAGGGGAACACACTCTCCTCACTTATTATGTTCACCTGGCAACATGTCCTGTGTATATTAAACCATGAGGGGAACACACTTTCCTCACTTATACAGTTCACCTGGTAACATGTCCCGTGTATTTTTAACAATCAGGGGAAAACACTCTCCTCACTTATACTGTTCACCTGTTTACATGTCCCGTGTGTATTAAACCATCAGGGGAACACACTCTCCTCACTTATACTCGTCACCTAGTAACATGTACCATGTAGATTAAACCATCAGGGGAACACACTCTCTTCACATATACTGTTCACCTGGTAACATCTCCCGTGAGTATTAAACAATCAGGGGAACACACTCTCCTCACTTATACTGTTCACCTGGTAACATGTCCCGTGTATATTAAACCATCTGGGGAACAGACTCTCCTCACTTATACTGTTCACCTGGTAACATGTCCCGTGTATTTTAAACCATCTGGGGAACACACTCTCCTCACTTATACTGTTCACCTGGTAACATGTCCAGTTTATATTTAACAATCAGGGGAACACACTCTCCTCACTTATACTGTTCACCTGGTAACATGTCCCGTTTATATTTAACAATCAGGGGAACACACTCTCCTCACTTATACTGTTTACCTGCTAACATGTCCCGTGTATATTAAACAATGAGGGGAAAACACTCTCCTCACTTATACTCGTCACCTTGTAACATGTCCCGTGTGTATTAAACCATCAGGGGAAAGCCTTCTCCTCACTTATGCTGTTCAGCTGGTAACATGTCCCGTGTATATTATACCATCAGGGGAACACACTCTCTTCACATACACTGTTCACCTGGTAACATGTCCCGTGTATATTAGACCATCAGGGGAACACACTCTCCTGACTTATACTTTTCACCTGGTAACATGTCCTGTGTATTTTGAACCATCAGGGGAACACACTCTCCTCACATATACTGTTCACCTGGTAACATGTCCCATGTATATTAAACCATCAGGGGAACACACTCTCCTCACTTATACTGTTCACCTGGTAACATGTCCCATGTATATTAAACCATCAGGGGAACACACTGTCTTCACATATACTGTTCACCTGCTGACACGTCCCGTGCGTGTTAAACCATCCGGGGAACACACTCTCCTCACTTATACTGCTCAGCTGGTGACATGTCCCGTCAGCATTAAACCATCAGGGGAAGACACTCTCCTCCCTTTTCTGTTCACCGGGTAACATGTCCCGTGTGTATTGAACCATCAGGGGAACTCACTGTCCTCACTTATACTGTTCACCTGGTAACATGTCCCGTGTCTATTAAACCATCAGGGGAAAGCCCTCTCCTCACTTATGCTGTTCACCTGGTAATAAGTCCCGTGTATTTTAAACCATCAGGGGAACACACTCTCCTCACTTATACTGTTCACCTGGCAACATGTCCCGTGTATATTAAACCATGAGAGGAACACACTTTCCTCACTTATACTCGTCACCTGGTAACATGTCCCACGTATATTAAACAATCAGGTGAACACGCTCTCTTCACTTATACTGTTCACCTGGTAACATGTCCCATGTATATTAAACCATCAGGGGAACACACTCTCTTCACATACACTGTTCACCTGGTAACATGTCCCGTGTGTATTAAACAATCAGGGGAACTCATTCTCCTCACTTCTACTCTTCACCTTGTGACACGTCCCGTGCGTGTCAAACCATCAGGGGAACACACTCTCCTCCCTTATACTGTTCACCTGGTAACATGTCCTGTGTATATTAAACCATCAGGGGAATACATTCTCCTCAATTATACCGTTCACCTGCTAACATGTCCCTTGTATATTGAACCATCAGGGGAATACAGTATCCTCACTTATACTGTTCACCTGGTAACATGTCCCGTGTGTATCAAACCATCAGGGGAACACATTCTCCTCACTTATACTGTTCACCTGGTAACATGTCCCTTGTATATTAAACCATCAGGGGAAAGCCCTCTTCTCACTTATACTGTTCACCTGGTAACATGTCCTTTATGTATTAAACAATCAGGGGAACACACTCTCCTCACTTATACTGTTCACCTGGTATCATGTCCCGTGTATATTAAACCATCAGGGGAACACTCTCTCCTCACTTATGCTGTTCACCTGGGGAAATGTCCCGTCAGTATTAAACCATCAGGGGAACACACTCTCCTCACTTATACTGTTCACCTGGGGAAATGTCCCGTCAGTATTAAACCATCAGGGGAAAGCCCTCTCCTCACTTATTCTGTTCACCTGGAAATAAGTCCCGTGTATATTAATCCATCAGGGGAACACACTCTCCTCAATTATACTGTTCACCTGGCAACATGTCCCGTGTATATTAAACCATGAGGGGAACACACTTTCCTCACTTATACAGTTCACCTGGTAACATGTCCCGTGTATTTTTAACAATCAGGGGAACACACTCTCCTCACTTATACTGTTCATCTGTTTACATGTCCCGTGTATATTAAACCATCAGTGGAACACACTCTCCTCACTTATACTCGTCACCTGGTAACATGTCCATTGTGTATTAAACCATCAGGGGAACACTTTCTCCTCACTTATGCTGTTCACCTGGTAACATGTCCCGTGTGTATTAAACAATCAGGGGAACACATTCTCCTCACTTCTACTCTTCACCTGGTGACATGTCCCGTGCGTGTTAAACCATCAGGGGAACACACTCTCCTCACTTATACTGTTCACCAGGTAACATGTCCCGTGTATATTAAACCATCTATGGAACACACTCTCCTCACTTATACTGTGCACCTGGTAACATGTCCCGTTTATATTTAACAATCAGGGGAACACACTCTCCTCACTTATACTGTTTACCTGGTAACATGTCCCGTGCATATTAAACCATCAGGGGAACACATTCTCCTCACTGATACTGTTCGCCTGCTAACATGTCCCGTGTAAATTAAACAATGAGGGGAAAACACTCTCCTCACTTATACTCGTCACCTTGTAACATGTCCCACGTATATTAAGCAATCAGGGGACCAGGCTCTCTTCACTTATTCTGTTCACCTGGTAACATGTCCCATGTATATTAAACCATCAGGGGAAAGCCTTCTCCTCACTTATGCTGTTCAGCTGGTAACATGTCCCGTGTATATTATACCATCAGGGGAACACACTCTCCTCACTTATAATATTCACCTGGTAACATGTCCTGTGAAAATTAAACAATCAGGGGAACACACCCTCCTGACTTATACTTTTCACCTGTTAAAATGTCCTGTGTATATTGAACCATCAGGGGAACACACTCTCCTCACTTATACTGTTAACCTGGTAACATGTCCCATTTATATTAAACCATCAGGCGAACACACTCTCTTCACATATACTGTTCACCTGGTAACATTTCCCGTGTGTATTAAACAATCAGGGAAACACACTCTCTTCACTTATACTGTTCACGTTGTAACATGTCCCTTTTATATTAAACCATCAGGGCAACACACTCTCCTCACTTATACTGTTCACCTGGTGACATGTCCCGTCAGTATTAAACCATCAGGGGAAGACACTCTCCTCCCTTTTCTGTTCACTGGTAACATGTCCCGTGTGTATTAAACCATCAGGGCAACACACTCTCCTCACTTATACTGTTCACCTGGTGACATGTCCCGTCAGTATTAAACCATCAGGGGAGGACACTCTCCTCCCTTTTCTGTTCACCTGGTAACATGTCCCATGTATATTAAACCATCAGGGGAAAGCCCTCTCCTCACTTATGCTGTTCACCTGGTAATAAGTCCCGTTTATATTAAACCATCAGGGGAACACACTCTCCTCACTTATACTTTTCACCTGGCAACATGTCCCGTGTATATTAAACCATGAGAGGAACACACTTTCCTCACTTATACTGTTCACCTGGTAACATGTCCCATGTATATTAAACCATCAGGGGAAAGCCCTCTCCTCACTTATGCTGTTCACCTGGTAATAAGTCCCGTTTATATTAAACCATCAGGGGAACACACTCTCCTCACATATACTGTTCACCTGCCAACTTGTCCCGTGTATATTAAACAATGAGGGGAAAACACTCTACTCACTTATACTCGTCACCTTGTAATATGTCCCACGTATATTAAGCAATCAGGGGAACACACTCTCCTCACTTATACTGTTCACCTGGTAACATGTCCCATGCATATTAAACCATCAGCGGAAAGCCTTCTCCTAACTTATGCTGTTCAGCTGGCAACATGTCCTGTGTATATTAAACAATCAAGGGAACACACCCTCTGACTTATACTTTTCACCTGGTAACATGTCCTGTGTATATTGAACCATCAGGGGAACACACTCTCCTCACTTATACTGCTCACCTGGTAACATGTCCCATGTATATTAAACCATCAGGGGAATACATTCTCCTCACTTATACTGTTCACCTGCTAACATGTCCCGTGTATATTAAACCATCAGGGGAACACACTCTCCTCACTTATACTGTTCACCTGGTAACATGTCCCGTGTATATTAAACCATCAGGGGAATACATTCTCCTCACTTATACTGTTCACCTGGTAACATGTCTCGTGAATATTAAACAATCAGGGGAACACATTCTCCTCACCTATGCTGTTCACCTGCTAACATGTCCCGTGTATATTGAACCATCAGGGGAACACACTCTCCTCACTTATACTCGTCACCTGGTAACATGTCCCACGTATATTAAGCAATCAGGGGAACACACTCTCCTCACTTACACTCTTCACCTGGTAACATGTCCCATGTATATTAAACCATCAGGGCAACACACTCTCCTCACTTATACTCGTCACCTGGTAACATGTCCCACGTATATTAAGCAATCAGGGGAACACACTCTCTTCACATATACTGTTCACCTGGTAACATGCCCCGTGTATATTAGACCATCAGGGGAACACAATCTCCTCACTTCTACTCTTCACCTGGTAACATGTCCCGTGTATATTAAACCATCAGGGGAATACATCTCCTCACTTTTACTGTTCACCTGCTAACATGTCCCGTGTATATTGAACCATCAGGGGAACACACTCTCCTCACTTATACTGTTCACCTGCTAACATGTCCCGTGTATATTGAACCATCAGGGGAAGACAGTATCCTCACATATACTGTTCACCTGCTAACATGTCCCGTGTATATTGAACCATCAGGGGAATACAGAATCCTCACTTATACTGTTCACCTGGTAACATGTCCCGTGTATATTAAACCATCAGGGGAATACATTCTCCTCACTTTTACTGTTCACCTGCTAACATGTCCCGTGTCTATTGAACCATCAGGGGAATACAGTATCCTCACTTATACTGTTCACCTGCTAACATGTCCCGTGTATATTAAACCATCAGGGGAACACACTCTCCTCACTTATACTGTTCACCTGGTGACATGTCCCGTCAGTATTAAACCATCAGGGGAGGACACTCTCCTCCCTTTTCTGTTCACCTGGTAACATGTCCCATGCATATTAAACCATCATGGGAAAGCCCTCTCCTCACTTATGCTGTTCACCTGGTAATAAGTCCCGTTTATTTTAAACCATCAGGGGAACACACTCTCCTCACTTATACTGTTCACCTGGCAACATGTCCCGTGTAAATTAAACCATGAGAGGAACACACATTCCTCACTTATACTGTTCACCTGGTAACATGTCCCGTGTATATTTAACAATCAGGGGAACACACTCTCCTCACTTATACTGTTCACCTGCTAACATGTCCCGTGTATATTAAACAATGAGGGGAAAACACTCTCCTCACTTATACTCGTCACCTTGTAATATGTCCCACGTATATTAAGCAATCAGGGGAACACACTCTCCTCACTTATACTGTTCACCTGGTAACATGTCCCATGTATATTAAACCATCAGCGGAAAGCCTTCTCCTCACTTATGCTGTTCAGCTGGTAACATGTCCCGTGTATATTATACCATCAGGGGAACACACTCTCTTCACATATACTGTTCACCTGGTAACATGTCCCGTGTATTTTAGACCATCAGGGGAACACATTCTCCTCACTTCTACTCTTCACCTGGTGACACGTCCCGTGCGTGTTAAACCATCAGGGGATCACACTCTCCTCACTTATACTGTTCACCTGGTAACATGTCCTGTGTATATTAAACCATCAGGGGAACACACTCTCCTCACTTATACTGATCACCTGGTAACATGTCCTGTGTATATTAAACCATCAGGGGAACACACTCTCCTCACTTATACTGTTCACCTGGTAACATGTCCGGTGTATATTAAACCATCAGGGGAATACATTCTCCTCACTTATACTGTTCTCCTGCTAACATGTCCCGTGTATATAATACCATCAGGGGAACACACTCTCCTCACTTATACTGTTCACCTGGTAACATGTCCCATGTATATTAAACCATCAGGGCAACACACACTCTTCACATATACTGTTCACCTGGTAACATGTCCCGTGTATATTAAACCATCAGGGGAACACACTCTCCTCACTTATACAGTTCACCTGGTAACATGTCCCATGTATATTAAACCATCAGGGCAACACACTCTCTTCACATATACTGTTCTCCTGCTAACATGTCCCGTGTATATAATACCATCAGGGGAACACACTCTCCTCACTTATACTGTTCACCTGGTAACATGTCCCATGTATATTAAACCATCAGGGCAACACACTCTCTTCACATATACTGTTCACCTGGTAACATGTCCCACGTATATTAAGCAATCAGGGGAACACACTCTCCTCACTTACACTGTTCACCTGGTAACATGTCCCATGTATATTAAACCATCAGGGCAACACACTCTCTTCACATATACTGTTCACCTGGTAACATGTCCCGTGTATATTAGACCATCAGGGGAACACAATCTCCTCACTTCTACTCTTCAACTGGTAACATGTCCCGTGTATATTAAACCATCAGGGGAATACATTCTCCTCACTTATACTGTTCACCTGCTAACATGTCCACTGTATCTTAAACCATCAGGGGAACACACTCTCCTCACTTATCCTGTTCACCTGGTAACATGTCCCGTGTATATTAAACCATCAGGGGAATACATTCTCCTCACTTATACTGTTCACCTGCTAACATGTCTCGTGAATATTAAACAATCAGGGGAACTCACTCTCCTCACTTACACTGTTTACCTGGTAACATGTCCCGGGTGTATTAAACCATCAGGGGAACACGCTCTCTTCACTTATACTGTTCACCTGGTAACATGTCTCGTGTATATTGAACCATCAGGGGAACACACTCGCCTCACTTATACTCGTCACCTGGTAACATGTCCCACGTATATTAAGCAATCAGCGGAACACACTCTCCTCACTTACACTGTTCACCTGGTAACATGTCCCATGTATATTAAACCATCAGGGCAACACACTCTCTTCACATATACTGTTCACCTGGTAACATGTCCCGTGTATATTAGACCATCAGGGGAACACAATCTCCTCACTTCTACTCTTCACCTGGTAACATGTCCCGTGTATATTAAACCATCAGGGGAACACACTCTCCTCACTTATGCTGTTCACCTGCTAACATGTCCCGTGTATATTAAACCATCAGGGGAATACATTCTCCTCACTTATGCTGTTCACCTGCTAACATGTCCCGTGTATATTAAACCATCAGGGGAATACATTCTCCTCACTTATACTGTTCACCTGCTAACATGTCCTGTGTATATTAAACCATCAGGGGAACACACTCTCCTCACTTATACTGTTCACCTGGTAACATGTCCTGTGTATATTAAACCATCAGGGGAACACACTCTCCTCACTTATACTGTTCACCTGGTAACATGTCCGGTGTATATTAAACCATCAGGGGAATACATTCTCCTCACTTATACTGTTCTCCTGCTAACATGTCCCGTGTATATAATACCATCAGGGGAACACACTCTCCTCACTTATACTGTTCACCTGGTAACATGTCCCATGTATATTAAACCATCAGGGCAACACACACTCTTCACATATACTGTTCACCTGGTAACATGTCCCGTGTATATTAAACCATCAGGGGAACACACTCTCCTCACTTATACAGTTCACCTGGTAACATGTCCCATGTATATTAAACCATCAGGGCAACACACTCTCTTCACATATACTGTTCTCCTGCTAACATGTCCCGTGTATATAATACCATCAGGGGAACACACTCTCCTCACTTATACTGTTCACCTGGTAACATGTCCCATGTATATTAAACCATCAGGGCAACACACTCTCTTCACATATACTGTTCACCTGGTAACATGTCCCACGTATATTAAGCAATCAGGGGAACACACTCTCCTCACTTACACTGTTCACCTGGTAACATGTCCCATGTATATTAAACCATCAGGGCAACACACTCTCTTCACATATACTGTTCACCTGGTAACATGTCCCGTGTATATTAGACCATCAGGGGAACACAATCTCCTCACTTCTACTCTTCAACTGGTAACATGTCCCGTGTATATTAAACCATCAGGGGAATACATTCTCCTCACTTATACTGTTCACCTGCTAACATGTCCACTGTATCTTAAACCATCAGGGGAACACACTCTCCTCACTTATCCTGTTCACCTGGTAACATGTCCCGTGTATATTAAACCATCAGGGGAATACATTCTCCTCACTTATACTGTTCACCTGCTAACATGTCTCGTGAATATTAAACAATCAGGGGAACTCACTCTCCTCACTTACACTGTTTACCTGGTAACATGTCCCGGGTGTACTAAACCATCAGGGGAACACGCTCTCTTCACTTATACTGTTCACCTGGTAACATGTCTCGTGTATATTGAACCATCAGGGGAACACACTCGCCTCACTTATACTCGTCACCTGGTAACATGTCCCACGTATATTAAGCAATCAGCGGAACACACTCTCCTCACTTACACTGTTCACCTGGTAACATGTCCCATGTATATTAAACCATCAGGGCAACACACTCTCTTCACATATACTGTTCACCTGGTAACATGTCCCGTGTATATTAGACCATCAGGGGAACACAATCTCCTCACTTCTACTCTTCACCTGGTAACATGTCCCGTGTATATTAAACCATCAGGGGAACACACTCTCCTCACTTATGCTGTTCACCTGCTAACATGTCCCGTGTATATTAAACCATCAGGGGAATACATTCTCCTCACTTATGCTGTTCACCTGCTAACATGTCCCGTGTATATTAAACCATCAGGGGAATACATTCTCCTCACTTATACTGTTCACCTGCTAACATGTCCCGTGTATATTGAACCATCAGGGGAATACAGTATCCTCACTCATACTGTTCACCTGGTAACATGTCCCTTGTATATTAAACCATCAGGGGAACACATTCTCCTCACTTATCATGCTCACCTGGTAACATGTCCCATGTATATTGAACCATCAGGGGAACACAATCTCCTCACTTCTACTCTTCACCTGGTAACATGTCCCGTGTATATTAAACCATCAGGGGAATACATTCTCCTCACTTATACTGTTCACCTGCTAACATGTCCCGTGTATATTGAACCATCAGGGGAATACATTCTCCTCACTTATACTGTTCACCTGCTAACATGTCCCGTGTATATTAAACCATCAGTGGAACACATTCTCCTCACTTATAATGCTCACCTGGTAACATGTCCCATGTATATTGAACCATCAGGGGAATACAGTATCCTCACTTATACTGTTCACCTGGTAACATGTCCCGTGTATATTAAACCATCAGGGGAATACATTCTCCTCACTTATACTGTTCACCTGCTAACATGTCCCGTGTATATTGAACCATCAGGGGTATACAGTATCCTCACTTATACTGTTCACCTGCTAACATGTCCCGTGTATATTAAACCATCAGGGGAATACATTCTCCTCACTTATACTGTTCACCTGCTAACATGTCCCGTGTATATTGAACCATCAGGGGAACACACTCTCCTCACTTATACTGTTCACCTGGTAACATGTCCCGTGTATATTAAACCATCTGGGGAACACACTCTCCTCACTTATACTGTTCACCTGGTAACATGTCCCGGGTATATTAAACCATCTGGGGAACACCCTCTCCTCACTTATACTGTTCACCTGGTAACATGTCCCGTGTATATTAAACCATCTGGGGAACACACTCTCCTCACTTATACTGTTCACCTGGTAACATGTCCCGTGTATATTAAACCATCTGGGGAACACACTCTCCTCACTTATACTGTTCACCTGGTAACATGTCCCGTGTGTATTAAACAATCTGGGGAACACACTCTCCTCACTTATACTGTTCACCTGGTAACATGTCCCGTGTATATTAAACCATCAGGGGAAAGCCCTCTCCTCAATTATACTGTTCAGCTGGTAACATGTCCCGTGTATATTATACCATCAGGGGAACACACTGTCCTCACTTATACTGTTCACCTGGTAACATGTCCCGTGTATATTAAACCATCAGGGGAAAGCCCTCTCCTCAATTATACATTTCAGCTGGTAACATGTCCCGTGTATATTATACCATCAGGGGAACACACTCTCCTCACTTATACTGTTCACCTGGTATCATGTCCTGTGTATATTAAACCATCAGGGGAACACACTCTCCTCACTTATACTGTTCACCTGGTAACATGTCCTGTGCGTTTTAAACCATCAGGGGAACACTCTCTCCTCACTTATACTGTTCACCTGTTGACATGTCGTGTATTTTAAACCATCAGCGGAACACACTCTCCTCAATTATGCTGTTCACCTGGTGACATGTCCCGTTTATATTAAACCATCAGGGGAACACTCTCTCCTCACTTATACTGTTCACGTGGGGAAATGTCCCGTCAGTATTAAACCATAAGGGGAACACAATCTGCTCACTTATACTGTTCACCTGGTGACATGTCCCGTGTGTATTAAACCATCAGGGGAACTCACTGCCCTCACTTATACTGTTCACTGGTAACATGTCCCGTGTATATTTAACAATCAGGGGAAAGCCCTCTCCTCACTTAAACTGTTCACCTGGTAATAAGTCCCGTGTATATTAAACCATCAGGGGAACACACTCTCCTCACTTATACTGTTCACCTGGCAACATGTCCCGTGTCTATTAAACCATCAGGGGAACACACTCTCCTCACTTATACTGTTCACCTGGTAACATGTCCCGTGTATATTTAACAATCAGGGGAACACACTCTCCTCACTTATACTGTTCACCTGTTTACATGTCCCGTGTATATTAAACCATCAGGGGAACACATTCTCCTCACTGATACTGTTCACCTGCTAACATGTCCCGTGTATATTAAACAATGAGGGGAACACATTCTCCTCACTTATACTCGTCACCTGGTAACATGTCCCACGTATATTAAACAATCAGGGGAACACGCTCTCTTCACTTATTCTGTTCACCTGGTAACATGTCCCATGCATATAAAACCATCAGGGGAACACACTCTCTTCACATATACTGTTCAACTGGTAACATGTCCCGTGTGTATTAAACCATCAGGGGAACACACTCTCCTCACTTATACTGCTCACCTGGTAACATCTCCCGTGAGTATTAAAAAATCAGGGGAACACACTCTCCTCACTTATACTGTTCACGTTGTAACATGTCCCGTGTATATTAAACCATCAGGGGAACACACTCTCCTCACTTATACTGTTCACCTGGTAACATGTCCCGTGTATATTAAACCATCAGGGGAACACATTCTCCTCACTTATACTGTTCACCTGCTAACATGTCCCTTGCATATTGAACCATCAGGGGAATACAGTCTCCTCACTTATACTGTTCACCTGTTAACATGTCCCGTGTATGTTAAATCATCAGGGGAACACACTCTCCTCACCTATACTGTTCACCTGGTAACATGTCCCGTGTATATTAAACCATCAGGGGAACACATTCTCCTCACTGATACTGTTCACCTGCTAACATGTCCCGTGTATATTAAACAATGAGGGGAACACACTCTCCTGACTTATGCTCGTCACCTGTTAACATGTCCCACGTATATTAAGCAATCAGGGGAACACGCTATCTTCACTTATACTGTTCACCTGGTAACATGTCCCATGTATATTAAACCATCAGGGGAACACACTCTCTTCACATATATTGTTCACCTGGTAACATGTCCCGTGTATATAAGACCATCAGGGGAACACACTCTCCTCACTTCTACTCTTCACCTGGTGACACGTCCCGTGCGTGTTAAACCATCAGGGGAACACACTCTCCTCACTTATACTGTTCACCTGGTAACATGTCCCGTGTATATTATACCATCAGCAGAACACACTCTCCTCACTTATACTGTTCACCTGGTAACATGTCCCGTGTATATTTAACAATCAGGGGAACACACTCTCCTCACTTATACTGTTCACCTGGTAACATGTCCCGTGTATATTAAACCATCAGGGGAACACATTCTCCTCACTGATACTGTTCACCTGCTAACATGTCCCGTGCATATTAAACAATGAGGGGAACACACTCTCCTCACTTATACTCGTCACCTGGTAACATGTCCCACGTATATTAAGCAATCAGGGGAACACGCTCTCTTCACTTATACTGTTCACCTGGTAACATGTTCCATGTATATTAAACCATCAGGGGAACACACTCTCTTCACATATACTGTTCACCTGGTAACACGTCCCGTGTATATTAAACCATCAGGGGAACACACTCTCTTCACATATACTGTTCACCTGGTAACATGTCCCATGTATATTAAACCATCAGGGGAACACACTCTCTTCACATATACTGTTCACCTGGTAACATGTCCCATGTATATTAAACCATCAGGGGAACACACTCTCCGCACTTATACTCGTCACCTGGTAACATGTCCCGTGTATATTACACCATCAGGGGAACACACTCTCCTCACTTCTACTCTTCACCTGGTGACACGTCCCGTGCGTGTTAAACCATCAAGGGAACACACTCTCCTCACTTATACTGTTCACCTGGTAACATGTCCTGTGTATATTAAACCATCAGTGGAACACACTCTCCTCACTTATACTGTTCACCTGGTAACATGTCCTGTGTATTTTAAACCATCAGGGGAACACACTCTCCTCACTTATACTGTTCACCTGGTAACATGTCCGGTGTATATTAAACCATCAGGGGAATACATTCTCCTCACTTATACTGTTCACCTGCTAACATGTCCCGTGTATATAATACCATCAGGGGAACACACTCTCCTCACTTATACTGTTCACCTGGTAACATGTCCCGTGTATATTAAACCATCAGGGGAAAGCCCTCTCCTCACTTATACTGTTCACCTGGTAACATGTCCCGTGTATATTAAACAATCAGGGGAACACACTCTCCTCCCTTAAACTGTTCACCTGGTAACATGTCCCGTGTATATTAAACCATCAGGGGAACACATTCTCCTCACTTATACTGTTCAGCTGGTAACATGACCCGTGTATATTATACCATCAGGGGAACACACTCTCCTCACTTATACTCGTCACCTGGTAACATGTCCCACGTATATTAAGCAATCAGGGGAACACGCTCTCTTCACTTATACTGTTCACCTGGTAACATGTCCCGGGTATATTAAACCATCAGGGGAACACACTGTCCTCACTTATACTGTTCACCTGGTAACATGTCCCGTGTATATTAAAACATCAAGGGAAAGCACTCTCCTCACTTATACTGTTCACCTGGTAACATGTCCCGTGTTTATTAAAACATCAGGGGAACTCACTCTCCTCACTTATACTGTTCACCTGGTAACATGTCCTGTGCGTGTTAAAACATCAAGGGAAAGCACTCTCCTCACTTATACTGTTCACCTGGTAACATGTCCCGTGTTTATTAAACCATCAGGGGAACTCACTCTCCTCACTTATTCTGTTCACCTGGGATCATGTCCCGGGTGTATTAAAGCATCAGGGGAACACACTCTCCTCACTTATACTGTTGACCTGGTAACATGTCCCATGTATATTAAACAATGAGGGGAACACATTCTCCTCACCTATGCTGTTCACCTGCTAACAGGTCCCGTGTATATTGAACCATCAGGGGAACACACTCTCCTCACTTCTACTCGTCACCTGGTAACATGTCCCACGTATATTAAACAATCAGGGGAACACGCTCTCTTCACTTATACTGTTCACCTGGTAACATGTCCCGTGTATATTAAACCATCCGGGGAACACACTCTCCTCACTTATACTGTTCACCTGGTAACATGTCCCGTGTTTATTAAACCATCAGGGGAACTCACTCTCCTCACTTATTCTGTTCACCTGGGATCATGTCCCGGGTGTATTAAAGCATCAGGGGAACACACTCTCCTCACTTATACTGTTGACCTGGTAACATGTCCCATGTATATTAAACAATGAGGGGAACACATTCTCCTCACCTATGCTGTTCACCTGCTAACAGGTCCCGTGTATATTGAACCATCAGGGGAACACACTCTCCTCACTTCTACTCGTCACCTGGTAACATGTCCCACGTATATTAAACAATCAGGGGAACACGCTCTCTTCACTTATACTGTTCACCTGGTAACATGTCCCGTGTATATTAAACCATCAGGGGAACTCACTCTCCTCACTTATTCTGTTCACCTGGGATCATGTCCCGGGTGTATTAAAGCATCAGGGGAACACACTCTCCTCACTTATACTGTTGACCTGGTAACATGTCCCATGTATATTAAACAATGAGGGGAACACATTCTCCTCACCTATGCTGTTCACCTGCTAACAGGTCCCGTGTATATTGAACCATCAGGGGAACACACTCTCCTCACTTCTACTCGTCACCTGGTAACATGTCCCACGTATATTAAACAATCAGGGGAACACGCTCTCTTCACTTATACTGTTCACCTGGTAACATGTCCCACGTATATTAAACCATCAGGGGAATACAGTCAAATCACTTATACTGTTCACCTGGTAACATGTCCCGTGTATATTAAACCATCAGGGGAACACACTCTCCTCACTTATACTCGTCACCTGGTAACATGTCCTACGTATATTAAACAATCAGGGGAACGCGCTCTCTTCACTTATACTGTTCACCTGGTAACATGTCCCGTGTATATTAAACCATCTGGGGAAAACACTCTCCTCACTTATACTGTTCACCTGGTAACATGTCCCGTGTATATTAAACCATCTGGGGAACACACTCTCCTCACTTATACTGTTCACCTGGTAACATGTCCCGGGTATATTAAACCATCTGGGGAACACACTCTCCTCACTTATACTGTTCACCTGGTAACATGTCCCGTGTATATTAAACCATCTGGGGAACACACTCTCCTCACTTATACTGTTCACCTGGTAACATGTCCCGTGTATATTAAACCATCTGGGGAACACACTCTCCTCACTTATACTGTTCAACTGGTAACATGTCCCGGGTATATTAAACCATCTGGGGAACACACTCTCCTCACTTATACTGTTCACCTGGTAACATGTCCCGTGTATATTAAACCATCTGGGGAACACACTCTCCTCACTTATACTGTTCACCTGGTAACATGTCCCGTGTATATTAAACCATCTGGGGAACACACTCTCCTCACTTATTCTGTTCACCTGGTAACATGTCCCGTGTGTATTAAACAATCTGGGGAACACACTCTCCTCACTTATACTGTTCACCTGGTAACATGTCCCGTGTATATTAAACCATCAGGGGAAAGCCCTCTCCTCAATTATACTGTTCAGCTGGTAACATGTCCCGTGTATATTATACCATCAGGGGAACACACTGTCCTCACTTATACTGTTCACCTGGTAACATGTCCCGTGTATATTAAACCATCAGGGGAAAGCCCTCTCCTCAATTATACCTTTCAGCTGGTAACATGTCCCGTGTATATTATACCATCAGGGGAACACACTCTCCTCACTTATACTGTTCACCTGGTATCATGTCCTGTGTATATTAAACCATCAGGGGAACACACTCTCCTCACTTATACTGTTCACCTGGTAACATGTCCTGTGCGTGTTAAGCCATCAGGGGAACACTCTCTCCTCACTTATACTGTTCACCTGTTGACATGTCGTGTGTTTTAAACCATCAGCGGAACACACTCTCCTCAATTATACTGTTCACCTGGCAACATGTCCCGTGTGCATTAAACCATCAGGGGAACACACTCTCCTCACTTATACTGTTCACCTGGTGACATGTCCCGTCAGTATTAAACCATCAGGGGAAGACACTCTCCTCACTAATACTGTTCACCTGTTGACATGTCGTGTGTTTTAAACCATCAGCGGAACACACTCTCCTCAATTATACTGTTCACCTGGTGACATGTCCCGTTTATATTAAACCATCAGGGGAACACTCTCTCCTCACTTATACTGTTCACGTGGGGAAATGTCCCGT
The DNA here is from genome assembly GCF_036365525.1 of Heterodontus francisci. Lineage (NCBI taxonomy): Eukaryota > Metazoa > Chordata > Chondrichthyes > Heterodontiformes > Heterodontidae > Heterodontus > Heterodontus francisci. Next base: position 438,924 of record NW_027141272.1, read on the forward strand.
GTGTATTAAACAATGAGGGGAACACACTCTCCTCACTTATACTCGTCACCTGGTAACATGTCCCACGTATATTAAACAATCAGGGGAACACGCTCTCTTCACTTATTCTGTTCACCTGGTAACATGTCCCGTTTGTATTAAACCATCAGGGGAACACACTCTCCTCACATATACTGCTCACCTGGTAACATCTCCCGTGAGTATTAAAAAATCAGGGGAACACACTCTCCTCACTTATACTGTTCACGTTGTAACATGTCCCGTGTATATTAAACCATCAGGGGAACACACTCTCCTCACTTATACTGTTCACCTGGTAACATGTCCCGTGTATATAAAACCATCAGGGGAACACACTCTCTTCACATATACTGTTCAACTGGTAACATGTCCCGTGTGTATTAAACCATCAGGGGAACACACTCTCCTCACTTATACTGCTCACCTGGTAACATCTCCCGTGAGTATTAAAAAATCAGGGGAACACACTCTCCTCACTTATACTGTTCACGTTGTAACATGTCCCGTGTATATTAAACCATCAGGGGAACACACTCTCCTCACTTATACTGTTCACCTGGTAACATGTCCCGTGTATATTAAACCATCAGGGGAACACATTCTCCTCACTTATACTGTTCACCTGCTAACATGTCCCTTGTATATTGAACCATCAGGGGAATACAGTCTCCTCACTTATACTGTTCACCTGGTAACATGTCCCGTGTATATTATACCATCAGGGGAACACATTCTCCTCACTTATACTGTTCACCTGGTAACATGTCCTGTGTATATTAAACCATCAGGGGAACACACTCTCCTCACTTATACTGTTCACCTGGTAACATGTCCGGTGTATATTAAACCATCAGGGGAATACACTCTCCTCACTTATACTGCCCACCTGCTAACATGTCTCGTGTATATTAAACCATCAGGGGAACACATTCTCCTCACTTATACTGTTCACCTGGTAACATGTCCTGTGTATATTAAACCATCAGGGGAACACACTCTCCTCACTTATACTGTTCACCTGGTAACATGTCCCGTGTATATTAAACCATCAGGGGAATACATTCTCCTCACTTATACTGTTCACCTGCTAACATGTCCCGTGTATATTATACCATCAGGGGAACACACTCTCCTCACTTATACTGTTCACCTGGTAACATGTCCCGTGTATATTAAACCATCAGGGGAAAGCCCTCTCCTCACTTATACTGTTCTGCTGGTAACATGTCCCGTGTATATTATAACATCAGGGGAACACACTCTCCTCCCTTAAACTGTTCACCTGGTAACATGTCCCGTGTATATTAAACCATCAGGGGAACACATTCTCCTCACTTATACTGTTCAGCTGGTAACATGTCCCGTGTATATTATACCATCAGGGGAACACACTCTCCTCACTTATACTCGTCACCTGGTAACATGTCCCACGTATATTAAGCAATCAGGGGAACACGCTCTCTTCACTTATACTGTTCACCTGGTAACATGTCCCGGGTATATTAAACCATCAGGGGAACACACTGTCCTCACTTATACTGTTCACCTGGTAACATGTCCCGTGTATATTAAAACATCAGGGGAAAGCACTCTCCTCACTTTTCCTGTTCACCTGGTAACATGTCCCGTGTTTATTAAAACATCAGGGGAACTCACTCTCCTCACTTATACTGTTCACCTGGTAACATGTCCTGTGCGTGTTAAAACATCAAGGGAAAGCACTCTCCTCACTTATACTGTTCACCTGGTAACATGTCCCGTGTTTATTAAACCATCAGGGGAACTCACTCTCCTCACTTATACTGTTCACCTGGGATCATGTCCCGGGTGCATTAAAGCATCAGGGGAACACACTCTCCTCACTTATACTGTTGACCTGGTAACATGTCCCATGTATATTAAACAATGAGGCGAACACATTCTCCTCACCTATGCTGTTCACCTGCTAACATGTCCCGTGTATATTGAACCATCAGGGGAACACACTCTCCTCACTTATACTCGTCACCTGGTAACATGTCCCACGTATATTATACAATCAGGGGAACACGCTCTCTTCACTTATACTGTTCAACTGGTAACATGTCCCATGTATATTAAACAATCAGGGGAACACACTCTCCTCACTTATACTTTTCACCTGGTAACATGTCCCGTGTATATTAAACCATCCGGGGAACACACTCTCCTCACTTATACTGTTCACCTGGTAACATGTCCCGGGTATATTAAACCATCTGGGGAACACACTCTCCTCACTTATACTGTTCACCTGGTAACATGTCCCGTGTATATTAAACCATCTGGGGAACACACTCTCCTCACTTATACTGTTCACCTGGTAACATGTCCCGTGTATATTAAACCATCTGGGGAACACACTCTCCTCACTTATACTGTTCACCTGGTAACATGTCCCGGGTATATTAAACCATCTGGGGAACACACTCTCCTCACTTATACTGTTCACCTGGTAACATGTCCCGTGTATATTAAACCATCTGGGGAACACACTCTCCTCACTTATACTGTTCACCTGGTAACATGTCCCGTGCATATTTAACAATCAGGGAACACACTCTCCTCACTTATACTGTTCACCTGCTAACATGTCCCGTGTATATTAAACAATGAGGGGAAAACACTCTCATCACTTATACTCGTCACCTTGTAACATGTCCCACGTATATGAAGCAATCAGGAGAACAGGCTCTCTTCACTTATTCTGTTCACCTGGTAACATGTCCCGTGTATGTTAGACCATCAGGGGAACACACAGTCCTCACTTCTACTCTTCACCTGGTGACACGTCCCGTGCGTGTTAAACCATCAGGGGAACACACTCTCCTCACTTATACTGTTCACCTGGTAACATGTCCCGTGTATATTATACCATCAGGGGAACACACTCTCCTCACTTATACTGTTCACCTGCTAACATGTCCCGTGTATATTAAACAATGAGGGGAAAACACTCTCATCACTTATACTCGTCACCTTGTAACATGTCCCACGTATATGAAGCAATCAGGAGAACAGGCTCTCTTCACTTATTCTGTTCACCTGGTAACATGTCCCGTGCATGTTAGACCATCAGGGGAACACACAGTCCTCACTTCTACTCTTCACCTGGTGACACGTCCCGTGCGTGTTAAACCATCAGGGGAACACACTCTCCTCACTTATACTGTTCACCTGGTAACATGTCCCGTGTATATTATACCATCAGGGGAACACACTCTCCTCACTTATACTGTTCACCTGGTAACATGTCCCGTGTATATTTAACAATCAGGGGAACACACTCTCCTCACTTATACTGTTCACCTGGTAACATGTCCCGTGTATATTTAACAATCAGGGGAACACACTCTCCTCACTTATACTGTTCACCTGCTAACATGTCCCGTGTATATTAAACAATGAGGGGAATACACTCTCCTCACTTCTACTGTTCACCTGGTAACATGTCCCGTGCATATTAAACCATCAGGGGAACACATTCTCCTCACTTATACTCGTCACCTGGTAACATGTCCCACGTATATTAAGCAATCAGGGGAACACGCTCTCTTCACTTATACTGTTCACCTGGTAACATGTCCCGTGCATATTAAACCATCAGGGGAACACATTCTCCTCACTTATACTCGTCACCTGGTAACATGTCCCACGTATATTAAGCAATCAGGGGAACACACTCTCTTCACATATACTTTTCACCTGAAACATGTCCCGTGTGTATTTAACAATCAGGGGAACACACTCTCCTCACTTATACTGTTCACCTGCTAACATGTCCCGTGTATATTAAACAATGAGGGGAATACACTCTCCTCACTTCTACTGTTCACCTGGTAACATGTCCCGTGCATATTAAACCATCAGGGGAACACATTCTCCTCACTTATACTCGTCACCTGGTAACATGTCCCACGTATATTAAGCAATCAGGGGAACACGCTCTCTTCACTTATACTGTTCACCTGGTAACATGTCCCGTGCATATTAAACCATCAGGGGAACACACTCTCCGCACTTATACTCGTCACCTGGTAACATGTCCCGTGTATATTACACCATCAGGGGAACACACTCTCCTCACTTATACTGTTCATCTGGTAACATGTCCCGTGCGTGTTAAACCATCAAGGGAACACACTCTCCTCACTTATACTGCCCACCTGGTAACATGTCCCGTGAGTATTAAACAATCAGGGGAACACAGTCTCCTCACTTATACTTTTCACCTGGTAACATTTCCCGTGTATATTAAACCATCAGGGGAACACATTCTCCTCACTTATACTGTTCACCTGGTAACATGTCCTGTGTATATTAAACCATCAGGGGAATACACTCTCCTCACTTATACTGTTCACCTGGTAACATGTCCGGTGTATATTAAACCATCAGGGGAATACATTCTCCTCACTTATACTGTTCACCTGCTAACATGTCCCGTGTATATTATACCATCAGGGGAACACACTCTCCTCACTTATACTGTTCACCTGGTAACATGTCCCGTGTATATTAAAACATCAGGGGAAAGCCCTCTCCTCACTTATACTGTTCAGCTGGTAACATGTCCCGTGTATATTATAACATCAGGGGAACACACTCTCCTCACTCATACTGTTCACCTGGTAACATGTCCCGTGTATATTAAACCATCAGGGGAAAGCCCTCTCCTCACTTATACTGTTCACCTGGTAACATGTCCCGTGTGTATTAAACAATCAGGGGAACACACTCTCCTCCCTTATACTGTTCACCTGGTAACATGTCCCGTGTATATTAAACCATCAGGGGAACACATTCTCCTCACTTATACTGTTCAGCTGGTAACATGTCGGGTGTATATTATACCATCAGGGGAACACACTCTCCTCACTTATACTCGTCACCTGGTAACATGTCCCACTTATATTAAGCAATCAGGGGAACACGCTCTCTTCACTTATACTGTTCACCTGGTAACATGTCCCGGGTATATTAAACCATCAGGGGAACACACTGTCCTCACTTATACTGTTCACCTGGTAACATGTCCCGTGTATATTAAAACATCAAGGGAAAGCACTCTCCTCACTTATACTGTTCACCTGGTAACATGTCCCGTGTTTATTAAAACATCAGGGGAACTCACTCTCCTCACTTATACTGTTCACCTGGTAACATGTCCTGTGCATGTTAAAACATCAGGGGAACACACTCTCCTCACTTATACTGTTCACCTGGTAACATGTCCTGTGCGTGTTAAAACATCAGGGGAACTCACTCTCCTCACTTATGCTGTTGACCTGGTAACATGTCCCATGTATATTAAACCATGAGGGGAACACATTCTCCTCACCTATGCTGTTCACCTGCTAACATGTCCCATGTATATTAAACAATCAGGGGAACACACTCTCCTCACTTATACTGTTCACCTGGTAACATGTCCCGTGTATATTAAACCATCCGGGGAACACACTCTCCTCACTTATACTCGTCACCTGGTAACATGTCCCACGTATATTTAACAATCAGGGGAATACAGTCACATCACTTATACTGTTCACCTGGTAACATGTCCCGTGTATATTAAACCATCAGGGGAACACACTCTCCTCACTTATACTATTCACCTGGTAACATGTCCCGTGTATATTAAACCATCTGGGGAACACACTCTCCTCACTTATACTGTTCACCTGGTAACATGTCCCGGGTATATTAAACCATCTGGGGAATACACTCTCCTCACTTATACAGTTCATCTGGTAACATGTCCCGTGTATATTAAACCATCTGGGGAACACACTCTCCTCACTTATACTGTTCACCTGGTAACATGTCCCGTGTATATTAAACCATCTGGGGAACACACTCTCCTCACTTATACTATTCACCTGGTAACATGTCCCGGGTATATTAAACCATCTGGGGAACACACTCTCCTCACTTATACTGTTCACCTGGTAACATGTTCCGTGTATATTAAACCATCTGGGGAACACACTCTCCTCATTTATACTGTTCACCTGGTAACATGTCCCGTGTGTATTAAACAATCTGGGGAACACACTCTCCTCACTTATACTGTTCACCTGGTAACATGTCCCGTTTATATTTAACAATCAGGGGAACACACTCTCCTCACTTATACTTTTCACCTGGTAACATGTCCCGTGTGTATTAAATAATCTGGGGAACACACTCTCCTCACTTATACTGTTCACCTGCTAACATGTCCCGTTTATATTAAACAATGAGGGGAAAACACTCTCCTCACTTATACTCGTCACCTTGTAACATGTCCCACGTATATTAAGCAATCAGGAGAACAGGCTCTCTTCACTTATTCTGTTCACCTGGTAACATGTCCCGTGTATGTTAGACCATCAGGGGAACACACACTCCTCACTTCTACTCTTCACCTGGTGACACGTCCCGTGCGTGTTAAACCATCAGGGGAACACACTCTCCTCACTTATACTGTTCACCTGGTAACATGTCCCGTGTATATTATACCATCAGGGGAACACACTCTCCTCACTTATACTGTTCACCTGGTAACATGTCCCGTGTATATTAAACCATCTGGGGAACACACTCTCCTCACTTATACTGTTCACCTGGTAACATGTCCCGGGTATATTAAACCATCTGGGGAACACACTCTCCTCACTTATACTGTTCACCTGGTAACATGTCCCGTGTGTATTAAACCATCTGGGGAACACACTCTCCTCACTTATACTGTTCACCTGGTAACATGTCCCGGGTATATTAAACCATCTGGGGAACACACTCTCCTCACTTATACTGTTCACCTGGTAACATGTCCCGGGTATATTAAACCATCTGGGGAACACACTCTCCTCACTTATACTGTTCACCTGGTAACATGTCCCGTGTATATTAAACCACCAGGGGAACACACTGTCCTCACTTATACTGTTCACCTGGTAACATGTCCCGTGTATATTAAACCATCTGGGGAACACACTCTCCTCACTTATACTGTTCACCTGGTAACATGTCCCGTGTATATTAAACCATCTGGGGAACACACTCTCCTCACTTATACTGTTCACCTGGTAACATGTCCCGGGTATATTAAACCATCTGGGGAACACACTCTCCTCACTTATACTGTTCACCTGGTAACATGTCCCCTGTATATTAAGCCATCTGGGGAACACACTCTCCTCACTTATACTGTTCACCTGGTAACATGTCCCGTGTGTATTAAACAATCTGGGGAACACACTCTCCTCACTTATACTGTTCACCTGGTAACATGTCCCGTTTATATTTAACAATCAGGGGAACACACTCTCCTCACTTATACTGTTCACCTGCTAACATGTCCCGTGTATATTAAACAATGAGGGGAAAACACTCTCCTCACTTATACTAGTCACCTTGTAACATGTCCCACGTATATTAAGCAATCAGGAGAACAGGCTCTCTTCACTTATTCTGTTCACCTGGTAACATGTCCCGTGTATATTAAACCATCAGGGGAAAGCCTTCTCCTCACTTATGCTGTTCACCTGGTAACATGTCCCGTGTATATTAAACCATCAGGGGAACACACTCTCCTCACTTATACTGTTCACCTGGTAACATGTCCCGTGTATATTAGACCATCAGGGGAACACATTCTCCTCACTTCTACTCTTCACCTGGTAACATGTCCCGTGCGTCTTAAACCATCAGGGGAACACACTCTCCTCACTTATACTGTTCACCTGGTAACATGTCCCGTGAGTATTAAACAATCAGGGGAACACAGTCTCCTCACTTATACTGTTCACCTGGTAACATGTCCCATGTATATTAAACCATCAGGGTAACACACTCTCCTCACTTATACTGTTCACCTGGTAACATGTCCCGTGTATATTAGACCATCAGGGGAACACACTCTCCTCACTTATACTGTACACCTGGTAACATGTCCCGTGTATATTAGACCATCAGCGGAACACACTCTCCTCACTTCTATTCTTCACCAGGTGACACGTCCCGTGCGTGTTAAACCATCAGGGGAACACACTCTCCTCACTTATAAAGGGGGAGGGTGAACAGCCAGTTGTCATTGTGCACATAGGCACCAATGATATAGGTAAAAAACGGGATGAGTTCCTACAAGCAGAGTTTAGGGAGTTAGGAGCCAAGTTAAAAAGTAGGACCTCAGAGGTAGTAATCTCAGGATTACTACCAGTGCCACGTGATAGTCAGAGTAAAAATGAAAGAATAGTCAGGATGAATGCATGGCTTGAGAGATGGTGCAGGAAGGAGGGGTTCAGATTTTTGGGACATTGGGACCGGTTCTGGGGGAGGTGGGACTATTACAAATTGGACGGTCTACACCTGGGCCGGACTGGAACCAATGTCCTTGGAGGTGCTTTTGCTAACGCTGTTGGGGAGGGTTTAAACTAATGTGGCAGGGGGATGGGAACCAATTGAGGTCAGTTGACAGTAAGGAGGTAGTAACAAAAGCCTGTAAGGAATTAGGTAATGAAGTCAGTGTGACTAAGGGGAAGAACAGGCAGGGAGCAGATGATGAATATAAAGGGACTGGTGGTCTGAGGTGCATTTGTTTTAATGCAAGAAGTGTAGTTGGTAAGGCAGATGACCTTAGGGCTTGGATTAGTACCTGGGAGTATGATGTTATTGCTATTACTGAGACTTGGTTGAGGGAAGGGCATGATTGGCAACTAAATATCCCAGGATATCGATGCTTCAGGCGGGATAGAGAGGGAGGTAAAAGGGGTGGAGGAGTTGCATTACTGGTCAAAGAGGATATCACAGCTGTGCTGAAGGAGGGCACTATGGAGGACTCGAGCAGTGAGGCAATATGGACAGAACTCAGAAATAGGAAGGGTGCGGTAACAATGTTGGGGCTGTACTACAGGCCTCCCAACAGCGAGCGTGAGATAGAGGTACAAATATGTAAACAGATTATGGAAAGATGTAGGAGCAACAGGGTGGTGGTGATAGGAGATTTTAATTTTCCCAACATTGACTGGGATTCACTTAATGTTAGAGGTCCAGATGGAGCAGAATTTGTATGGAGCATCCAGGAGGGTTTTCCAGAGCAGTATGTAAATAGTCCAACTCGGGAAGGGGCCATCCTGGACCTGGTGTTGGGGAATGAGCCCGGCCAGGTGTTTGAAGTTTTCGTAGGGGACTACTTTGGGAATAGTGATCACAATTCCGTAAGCTTTAAAATACTCATGGACAAAGACGAGAGTGGTCCTAAAGGAAGAGTGCTAAATTGGGGGAAGGTCAACTATACCAAAATTCGGCAGGAGCTGGGGAATGTAGATTGGGAGAAGCTGTTTGAAGGTAAATCCACATGTGATATGTGGGAGGCTTTTAAAGAGAGGTTGATTAGCGTGCAGGAGAGACATGTTCCTGTGAAAATGAGGGATAGAAATGGCAAGATTAGGGAACCATGGATGACTGGTGAAATTGTGAGACTAGCTAAGAGGAAAAAGGAAGCATACATGCGGTCTAGGCGGCTGAAGAAAGACGAAGCTTTGAAACAATATCGGGAATGTAGGACCAATCTGAAAAGAGGAATTAAGAGGGCTAAAAGGGGTTATGAAATATCTTTAGCAAACAGGGTTAAGGAAAATCCCAAAGCCTTTTATTCATATATAAGGAGAAAGAGGGTAACTAGAGAAAGGATTGGCCCACTAAAGGACAAAGGAGGAATGTTATGCTTGGACTCAGAGAAAATGGGTGAGATTCTAAACGAGTACTTTGCATCGGTATTCACCGAGGAGAGGGACATGACGGATGTTGAGGTTAGGAACAGATGTTTGATTACTCTAGGTCAAGTCGGCATAAGGAGGGAGGAAGTGTTGGGTATTCTAAAGGGCATTAAGGTGGACAAGTCCCCAGGTCCGGAGGGATCTATCCCAGGTTACTGAAGGAAGCAAGAGAGGAAATAGCTGGGGCCTTAACAGATATCTTTGCAGCATCCTTAAACACAGGTGAGGTCCCGGAGGACTGGAGAATTGCTAATGTTGTCCCCTTGTTTAAGAAGGGTAGCAGGGATAATCCAGGTAATTATAGACCGGTGAGCCTGACGTCAGTGGTAGGGAAGCTGCTGGAGAAGATACTGAGGGATAGGATCTATTCCCATTTGGAAGAAAATGGGCTCATCAGTGATAGGAAACATGGTTCTGTGCAGGGAAGGTCATGTCTTACCAACTTAATAGAATTCTTTGAGGAAGTGACAAAGTTGATTGATGAGGGAAGGGCTGTCGATGTCATATACATGGACTTCAGTAAGGCGTTTGATAAGGTTCCCCATGGCAGGCTGATGGAGAAAGTGAAGGCGCTTGGGGTCCAAGGTGTACTAGCGAGATGGATAAAGAACTGGCTGGGCAACAGGAGACAGAGAGTAGCAGTAGAAGGGAGTTTCTCAAAATGGAGACGTGTGACCAGTGGTGTTCCACAGGGATCCGTGCTGGGACCACTGTTGTTTGTGATATACATAAATGATTTGGAGGAAAGTATTGGTGGTCTGATTAGCAAGTTTGCAGACGACACTAAGATTGGTGGAGTAGCAGATAGTGAAGGGGACTGTCAGAGAATACAGCAGAATATAGATAGACTGGAGAGTTGGGCAGAGAAATGGCAGATGGAGTTCAATCAGGGCAAATGCGAGGTGATGCATTTTGGAAGATCCAATTCAAGAGTGAACTATACAGTAAATAGAAAAGTCCTGGGGAAAATTGATGTCCAGAGAGATTTGGGTGTTCAGGTCCACTGTTCCCTGAAGGTGGCAACGCAGGTCAATAGAGTGGTCAAGAAGGCATACGGCATGCTTTCCTTCATCGGACGGGGTATTGAGTACAAGAGTTGGCAGGTCATGTTACAGTTGTATAGGACTTTGGTTCGGACACATTTGGAATACTGCGTGCAGTTCTGGTCGCCACATTATCAAAAGGATGTGGATGCTTTGGAGAGGGTGCAGAGGAGGTTCACCAGGATGTTGCCTGGTATGGAGGGCGCTAGCTATGAAGAGAGGTTGAGTAGATTAGGATTATTTTCATTAGAAAGACGGAGGTTGAGGGGGGACCTGATTGAGGTGTACAAAATCATGAGAGGTATAGACAGGGTGGATAGCAAGAGGCTTTTTCCCAGAGTGGGGGTTTCAATTACTAGAGGACACGAGTTCAAAGTGAAAGGGGAAAAGTTTAGGGGGGATATGCGTGGAAAGTTCTTTACGCAGAGGGTGGTGGGTGCCTGGAACGCGTTGCCAGCGGAGGTGGTAGATGCGGGCACGATGGCGTCTTTTAAGATGTATCTAGACAGATACATGAATGGGCAGGAAGAAAAGAGATACAGAAGCTTAGAAAATAGGCGACATGTTTAGAGAGAGGATCTGGATCGGCGCAGGCTTGGAGGGCCGAAGGGCCTGTTCCTGTGCTGTAATTATCTTTGTTCTTTGTTCTTTGTTTAAAACTCTACAGCTCTTTCTATGTTTTCACTAATTTTGCAATGATATTGAGAGGGTATTTCACCACCTTGTTCAGCTCCTGTCTGAATTTACTCTGGGTCACAGTGTAAATACACGTATTGGTGCAGGAACTGAGAAGCTGCAGCATCTTTGATGTGCGATCTGTGATATAGTGAGGGTCAGTGTCGATGTAATAATACTGAAAATCTGCAATTCTTGTATAAATTCTAAACACAACCCGGGTTATCCATAACAATATAAAACTGATGGATATACTGAAGAGTAAAATAATTGATTTTCTCTGATTCTCCATCTCTGGGTCCGTGTGATTCTCTCCATTGCTGTGGCGCCGGAATCCCCTGCGGACTTTACTGGAGAATAAAATACGTCTGACTGTCAGCAAATTGAGCATCAAAATCAGAAAGAACGGAACACAAGGGGTTAAAATGTAGTTAAACAATTCAAATGCCCCCCATTTGGGAGAAGTAAAGAAGCTTGGTTTATAAACACAACCTATGGGAACGTTAACAATAACGTAACATGGCTTATATATAAAGTACCAGGGGACATTCTCTAAACAGCCCAGCACACTCACTGTTCCTACAACCACAGCTGCCGTTTTCTCACTGCAATATTTTGTTTTCAGCTTCTCACAACAAATGGCCACAAATCGATCCAAGGTGAAAGTGACTGTGAGCCAGACAGAAATAAATGTGGCTGCAGAAAGCAGAACGATAATCAGAGAACACACAGGAGTAATGTCCAGGAATCAGTCTGGGAAATAAATTGAAATAATCCAGTACAGTATGGGATCAGTGATAATGAGCAGGAGATCAGACACTGCCATTCCCACCAGGTAGACAGTGATACATTTGGAGAGACCGCACTTTCCTCGGCACAGGATCACAATCGCCACCAAGTTAACTGGAAGAGAGAGAAAAAAGGAAGCAGAGAAATTACTGATCAGACCTGGAGACAAAGCAGCAGTTTGACAGGATCTGGGCTAAATTTTCCAGCTTTGTTGCTGCATCGAACAGTGAAAACTGATTCATTGACCTGGGCAGTGCTTTGTCACAGTAAAATGTTAGAAAACACAGTTATTAATAATGAATTGGGAAATGGATACAGAAAGTGAATAAAGTCAACACTCTATCTACTGGAAGTAATGAGTGAGGATGCAGTACCGGTGGGGAAATGAGAAGGGGTTTTACAGAGATGGAATCCAGTGGGTTAAATGGGAATTTGTCTCCAAACCTTTGGTTGGGAAGGTTAGGCAGAGCGGAAGGTTCAGCTGGTTCGTTGCTCTGGGTCCATAGAACCGACAGGGACTATTATCAGATGGGAAAAGGCTGAATTCTGCAGAACTGAGTTTGAGTGCTCGTATCAGCCATGATATTCAATGGCAGGTCAGGATCGAAGGGCTGAAAATCCTCACCTTGCTCCTATGTTCCTTAATTCCTATCAAGTTGGACGAGGCAGCTGGAGCTGGAGCCAGTAAGTGAGACTGGGAGGGAGAGAAGGAAAAGAACACTTTGGAGTTGGAGTGGAGACAGGAGCAGATGGTCAGTGATAGTAGATAATCTGAAGCAATGGATGAGGAGACGGAGGATTCAATACAGTGAGAGGGGAGGCTGAGATTCACAGGGAGAGATTGCAGCAGAGTATTAGAGTATATCTAATCTACAGATCCCAGTAACACAACTTAATGAATCCATTCAAACAATAAAACTTGTGGTTATTGATGTTGGAGAAAAGTTCATTGTTTATACAATATAGTCAATGCATTTAGTTTGTACAGGAAATTAAGAATATATTTCTGATATCAGCCTCGCTCTTTATTGAATTCAGCAGTCACAGAGATTTTAAAGTGCAGAATTTAAACAATGAATTACCATCAGTGATGAACTGATTCTATTCTGTTTATTCAGTCACTAAGTAAGGAATAGGAACTTTCTACAAAACAAAATGAGGACCTGACAGAAATCAACACAGAGGATCAAGTCCAACAGGAAAATGAACACAATCTGACAACAGAAAACTTCAACTGACAGTTTCTCTCACTAACTGTTCTGGATATTCCAGCACTTTTTGTGAGTGAATTATTCGCACCGCTGTTTCTTTCCCTCTCTCTATTTCTTCTGGCTATCTTTTTCTCTGCTCCTTTTCTCCTACCTTCTCTCAGTCGCCCTCCCTATCTTTCTGGAGTACTCACACTCTGCCAACTGTTACTTAATGTCAATTTTCACATACGATTTGTTATTATAATTCTGTGCCTGTGTTCTGTTCACCAGCCCCGTGTTCAATGATTCTATTCTCAGAGTCAGTTTGTTCAATGGTGAAACCTCTGTGAATATTTTAATTTGTCTACACATTACGCAAATCTCCTCCTGTTCACCTAGACTCTTCACTTCATTTAGAATGCATGGAATAAACAGAATCGAAATCTCCTTCCAGACAAACTTCACAATCATTGAAACTCCTTCTCCTGGAATTATAAAGTACACCATTAGAATGTGGGATTGTTTAATTTACAACACACCGACATCAGCGCTGCAGCTGATAATCCAGAGACAAATGGGAAAACTCTTGGTACCAACCAATAAAACATCATATCAGTGCATTCTATTTCACAATGTAGTCCAGTGACAGTGAAGGATCCACACTGAAGTAGAGAAGGAGATGGGAAAGATTCAGCAGCAAACTCAGTTCAGTGGCCAGATCTCTGAAGCAGCATCAGACGCATACAGAATGTAATAATATTTTATAACATTGATAATCAATAAATACATTAAATCCCAGTTAAGTTGCAGCATATTATTGGGGATGGAGGATATTGTTCTGTCCCCTTGTAATACTGAGACCATGAGATGCTGCATTATCAGCCACTGAAGACAATTACATAAAAGTATTGCAATCCAGGTTAGATCCACAACAGGAAACTGTTAAAAACTCCTGATAGCCTAATTCCTGCTCTGCGCCGAGACATCTGATTCGAATGCATTCATTACACAAAATAATCGAGTAACTATATCGGATTTGGATAAACAAAGGTCATTACAGAAATAATGTAGCTCCAACAAGACTGAAAGAGCTGAAAGGTAGGAGATGCCATCAATCAACTTCGGGAACAGGAGGCTGAGTAAAACACAGTGGGGCATAATACCAAGTACAGCAGCACAGGTAACATCGAGTTACACCATTCACAACTGATATACAGGCTTACCAGGAACACCAATTGCGGCAAGTATTCGATAATAAATGGATACAATCTGAAGCATTATTGAATATCACATTTTTATGAGAAGCAGAGACTTCTGTTAGACTGGAACCCACAGCTTCAGCAGACACTCTGAGCTCATATCTTCCAATGGGTGCTGTTTTATAAATGGGAAAAGTCTCCACTGACACGGTTATACCCCTGATAATTGCTATTAGTTACACTCACCTGAACAAACACATTGCATCAGCAGTTTTGAATGCGTTGGAGGGGGTTCAGGGGAGGTTTGATAGATTGATACATGGAATGAGCTGGTTGTCTTATCAGGAAAGGTTGGACACTGGTATTGTGTTCACTGGAGTTTAGAAGAGTGAAGGGAGACTTGATTAAAGTATATGAGATCCTGAATGGTCTTGATAATGTGGATGTAGAAAGTATGTTTCTTTTTGTGGGGTCACTGAATATTTTAAGGCGAAGGTAGATAGATTCTTCTTAGGCAAGGGAATCAAATGAAATCAGGTGTCCATGGGAGTGTGGAACTCGAGACATAAACAGATCAGCTGTGATCTTATTGAATGGTGGAAGAGACTCGTGGGGCCAAATGCCTACTTCTGCTCCTAATTTGTATGTCGTATATTTACCTGTTTTGTCTACATTGGGTAATGTCTCCAGTAAAATTAGAAATGTGCCACATCTTGACTCCATTCTTCCAGTTCAATTCTGTCAGGCCACACGTCAATGTCAACGGGTCCAAAATTCTGCTGCTGATGTTCAGTTCTTACCAAATCCCGCTCACCCATTAACCTCACCTTCACTGACCCGCATTGGCTCCCAGTTCCTCAACACCTGATAATTAAAATTTATATCATTGTGTTAAAATCCCTCCATGTTCCCGCCCCTCCCCATCTCAAGCCTCTCCTCCAAACTTGCAGCAAATCTATCGATGATCTATCGATACCACTGACACTGACCTCTTGCACTGCGACTGACATTGCTTGGTTCCATTCTCACTAATCTGATTGTGGCCAGAACATCTCCAGCAATGGCTTCTCTTTCCACACCAGTACCATTACCTCTGGAGTACCCTGAATTTTCCATTCTTGCTCCCTCATCTTTAATATCTAAATGTTGTCCACTGGTGACACCATCTACACACATGCTGTCTGCTTCCACATGTGTGCTGGCAACATCAGCTCCAGCTCTCCACCATCTCGCTCGACCCTCTACTGCCTCTGTGTTATCAGACTCTTACAGTTTGTTTTCCATGAGCTGACATTTCATCCAATTAAACATGGGGAAGAGTGAAGTCTCCATCTTTGGTCACACTACAAACTTCAGACCTTTGTCACCGATGCCATTACCCTCCTGGCTGTTGTCCCAAGCTGCATTTGATGCGATGTAAACTCTGATTCCGAGGACCACTGCATTTTTTGTTATCTATAAATGACTTAGATCTTGGAATACAAAGTAGAATCTGAAAATGTTTCAATGATAGCAAACCTGGAGGAGCTGCTTACAGGTGACGATGATACACACCACCTGTAACAGGAGAGAGAAAGAATAGCAGAATGGGCAGAGAGATGACAGATGGAATTTGATACCGACTAGTGTGAGATGATGCTTTCTGAAGAATGGATATAGAGTGACAATGCAGAATACTGGCACAGTGTTAAAATTGTCAGCAGGAACAGAAGAAAACACAAGCATGTAAACATACAAATTTCGGATCAGGAGGAGGCCACTTGGCCCATCGAGCCTGCTCCATCATTCAACAGCTTCATGGCTGGTCAGATTGTAATCACAATTCCACATTTCGCCGACTCCCAATAACCTTTCATCCCCTTGCTTATCAGGAATCTATCTGCCACTGCTGTTAAACATTTGAAATGTCTGCTTCCACCGTCTTTTGCGGAAGAGAGTTCCAAAGACCATAACCCTCTGAGAGAAAAGAAATTCCTCAACTCTTTCTTCAATGGGGGACCCTTGTTTCAAAACCGTGACCCTTAACTCTAGATTCCCCACCCAAGGGTAAACATCCATTACACGTAAACCCTGTTAAGACCCTTTAGGATTAAGTCTCATCTTACTCTTCTAAACTGCAGCTGCTACAAGCCACGTCTGTCCAACCTTTCCTCATAAGACAACCCGGCCATTCCAGGTATTCATCTGGTGAAGGTTCCCTGTACTGTTCCCAACGCATTTATATCCGTCCTTAACTAAGGAGATCAATACTGTGCACAGTACTCCAGATGTGGTCTCAACAATGACCAGTATAGCTGAAGCACTCCATCCCTGCTTTTGAATTCAATTCCCCTCACAATAAACGATAACATTCTATTCGCTTTCTGAATTACTTGCTGTACCTGCATCCTAATATTTTGTGATTAATGTTCTAGGACAACCAGATCCCTCTGCACCTCGGAGCTCTGCAATCTCTCACCAAAGAACAAAGAAAAAAGAAAATTACAGCACAGGAACAGGCCCTTCGGACCTCCAAGCCTGCACCGATCCAGATCCTCTATCTAAACATGTCGCCTATTTACTAAGGGTCTGTATCTCTTTGCTTCCTGCCCATTCATGTATCTGTCTAGATACATCTTAAAAGACGCTATCATGCCCGCGTCTACCACCTCCGCTGGCAACGCATTCCAGGCACCCACCACCCTCTGCATAAAGAACTTTCCACGCATATCCCCCCTAAACTTTCCCCTCTCACTTTGAACTCGTTACCCCTAGTAATTGAAACCCCCACTCTGGGAAAAAGCTTCTTGCTATCCACCCCGTCTATACCTCTCATGATTTTGTACACCTCAATCAGGTCCCCCCTCAACCTCCGTCTTTCTGATGAAAATAATCCTAATCTACTCAACCTCTCTTCATAGCTAGTGCCCTCCATACCAGGCAACATCCTGGTGAACCTCCTCTGCACCCTCTCCAAAGCATCTACATCCTTTTGGTAATGTGGCGACCAGAACTGCACGCAGTATTCCAAATGTGGCCGAACCAATGTCTAATACAACTGTAACATGACCTGCCAACCCTTGTACTCAATACTCCGTCCGATGAAGAAAAGCATGCCGTATGCCTTCTTGACCACTCTATTGACCTGCGTTGCCACCTTCAGGGAACAATGGACCTGAACACCCAAATCTCTCTGTACATCAATTTTCCCCAGGACTTTTCTATTTACTGTATAGTTCACTCTTGAATTGGATCTTCCAAAATACATCACCTCGCATTTGCCCTGATTGAACTCCATCTGCCATTTCTATGCCCAACTCTCCAATCTATTTATATTCTGCTGTATTCTCTGACAGTCCCCTTCACTATCTGCTACTCCATCAATCTTAGCGTCGTCTGCAGACTTGCTGATCAGACCACCTATACTTTCCTCCAAATCATTTATGAATATCACAAACAACAGTGGTCCCAGCACGGATCCCTGTGGAACACCACTGGTCACACGTCTCCATTTTGAGAAACTCCCTTCCACTGCTACTCTCTGTCTCCTGTTGCCCAGCCAGTTCTTTATCCATCTAGCTAGTACACCCTGGACCCCATGCGACTTCACTTTCTCCATCAACCTACCATGGGGAACCTTATCAAACGCCTTACTGAAGTCCATGTATATGACATCTACAGCCCTTCCCTCATCAATCAACTTTGTCACTTCCTCAAAGAATTTTATTAAGTTGGTAAGACATGACCTTCCCTGCACAAAACCATGTTGCCTATCACTGATAAGCCCATTTTCTTCCAGATGGGAATAGATCCTATCCCTCAGTATCTTCTCCAGCAGCTTCCCTACCTCTGACGTCAGGCTCACCGGTCTATAATTACCTGGATTTTCCCTGCTACCCTTCTTAAACAAGGGGACAACATTAGCAATTATCCAGTCCTCCGGGACCTCACCCGTGTTTAAGGATGCTGCAAAGATATCTGTTAAGGCCCCAGCTATTTCCTCTCTCGCTTCCCTCAGTAACCTGGGATAGATCCCATCCGGACCTGGGGACTTGTCCACCTTAATGCCCTTTAGAATACCCAACACTTTCTCCCTCCTTATGCCGACTTGACCTAGAGTCATCAAACATCTGTCCCGAACCTCAACATCCGACATGTCCCTCTCCTCGGTGAATACCGATGCAAAGTACTCGTTTCGATTCTCACCCATTTTCTCCGACTCCACGCATAATTTTCCTCCTTTGTCCTTGAGTGGGCCAATCCTTTCTCTAGTTACCCTCTTGCTCCTTATATATGAATAAAAGACTTTGGGATTTTCCTTAACCCTGTTTGCTAAAGATATTTCATGACCTCTTTTAGCCCTCTTAATTCCTCGTTTCGGTTTGGTAAGAGAGGTGCCAGAGAACTGCAGGACAGAAAACTCAGTATCATTATTCAAGAAGGGTAGCAGAGATAAACCAGGTAATTACAGGCCTGTGAGTCTAACATCAGTGGTCAGGAAACTACTGGAAAACAATTCTGAGGGACAGGATTGATCTCCACTTGGAGAGGCTGGGATTGATCAGGGATAGTCAGCATGGCTTTGTCAGGGGGAGATTGTGTCTAATTAACTTGATTGAATTTCCCGAGTCGGTGACTAGATGTATAGATGAGGGTAAAGCAGTTGATGTACTATACATGGACTTCAGTAAGGCTTTTGATAAGGTCCTGCATGGGAGGTTGGTTGAGAAGTTAACAGCCCATGGGATCCAGGGCAATTTGGCAAATTAGATCCAAAATTGGCTGAGTGGCAGGAGGCAGCGGGTGATGGTCGACGGTTGTTTTTGCGAATGGAAGCCTGCGACCACTGCTGTGTCACAGGGATCGGTGATGCTACCCTTGTTGTTTGTGGTATACATTAATGATTTAAATGTAAATATCGGAGGTATGATCAGTAAGTTTGCAAATGACATGAAACTTGGTCGTGTCGTAAATAGTGAGGAGGGAAGCCTTAGATTACAGGACGATATAGATGGGCTGGTAAAATGGACGGAGCAGTGGCAAATGGAATTTAATCCTGAGAAGTGTGAGGTGATGCATTTGGAGAGGTATAAGAAGGCAAGCAGATCACTGAAGGCAGCAGCACAGGTAGATTAGGAAGGCACATTGTATACTTGCCTTCATAGAACATAAGAGAAGGGAGGTTATGCTGGAGCTGTATAAAAAGCTAGTTAGGCCTCAACTGGAGTAAGATGTGCATTTCTGTTCACCACACTATAGGAAGGATGTGATTGTACTGGAGAGGGTGCAGAGGAGATTCACCAGGATGTTGCCTGGGCTGGAGCATTTCAGCTGTGAAGAGAGACTGGATAGGGTAGGGTTGTTCTCCTTAGAACAGAGAAGGCTGAGGGGTGACCAGATTGAGGTAGACAACATTATGAGGGGCATTGATAGGTTAGATAGGAAGAAACATTTTTCCTTACCAGCGGGCATCGAATAGTGGCAAGGGGCAGAATGTTTAGAGGGGATTTAAGGATTTCTTTTTTCACACAGTGTGTGGTTGGAATCAGGAACGCAATGCCTCAAGGGGCGGTACAAGCATGAACCCTCAGAACATTTAAGAAGTATTTAGACAAGCACTTGAAACGCCATAGCATACAAGGCTACGGGCCAAATGCTGGAAAATTGGATTAGAATAGATAGGCTTGACGGTGTGGGATTTTTCCTGCAGCACTTGCATTCCTGGTCTCTGTCTGACAGTGTACTGATTCAGAGTGCGGGATTAAATCATGCAAAACTTTCGTTCCTGGTCACTGACACTGTAATGATTCAGAGTCTGGGATTTTTCCTGCATCACTTACTGTCCCAGTCACTGTCTGACATTGGACTGATTCAGAGTTTGGGATTTTTAGAATTAGAATTAGAATTAGAATATTACAGCGCAGTACAGGCCCTTCGGCCCTCGATGTTGCGCCGATCATCTGACCTACACTATTCCATTATTACTTCATTACTTCAATTTTTCCTGCATCACTTGCTGTCCCAGTCTCTATCTAACACTGTACAGATTCAGAATGTGGCTTTTTTCCTGCCTTACTTCCTTTCCTAGTCACTGTCTGAACTGTACTGATTCAGAGTCTGGAATTTTTCCTGCATCACTTGCTGTCCCAGTCTCTATCTAACACTGTACAGATTCAGAATGTGGCTTTTTTCCTGCCTTACTTCCTTTCCTAGTCACTGTCTGAACTGTACTGATTCAGAGTCTGGAATTTTTCCTGCATCACTTGCTGTCCCAGTCTCTATCTAACACTGTACAGATTCAGAATGTGGCTTTTTTCCTGCCTTACTTCCTTTCCTAGTCACTGTCTGAACTGTACTGATTCAGAGTCTGGAATTTTTCCTTCATTACTTGCTGTCCCAGTCTCTGTCTAACACTCTAATGAATCAGAATGTGTTTTTTCCTGTCTGACACCTCTGTGCGGAGTTTGCAAGTTCTGCCTGTGACCACGTGGGTTTCCGTCGTTGCTCTGGTTTCCTCCCACAGCCAAAGGCTTGCAGGTTGATAGGTAAATTGGCCATTGTGAATTGCCCCTGGTGTAGATAGGTGGTAGGAGAATTGAGGGAAGGTGGGGATGTGGTAAGGAATTTGGGATTAATGTAAAAATGGGTGGTTGATGGTCTGCACAGACTCGGAGGGCCGAAGGCTTGTTTCAGTGCTGTATGACTCTATGCATCAATGACACTATGGTTCAGAGTGAGGGATTTTCCCTGCATTACTTCCTTTCCCGGTAACTGTCTGACACTGTACTGATTCAATATGTGGGATTTTACCTGTGTCACTTACTGTCCCAGTCACTGTTTAACATTAGACTGATTCACAGAATGGGACTTTTCCTGGATCAGTTGCTGTCACTCTCATTGTCGGTCTATATTCTTATTCAGAGGGTTGGATATTTGCTGTGTCAGTGACTGCACGATCAAAATCTATCACTGTACTCATTCAGATCATGTTTTTATCTGCATCACTTGCTGTCCCAGTCTCTATCTAACACTGTACAGATTCAGAATGTGGCTTTTTTCCTGCCTTACTTCCTTTCCTAGTCACTGTCTGAACTGTACTGATTCAGAGTCTGGAATTTTTCCTGCATCACTTGCTGTCCCAGTCTCTATCTAACACTGTACAGATTCAGAATGTGGCTTTTTTCCTGCCTTACTTCCTTTCCTAGTCACTGTCTGAAATGTACTGATTCAGAGTCTGGAATTTTTCCTGCATCACTTGCTGTCCCAGTCTCTATCTAACACTGTACAGATTCAGAATGTGGCTTTTTTCCTGCCTTACTTCCTTTCCTAGTCACTGTCTGAACTGTACTGATTCAGAGTCTGGAATTTTTCCTGCATCACTTGCTGTCCCAGTCTCTATCTAACACTGTACAGATTCAGAATGTGGCTTTTCTCCTGCCTTACTTCCTTTCCTAGTCACTGTCTGAACTGTACTGATTCAGAGTCTGGAATTTTTCCTGCATCACTTGCTGTCCCAGTCTCTATCTAACACTGTACAGATTCAGAATGTGGCTTTTTTCCTGCCTTACTTCCTTTCCTAGTCATTGTTTGAACTGTACTGATTCAGAGTCTGGAATTTTTCCTGCATCACTTGCTGTCCCAGTCTCTATCTAACACTGTACAGATTCAGAATGTGGCTTTTTTCCTGCCTTACTTCCTTTCCTAGTCACTGTCTGAACTGTACTGATTCAGAGTCTGGAATTTTTCCTGCATCACTTGCTGTCCCAGTCTCTATCTAACACTGTACAGAATCAGAATGTGGCTTTTTTCCTGCCTTACTTCCTTTCCTAGTCACTGTCTGAACTGTACTGATTCAGAGTCTGGAATTTTTCCAGCATCACTTGCTATCCCAGTCTCTATCTAACACTGTACAGAATCAGAATGTGGCTTTTTTCCTGCCTTACTTCCTTTCCTAGTCACTGTCTGAACTGTACTGATTCAGAGTCTGGAATTTTTCCTGCATCACTTGCTGTCCCAGTCTCTATCTAACACTGTACAGATTCAGAATGTGGCTTTTTTCCTGCCTTACTTCCTTTCCTAGTCACTGTCTGAACTGTACTGATTCAGAGTCTGGAATTTTTCCTGCATCACTTGCTGTCCCAGTCTCTATCTAACACTGTACAGATTCAGAATGTGGCTTTTTTCCTGCCTTACTTCCTTTCCTAGTCATTGTTTGAACTGTACTGATTCAGAGTCTGGAATTTTTCCTGCATCACTTGCTGTCCCAGTCTCTATCTAACACTGTACAGATTCAGAATGTGGCTTTTTTCCTGCCTTACTTCCTTTCCTAGTCACTGTCTGAACTGTACTGATTCAGAGTCTGGAATTTTTCCTGCATCACTTGCTGTCCCAGTCTCTATCTAACACTGTACAGAATCAGAAGGTGGCTTTTTTCCTGCCTTACTTCCTTTCCTAGTCACTGTCTGAACTGTACTGATTCAGAGTCTGGAATTTTTCCTGCATCACTTGCTGTCCCAGTCTCTATCTAACACTGTACAGATTCAGAATGTGGGTTTTTTCCTGCCTTACTTCCTTTCCTAGTCACTGTCTGAACTGTACTGATTCAGAGTCTGGAATTTTTCCTGCATCACTTGCTGTCCCAGTCTCTATCTAACACTGTACAGATTCAGAATGTGGCTTTTTTCCTGCCTTACTTCCTTTCCTAGTCACTGTCTGAACTGTACTGATTCAGAGTCTGGAATTTTTCCTGCATCACTTGCTGTCCCAGTCTCTATCTAACACTGTACAGAATCAGAAGGTGGCTTTTTTCCTGCCTTACTTCCTTTCCTAGTCACTGTCTGAACTGTACTGATTCAGAGTCTGGAATTTTTCCTGCATCACTTGCTATCCCAGTCTCTATCTAACACTGTACAGATTCAGAATGTGGCTTTTTTCCTGCCTTACTTCCTTTCCTAGTCACTGTCTGAACTGTACTGATTCAGAGTCTGGAATTTTTCCTGCATCACTTGCTGTCCCAGTCTCTATCTAACACTGTACAGATTCAGAATGTGGCTTTTTTCCTGCCTTACTTCCTTTCCTAGTCACTGTCTGAACTGTACTGATTCAGAGTCTGGAATTTTTCCTGCATCACTTGCTGTCCCAGTCTCTATCTAACACTGTACAGAATCAGAATGTGGCTTTTTTCCTGCCTTACTTCCTTTCCTAGTCACTGTCTGAACTGTACTGATTCAGAGTCTGGAATTTTTCCTGCATCACTTGCTGTCCCAGTCTCTATCTAACACTGTACAGATTCAGAATGTGGCTTTTTTCCTGCCTTACTTCCTTTCCTAGTCACTGTCTGAACTGTACTGATTCAGAGTCTGGAATTTTTCCTGCATCACTTGCTATCCCAGTCTCTATCTAACACTGTACAGATTCAGAATGTGGCTTTTTTCCTGCCTTACTTCCTTTCCTAGTCACTGTCTGAACTGTACTGATTCAGAGTCTGGAATTTTTCCTGCATCACTTGCTGTCCCAGTCTCTATCTAACACTGTACAGATTCAGAATGTGGCTTTTTTCCTGCCTTACTTCCTTTCCTAGTCACTGTCTGAACTGTACTGATTCAGAGTCTGGAATTTTTCCTGCATCACTTGCTGTCCCAGTCTCTATCTAACACTGTACAGATTCAGAATGTGGCTTTTTTCCTGCCTTACTTCCTTTCCTAGTCACTGTCTGAACTGTACTGATTCAGAGTCTGGAATTTTTCCTGCATCACTTGCTGTCCCAGTCTCTATCTAACACTGTACAGATTCAGAATGTGGCTTTTTTCCTGCCTTACTTCCTTTCCTAGTCACTGTCTGAACTGTACTGATTCAGAGTCTGGAATTTTTCCTGCATCACTTGCTGTCCCAGTCTCTATCTAACACTGTACAGATTCAGAATGTGGCTTTTTTCCTGCCTTACTTCCTTTCCTAGTCACTGTCTGAACTGTACTGATTCAGAGTCTGGAATTTTTCCTGCATCACTTGCTGTCCCAGTCTCTATCTAACACTGTACAGATTCAGAATGTGGGTTTTTTCCTGCCTTACTTCCTTTCCTAGTCACTGTCTGAACTGTACTGATTCAGAGTCTGGAATTTTTCCAGCATCACTTGCTGTCCCAGTCTCTATCTAACACTGTACAGATTCAGAATGTGGCTTTTTTCCTGCCTTACTTCCTTTCCTAGTCACTGTCTGAACTGTACTGATTCAGAGTCTGGAATTTTTCCTGCATCACTTGCTGTCCCAGTCTCTATCTAACACTGTACAGATTCAGAATGTGGCTTTTTTCCTGCCTTACTTCCTTTCCTAGTCACTGTCTGAACTGTACTGATTCAGAGTCTGGAATTTTTCCAGCATCACATGCTATCCCAGTCTCTATCTAACACTGTACAGATTCAGAATGTGGGTTTTTTCCTGCCTTACTTCCTTTCCGAGTCACTGTCTGAACTGTACTGATTCAGAGTCTGGAATTTTTCCTGCATCACTTGCTGTCCCAGTCTCTATCTAACACTGTACAGATTCAGAATGTGGCTTTTTTCCTGCCTTACTTCCTTTCCTAGTCACTGTCTGAACTGTACTGATTCAGAGTCTGGAATTTTTCCAGCATCACTTGCTGTCCCAGTCTCTATCTAACACTGTACAGATTCAGAATGTGGCTTTTTTCCTGCCTTACTTCCTTTCCTAGTCACTGTCTGAACTGTACTGATTCAGAGTCTGGAATTTTTCCTGCATCACTTGCTGTCCCAGTCTCTATCTAACACTGTACAGATTCAGAATGTGGCTTTTTTCCTGCCTTACTTCCTTTCCTAGTCACTGTCTGAACTGTACTGATTCAGAGTCTGGAATTTTTCCTGCATCACTTGCTGTCCCAGTCTCTATCTAACACTGTACAGATTCAGAATGTGGCTTTTTTCCTGCCTTACTTCCTTTCCTAGTCACTGTCTGAACTGTACTGATTCAGAGTCTGGAATTTTTCCTGCATCACTTGCTGTCCCAGTCTCTATCTAACACTGTACAGATTCAGAATGTGGCTTTTTTCCTGCCTTACTTCCTTTCCTAGTCACTGTCTGAACTGTACTGATTCAGAGTCTGGAATTTTTCCTGCATCACTTGCTGTCCCAGTCTCTATCTAACACTGTACAGATTCAGAATGTGGCTTTTTTCCTGCCTTACTTCCTTTCCTAGTCACTGTCTGAACTGTACTGATTCAGAGTCTGGAATTTTTCCTGCATCACTTGCTATCCCAGTCTCTATCTAACACTGTACAGATTCAGAATGTGGCTTTTTTCCTGCCTTACTTCCTTTCCTAGTCACTGTCTGAACTGTACTGATTCAGAGTCTGGAATTTTTCCTGCATCACTTGCTGTCCCAGTCTCTATCTAACACTGTACAGATTCAGAATGTGGGTTTTTTCCTGCCTTACTTCCTTTCCTAGTCACTGTCTGAACTGTACTGATTCAGAGTCTGGAATTTTTCCAGCATCACTTGCTGTCCCAGTCTCTATCTAACACTGTACAGATTCAGAATGTGGCTTTTTTCCTGCCTTACTTCCTTTCCTAGTCACTGTCTGAACTGTACTGATTCAGAGTCTGGAATTTTTCCTGCATCACTTGCTTTTGCAGTACCTGTCTAACACTGTGCTGATTCCGATTGCGGGATTTTTCCTGCATCAATTGCTGTCCCGGTCACTGTCTAACACTGTACAGTGCGGAGTTTGCTAGTTCTCTCTGTGAATGCGTGGGTTTCCGTCGTTGCTCTGGTTTCCTCCCACAGCCAAAGGCTTTCAGGTTGATAGGTAAATTGGCCATTGTAAATTGCCCCTAGTGCAGGGAGGTGGTAGGAGAATTGAGGGATGGTGGGGATGTGGTAGGGAATTTGGGATTAATGTAGGATTAGTATAAGAATGGATGGTTGATGGTCGGCACAGACTGGGTGGGCCGAATGGCCTGTTTCAGTGCTGTACGACTCAATGAATCTATGACACTATGATTCAGAGTGAGAGATTTTTCCTGCATTACTTCCTTTCCCAGTCACTCTCTGACCCTGTCCTGGTTCAAGTTCTCGGGATTTTCCTGCATTACTTGCTCTCCTGGTCACTGTCTGAAACAGTACTGATTCAGTGTGAGGGATTTTTCCTGCATCAGTTACTGTTCTGGTCACTGTCTGACACTGTACTGATTCAGAGTATGGGATAAATACGACATCACTAACTTTCCCAGTCACTCTCTGATGCTCCTGATTCAAGGTCTGGGATTTTTCCTGCATTATTTGCTCTCCCGCGTATTCTCGGACACTGTACTAATTCAGACAATGGGATTTTTCCTGCACCCCGTGCTTTCCCAATCACTGTCTAACACGGTACTGATTCAGAATTTGGGATTTTTCCTACATGACTTACATTCCTGGTAACAGTCTGACACTGAACTGATTCAAGGTCTGGAAGTTTTCCTGCTTCACGTCCTTTCTGGTCACTGTTTAACATGGTACTGATTTAGAGTGTGGAACTTTTCCTTCATTGCTTCCTTTCCCGGTCACTTTTTGACACTGGACTGATTCAAAATATTGGATTCTTCCTGCATCACTTGCTGTCCCAGTAACTCTCTCACACTGCCTTGATTCTAAGCCTGGGATTTTCCCTGCATTACTTGCTTTCCCAGTTACTCTCTGATACTGTCCTGATTCAGACTGTGGGATTTTTCCTGCATGACTTACTTTGCCAGTCACTGTCTAACATGGTACTGATTCAGAGCGTGGGATTTTCTTTCATCACTTCCTTTCCCAAAGGGATAGGCACTGAAACAGGCGCTTTGACCCGCCGACTCTGTGATGACTATCAACCACCCATTAAAGCAAATCCTACATTAACCCTATGTTCCCCC
The DNA here is from genome assembly GCF_036365525.1 of Heterodontus francisci. Lineage (NCBI taxonomy): Eukaryota > Metazoa > Chordata > Chondrichthyes > Heterodontiformes > Heterodontidae > Heterodontus > Heterodontus francisci. The sequence continues at coordinate 466,501 of NW_027141272.1, forward strand.
CTCTCAATTCTTCTATCACATTCCTACACCAGGCACAATTTATAACGGCCAATTTACCTACCAACCTGCAGGTCTTGAGCTGCAGGTGGAAACTGGAGAGCACCCAACAGAAACCCACACAGGTAGAACGTGAAAACTCCACACAGACAGTACCCAGAACCGAACCTCGGTCACTGGAGCTGTGAGGCTGCGGTGCTAACCACTGAGCCACTGTGCTGGGATCTCTCTGGCATTGTTTACTGTCCCGGTCACTCTCTGACACTGCCCTGATTCAAAGTCGGGGATTTTTCCTCCATTACTTCATTGCCCGGTCACTGCCTGACACTGTACTGATTCAGAGTCTGGCATTTTCCTGCATCATTTAATTTCCAATCACTGTCTGACACTGTCCTGATTCAAAGTCTGGGATATTTCCTGGATTACTTCCTTTCCCAGTCATTGTTTGACACTATACTGATTCAGAGTGTGGGATTATTCCTACATCAATTAGTGTCCCGATCACGGTCTGTCACTGTACTCATGCAAGGTCTGGGAATTTTCCTTCATTACTTCCTCTCCCGGTTACTCTCTGACACTGGACTGATTCAGACTGTGAGATTTATCCTGCATCAGTTCCGTTCCTGGTCACTGTCTGAAACTGTACTGATTCAGAGTGTGGGATTATTGTTGCATCAGTTCCGTTCCTGGTCACTGTCTGACACTGGACTGATTCAGAATGTGGGATTTTTCCTGCAATACTTGCTCTCCTGGCCACTCTCTGACACTGCACTGATTCAGAATGTGGGATTTGTCCTGCATCGCTTCCACTCTTGGTCACAGTCTGACACGATACCTGAACTGGAAAACTTTATCAACTTTGCTTCTAATTTCCACCCTTCTCTCACCTTTACACAGTCCATCTCCGACACTTCCCTTCCCTTCCTCGACTTCTCTGTCTCCATCTCTGGGGATAGGTTGTCTACTAATATCCATTATAAGCCCACCGACTCCCACAGCTACCTCGACTACACTTCTTCACACCCTGCCTCCTGTAAATACTCCATTCCATTCTCCCAGTTTTTCTGTCTCTGACACAGCTGCTCTGATGGTGCTACCTTCCATGGCAGCGCTTCTGATATGTCTTCCTTTTTCCTCAACCGAGGTTTCCCCCACGTGTCCAGCCCATTTCCTGCACCTCTACCCTCACCCCTTCCCTTTCCGCACAGAACCGCGACAGGGTTCGCTTTGTCCTCACTTTCCACCCCATCAGCCTCCCATATCCAAAGGATCATCCTCCGCCATTTCCACCACCTCCAGCGTGATGCCACTACCAAATGCATCTTCCCCTCCCTTCCCCTGTCGGAATTCTGAAGGGATCATTCCACCCGTGAGACCCTGGTCCACTCCTCCATTACCCCCAGCTCCTCGTCCCCTTCCTATGGCACCTTCCCCTGCTATCGCAGAAGGTGTAATACCTGCCTATTTACCGCCTCTCTCCTCACTATCCCAGGACCCAAACACTCCTTTCTGAGAACAGGGAAAAATATCGAGAAAGGCATAGAGAGAAAGAGAGAGAGCTGGAGATGCAGAGTGAGAGAATGCAGCAGTGATGTAGATATTGAGAAAGATCGCAGATAAAGAGAGATGGAAAGACGGAAAGAGGTAGAGGGGTAGAGATACAAACTAAGATGTGTTTACAGAAGAGAGAGGGGTGTCCTGCAGTGGGAGGAGGGCGATGCAATGATAATCTTGCCAGCAAGGAGAGGCAGGGATGGAAAGAGTCAAAGATGTGGAACTGTGTGAGAGAGAAATGGACTGGGAGAGACTGATAAAGAAGCAGAGAGTCGCAGAAAGAGAATGAAAAGAGAAATTTGTGAGACTCTAGAGAGAGGAGGAAATATAAAGGATGTTGAGAGAATATAGAGATAGGAATTTACAGATGTGAAGAAACAGAGCTAGGAACATGATGGGAGGGGTACAGAACAAGTTGCAGCAAGAGATGGAGAGAGGGAAAACTACAGGATTACAGTGACTGTTCTGGAGCAGCGCTTCCCAAACTATTTGCTTCAGAGGCCGCTCCAGCCCGTTCCCTTGAGGTAAAAAGGTCCCCCTAAAACACACAATCAAAATACCGTGGATGCTGGAAATCTGAAATAAAGACCATGCTGGAAATACTGAGCATTTCCAGCACTGTGTTTTTATATTCGCCCCGAAAACACAAGGTCTTCTTTCCTGCATCTAAAAATGAATTAGGCAATAACACAAATACATTTATTACTATTCACTGGTTAAAGCTTTTGTCTGAGAATACCACGTGCCAAAAGATTCTCTTTCTGCATCATCAAAGCTTCAGCTTCTGAAAAGATTCTCCTTGTGAATGAGATAAATACAATTGATGAAAACAAAACAAAGGATTTTGAACATAAAACAAACACACAGCACGAGACCAGGGCTCTTTTTCTCACTGCCATAAACAAACTCTCAATCACTCTACCTTACAAATACATCCCAGATACAGAGAATGAGAAGAGATTGGAAATGTGAGACATGTGTTTAGGAGCTGCGTACATGCTCATTGTCCTGTTAATGCAGGTAACATAGACAGTTCTGAGCAGAGGCAACACGAGGAGCTGCTTCTTGATGACCTGCAAACTTTTCACTGGCTGGGCAACAGGATACAGAGAGTAGCAGTGGAAGGGAGTTACTCAAAATGGAGACGTGTGACCAGTGGTGTTCCACAGGGATCCGTGCTGGGACCACTGTTGTTTGTGATATACATAAATGATTTGGAGGAAAGTATAGGTGGTCTGATTAGCAAGTTTGCAGACGACACTAAGATTGGTGGAGTAGCAGATAGTGAAGGGGACTGTCAGAGAATACAGCAGAATATAGATAGATTGGAGAGATGGGCAGAGAAAGTTGGGCAGATGGAGTTCAATCAGGGCAAATGCGAGGTGATGCATTTTGGAAGATCCAATTCAAGAGTGAACTATACAGTAAATGGAAAAGTCCTGGGGAAAATTGATGTGCAGAGAGATTTGGGTGTTCAGGTCCATTGTTCCCTGAAGGTGGCAACGCAGCTCAATAGAGTGGTCAAGAAGGCATACGGCATGCTTTCCTTCATCGGACGGGGTATTGAGTACAAGAGTTGGCAGGTCATGTTACAGTGGTATAAGACTTTGGTTCGGCCACATTTGGAATACTGCGTGCAGTTCTGGTCGCCACACTACCAAAAGGATGTAGATGCTTTGGAGAGGGTGCAGAGGAGGTTCACCAGGATGTTGCCTGGTATGGAGGGCGATAGCTATGAAGAGAGGTTGAGTAGATTAGGATTATTTTCATTAGAAAGACGAAGGTTGAGGGGGGACCTGATTGAGGTGTACAAAATCATGAGAGGTATAGACAGGGTGGATAGCAAGAAACTTTTTCCCAGAGTGGGGGCTTCAATTACTAGGGGTCGCGAGTTCAAAGTGAGAGGGGAAAGGTTTAGGTGGGATATGCGTGGAAAGTTCTTTACGCAGAGGGTGGCAGGTGCCTGGAATGCGTTGCCAGCAGAGGTGGTAGACGCGGGCATGATAGCGTCTTTTAAGATGTATCTAGACAGATACATGAATGGGCAGGAAGCAAAGAGATACAGTCCCTTAGTAAATATGTGACATGTTTAGATAGAGGATCTGGATCGGCGCAGGCCTGGAGGGCCGAAGGGCCTGTTCCTGTGCTGTAATTTTCTTTGTTCTTTGTTCTATGTGGCCAGAGAGGATTTTAAAATTGAGTCAGATCCCCTGCAGTCTTCTCCCTTGCCTCACATAGGAACCTGGGAGACATCTCATCTGGGCCTGCGGATGTATCTACTTTTCAGGCCGCTAAAAGTGTTATTACCTGCTCCCGTTCAATACTAATTTATTTAAGTAAATCACAATTTCCCTCACTGATCACTACACCCACATCGTCCTTCTCCATGGTGAACACAGATGCAAAGTAATCATTTAAAACCTTAGCTACGTCCTCCGGCTCCACAGACAGATTGTAACTTTGGTCCTTAATAGGCCCTACTCTTTCACTGCTTATCTTCTTGCTCTTAATATACTTATAATGCGTCTTGGGATTTTCCTTTATCTTGCCCGCCAGTGTTTTTTTCATGCCCCCTCTTCGCTCTCCTAATTATTCTTTTTAAGCACACCCTTACATTTCTATACTCCTCCAGGGCCGCTGCTGTTTTCAGTCCTCCGAATCGGCCATTAGCCTCCTTTTTTGTTATTCAGTCCTTATTAGTCCTACCCTTGACCTTTATGGGAGCATGCCGGCCCTGAACTCTCACTATTTCTTTTTTAATGACTCCCACTGGTCTGATATCGACTTTCCTACAAGTAGCTGCTCCCAGTCTAATTTGGCCAGATCCTGTTTCATCATATTGAAATCAGTCTTCCCCCAGATCAATAACTTTATTTGTTGTCCATCTTTGTCCTTTTGAATAACTACCTTAAATCTTACAGTTATGGTCACTATCGCCAAAATGCGCCCCCAATGACACTGCTACCACTTGTTCAGCTTCATTCTCTAAGATTAGGTCCAATACCCCACCTTCTCATGCATGTGCCCCCTTTTTGTTTTTAAGTTCTACCCATATGGCCTCATTTGAGGAACCTTCTAAGATATCATCCCTCCTTAATGCAGTAATTGACTCCTTGATCAAAAGTGCAATGCCATCCTCCCCTATCATACCAGAAGATTCTATACCCTGGAATACTGAGCTACCCTTTCCTCAACTATGTCTCTGTGATAGCAATAATATCATATTCTGACGTGTTAATCAACGCCCTCAGTTCATTTGCGTTACTAGTAAGACTCCTCGCGTTAAAATGGATGTAATCCACGCTTGTATTATTCGCTTGTTCCTTGACAGGTCTATGTTTTCTCTGTCTTCCAGACTGACTCAGTTTCTCTTCTATATTTGACTGTGCATCACCCCTACTGTAACTCCACTCTGTATCCCAACCCCTGACAAATTAGTTTAACTTCTCCCCCCACCCCCGCCAGTACTGCATCACAACATTACTGGGATAGTAAGAGGGCTATGGGGAAAGAGCGGTGCAATGTAATTAATTTGGATATGATAAATGGCTATAGGAAGGCACTGGGGCAGTGAGAATAATGTGGGGTTTTCTGCAGGTTTGTGGAGAGCGTGAGCTAGTCGGATTCGATAAGAATTGGGGCAAGGTTGGAGTGCGGCAGTGGGATTTGTTCAAAATAGATACAGCGGTATGGGGAGAGAGTGTGACAGTGGGATTTGTTCAAAATAGATACAGTGGTATGGGGAGAGAGTGTGGCAGTGGGATTTGTTCAAAATAGATACAGTGGTATGGGGAGAGAGTGTGGCAGTGGGATTTGTTCAAAATAGAAACAGCGGTATGGGAAGAGAGTGTGGCAGTGGGATTTGTTCAAAATAGATACAGTGGTATGGGGAAAGAGTGTGGCAGTGGGATTTGTTCAAAATAGATACAGTGTTATGGGGAGAGAGTGTGACAGTGGGATTTGTTCGAAATAGATACAGTGGTATGGGGAGAGAGTGTGGCAGTGGGATTTGTTCGAAATTGATGCAGTGGTATGGGGAGAGAGTGTGGCAGTGGGATTTGTTCAAAATTGATACAGTGGTATGGGGAGAGAGTGTGGCAGTGGGAATTGTTCGAGATTGAAACAGTGGTATGGGGAGAGAGTGTGGCAGTGGGATTTGTTCGAGATTGAAACAGTGGTATGGGGAGAGAGTGTGGCAGTGGGATTTGTTCAAAATAGATACAGTGGTATGGGGAGAGAGTGTGGCAGTGAGATTTGTTCGAAATAGATACAGTGGTATGGGGAGAGAGTGTGGCAGTGGGATTTGTTCAAAATAGATACAGTGGTATGGGGAGAGAGTGTGGCAGTGGGATTTGTTCGAGATTGAAACAGTGGTATGGGGAGAGAGTGTGGCAGTGGGATTTGTTCGAGATTGATACAGTGGTATGGGGAGAGAGTGTGGCAGTGGGATTTGTTCAAAATAGATACAGTGTTATGGGGAGAGAGTGTGGCAGTGGGATTTGTTCGAAATAGATACAGTGGTATGGGGAGAGAGTGTGGCAGTGGGATTTGTTCAAAATAGATACAGTGTTATGGGGAGAGAGTGTGGCAGTGGGATTTGTTCAAAATAGATACAGTGGTATGGGGAGAGAGTGTGACAGTGGGATTTGTTCAAAATAGATACAGTGGTATGGGGAGAGAGTGTGGCAGTGGGATTTGTTCAAAATAGATACAGTGTTATGGGGAGAGAGTGTGGCAGTGGGATTTGTTCAAAATAGATACAGTGGTATGGGGAGAGAGTGTGACAGTGGGATTTGTTCAAAATAGATACAGTGGTATGGGGAGAGAGTGTGGCAGTGGGATTTGTTCAAAATAGATACAGTGGTATGGGGAGAGAGTGTGGCAGTGGGATTTGTTCAAAATAGATACAGTGGTATGGGGAGAGAGTGTGGCAGTGGGAATTGTTCGAGATTGAAACAGTGGTATGGGGAGAGAGTGTGGCAGTGGGATTTGTTCAAAATAGATACAGTGGTATGGGGAGAGAGTGTGGCAGTGGGAATTGTTCGAGATTGAAACAGTGGTATGGGGAGAGAGTGTGGCAGTGGGATTTGTTCAAAATAGATACAGTGGTATGGGGAGAGAGTGTGGCAGTGGGATTTGTTCGAAATAGATACAGTGGTATGGGGAGAGAGTGTGGCAGTGGGATTTGTTCAAAATAGATACAGTGGTATGGGGAGAGAGTGTGACAGTGGGAATTGTTCAAAATAGATACAGTGGTATGGGGAGAGAGTGTGACAGTGGGATTTGTTCGAGATTGAAACAGTGGTATGGGGAGAGAGTGTGACAGTGGGATTTGTTCGAGATTGAAACAGTGGTATGGGGAGAGAGTGTGACAGTGGGATTTGTTCAAAATAGATACAGCGGTATGGGGAGAGAGTGTGGCAGTGGGATTTGTTCAAAATAGATACAGTGGTATGGGGAGAGAGTGTGGCAGTGGGATTTGTTCAAAATAGATACAGTGGTATGGGGAGAGAGTGTGGCAGTGGGATTTGTTCAAAATAGATACAGTGGTATGGGGAGAGAGTGTGGCAGTGGGATTTGTTCAAAATAGATACAGTGGTATGGGGAGAGAGTGCGGCAGTGGGAATTGTTCGAGATTGAAACAGTGGTATGGGGAGAGAGTGTGACAGTGGGATTTGTTCAAAATAGATACAGTGGTATGGGGAGAGAGTGTGGCAGTGGGATTTGTTCAAAATTGATACAGTGTTATGGGGAGAGAGTGTGGCAGTGGGATTTGTTCAAAATAGATACAGTGGTATGGGGAGAGAGTGCGGCAGTGGGATTTGTTCAAAATAGATACAGTGGTATGGGGAGAGAGTGTGGCAGTGGGATTTGTTCAAAATAGATACAGTGGTATGGGGAGAGAGTGTGACAGTGGGATTTGTTCAAAATAGATACAGCGGTATGGGGAGAGAGTGTGACAGTGGGATTTGTTCAAAATAGATACAGCGGTATGGGGAGAGAGTGTGGCAGTGGGATTTGTTCAAAATAGATACAGTGGTATGGGGAGAGCGTGTGGCAGTGGGATTTGTTCAAAATAGATACAGCGGTATGGGGAGAGAGTGTGGCAGTGGGATTTGTTCAAAATAGATACAGCGGTATGGGGAGAGAGTGTGGCAGTGGGATTTGTTCAAAATAGATACAGTGGTATGGGGAGAGAGTGTGACAGTGGGATTTGTTCAAAATAGATACAGCGGTATGGGGAGAGAGTGTGGCAGTGGGATTTGTTCAAAATAGATACAGTGGTATGGGGAGAGAGTGTGGCAGTGGGATTTGTTCAAAATAGATACAGTGGTATGGGGAGAGAGTGTGGCAGTGGGATTTGTTCAAAATAGATACAGTGTTATGGGGAGAGAGTGTGGCAGTGGGATTTGTTCGAGATTGATACAGTGGTATGGGGAGAGAGTGTGACAGTGGGATTTGTTCAAAATAGATACAGTGTTATGGGGAGAGAGTGTGGCAGTGGGATTTGTTCAAAATAGATACAGTGGTATGGGGAGAGAGTGTGACAGTGGGATTTGTTCGAGATTGAAACAGTGGTATGGGGAGAGAGTGTGACAGTGGGATTTGTTCAAAATAGATACAGCGGTATGGGGAGAGAGTGTGGCAGTGGGATTTGTTCGAAATAGATACAGTGGTATGGGGAGAGAGTGCGGCAGTGGGATTTGTTCGAAATAGATACAGTGGTATGGGGAGAGAGTGTGACAGTGGGATTTGTTCAAAATAGATACAGTGTTATGGGGAGAGAGTGTGGCAGTGGGATTTGTTCGAAATAGATATAGTGGTATGGGGAGAGAGTGCGGCAGTGGGATTTGTTCAAAATAGATACAGTGGTATGGGGAGAGAGTGTGACAGTGGGATTTGTTCGAGATTGAAACAGTGGTATGGGGAGAGAGTGTGACAGTGGGATTTGTTCAAAATAGATACAGCGGTATGGGGAGAGAGTGCGGCAGTGGGATTTGTTCAAAATAGATACAGTGGTATGGGGAGAGAGTGTGGCAGTGGGATTTGTTCAAAATAGATACAGTGGTATGGGGAGAGAGTGTGGCAGTGGGATTTGTTCAAAATAGATACAGTGGTATGGGGAGAGAGTGCGGCAGTGGGATTTGTTCGAAATAGATACAGTGGTATGGGGAGAGAGTGCGGCAGTGGGATTTGTTCGAAATAGATACAGTGGTATGGGGAGAGAGTGTGACAGTGGGATTTGTTCAAAATAGATACAGTGTTATGGGGAGAGAGTGTGGCAGTGGGATTTGTTCGAAATAGATACAGTGGTATGGGGAGAGAGTGCGGCAGTGGGATTTGTTCAAAATAGATACAGTGGTATGGGGAGAGAGTGTGGCAGTGGGATTTGTTCAAAATAGATACAGTGGTATGGGGAGAGAGTGCGGCAGTGGGATTTGTTCGAAATAGATACAGTGGTATGGGGAGAGAGTGCGGCAGTGGGAATTGTTCAAAATAGATACAGTGGTATGGGGAGAGAGTGCGGCAGTGGGATTTGTTCAAAATAGATACAGCGGTATGGGGAGAGAGTGTGACAGTGGGATTTGTTCGAAATAGATACAGCGGTATGGGGAGAGAGTGTGGCAGTGGGATTTGTTCAAAATAGATACAGCGGTATGGGGAGAGAGTGCGGCAGTGGGATTTGTTCAAAATAGATACAGTGGTATGGGGAGAGAGTGTGGCAGTGGGATTTGTTCGAAATAGATATAGCGGTATGGGGAGAGAGTGTGGCAGTGGGATTTGTTCGAAATAGATACAGCGGTATGGGGAGAGAGTGTGGCAGTGGGATTTGTTCGAAATAGATACAGTGGTATGGGGAGAGAGTGTGACAGTGGGATTTGTTCAAAATAGATACAGTGGTATGGGGAGAGAGTGTGGCAGTGGGATTTGTTCAAAATAGATACAGTGGTATGGGGAGAGAGTGTGACAGTGGGATTTGTTCAAAATAGATACAGTGGTATGGGGAGAGAGTGTGGCAGTGGGATTTGTTCGAAATAGATACAGTGGTATGGGGAGAGAGTGTGGCAGTGGGAATTGTTCGAGATTGATACAGTGGTATGGGGAGAGAGTGTGGCAGTGGGATTTGTTCAAAATAGATACAGTGGTATGGGGAGAGAGTGTGACAGTGGGATTTGTTCAAAATAGATACAGTGGTATGGGGAGAGAGTGTGGCAGTGGGATTTGTTCAAAATAGATACAGCGGTATGGGGAGAGAGTGTGACAGTGGGATTTGTTCAAAATAGATACAGTGGTATGGGGAGAGAGTGTGGCAGTGGGATTTGTTCAAAATAGATACAGTGGTATGGGGAGAGAGTGTGGCAGTGGGATTTGTTCGAAATAGATACAGTGGTATGGGGAGAGAGTGTGACAGTGGGATTTGTTCAAAATAGATACAGTGGTATGGGGAGAGAGTGTGGCAGTGGGATTTGTTCAAAATAGATACAGTGGGATGGGGAGAGAGTGTGGCAGTGGGATTTGTTCGAGATTGAAACAGTGGTATGGGGAGAGAGTGTGGCAGTGGGATTTGTTCAAAATAGATACAGTGGTATGGGGAGAGAGTGCGGCAGTGGGATTTGTTCAAAATAGATACAGTGGTATGGGGAGAGAGTGTGGCAGTGGGATTTGTTCAAAATAGATACAGCGGTATGGGGAGAGAGTGTGACAGTGGGATTTGTTCAAAATAGATACAGTGGTATGGGGAGAGAGTGCGGCAGTGGGATTTGTTCAAAATAGATACAGCGGTATGGGGAGAGAGTGCGGCAGTGGGATTTGTTCAAAATAGATACAGTGGTATGGGGAGAGAGTGCGGCAGTGGGATTTGTTCGAAATAGATACAGTGGTATGGGGAGAGAGTGTGGCAGTGGGATTTGTTCAAAATAGATACAGTGGTATGGGGAGAGAGTGTGGCAGTGGGATTTGTTCAAAATAGATACAGTGGTATGGGGAGAGAGTGTGGCAGTGGGATTTGTTCGAAATTGAAACAGTGGTATGGGGAGAGAGTGTGACAGTGGGATTTGTTCGAAATTGAAACAGTGGTATGGGGAGAGAGTGTGGCAGTGGGATTTGTTCAAAATAGATACAGTGGAATGGGGAGAGAGTGTGGCAGTGGGATTTGTTCAAAATAGATACAGCGGTATGGGGAGAGAGTGTGACAGTGGGATTTGTTCGAAATTGAAACAGTGGTATGGGGAGAGAGTGTGACAGTGGGATTTGTTCGAAATTGAAACAGTGGTATGGGGAGAGAGTGTGGCAGTGGGATTTGTTCAAAATAGATACAGTGGAATGGGGAGAGAGTGTGGCAGTGGGATTTGTTCAAAATAGATACAGCGGTATGGGGAGAGAGTGTGACAGTGGGATTTGTTCGAAATTGAAACAGTGGTATGGGGAGAGAGTGTGGCAGTGGGATTTGTTCGAAATTGAAACAGTGGTATGGGGAGAGAGTGTGGCAGTGGGATTTGTTCAAAATAGATACAGTGGTATGGGGAGAGAGTGTGACAGTGGGATTTGTTCGAAATTGAAACAGTGGTATGGGGAGAGAGTGTGGCAGTGGGATTTGTTCAAAATAGATACAGTGGTATGGGGAGAGAGTGTGGCAGTGGGATTTGTTCAAAATAGATACAGCGGTATGGGGAGAGAGTGTGGCAGTGGGATTTGTTCAAAATAGATACAGTGGAATGGGGAGAGAGTGTGGCAGTGGGATTTGTTCAAAATAGATACAGTGGAATGGGGAGAGAGTGTGGCAGTGGGATTTGTTCAAAATAGATACAGTGGTATGGGGAGAGAGTGTGGCAGTGGGATTTGTTCAAAATAGATACAGCGGTATGGGGAGAGAGTGTGGCAGTGGGATTTGTTCAAAATAGATACAGTGGTATGGGGAGAGAGTGTGACAGTGGGAATTGTTCGAAATAGATACAGTGGTATGGGGAGAGAGTGTGGCAGTGGGATTTGTTCAAAATAGATACAGTGTTATGGGGAGAGAGTGTGACAGTGGGATTTGTTCAAAATAGATACAGTGGTATGGGGAGAGAGTGTGGCAGTGGGATTTGTTCAAAATAGATACAGTGGTATGGGGAGAGAGTGTGGCAGTGGGATTTGTTCAAAATAGATACAGTGGTATGGGGAGAGAGTGTGGCAGTGGGATTTGTTCAAAATAGATACAGTGGTATGGGGAGAGAGTGTGGCAGTGGGATTTGTTCAAAATAGATACAGTGGTATGGGGAGAGAGTGTGGCAGTGGGATTTGTTCAAAATAGATACAGTGGTATGGGGAGAGAGTGTGGCAGTGGGATTTGTTCAAAATAGATACAGTGGTATGGGGAGAGAGTGTGGCAGTGGGATTTGTTCAAAATAGATACAGTGGTATGGGGAGAGAGTGTGACAGTGGGATTTGTACGAAATTGAAACAGTGGTATGGGGAGAGAGTGTGGCAGTGGGATTTGTTCAAAATAGATACAGTGGTATGGGGAGAGAGTGTGGCAGTGGGATTTGTTCAAAATAGATACAGTGGTATGGGGAGAGAGTGTGGCAGTGGGATTTGTTCAAAATAGATACAGCGGTATGGGGAGAGAGTGCGGCAGTGGGATTTGTTCGAAATAGATACAGTGGTATGGGGAGAGAGTGTGACAGTGGGATTTGTTCGAAATAGATACAGCGGTATGGGGAGAGAGTGTGACAGTGGGATTTGTTCGAAATAGATACAGTGGTATGGGGAGAGAGTGTGACAGTGGGAATTGTTCGAAATAGATACAGTGGTATGGGGAGAGAGTGTGGCAGTGGGATTTGTTCAAAATAGATACAGCGGTATGGGGAGAGAGTGCGGCAGTGGGATTTGTTCAAAATAGATACAGTGGTATGGGGAGAGAGTGTGGCAGTGGGATTTGTTCAAAATAGATACAGTGGTATGGGGAGAGAGTGTGGCAGTGGGATTTGTTCAAAATAGATACAGTGGTATGGGGAGAGAGTGTGACAGTGGGAATTGTTCGAAATAGATACAGTGGTATGGGGAGAGAGTGTGGCAGTGGGATTTGTTCAAAATAGATACAGTGGTATGGGGAGAGAGTGTGGCAATGGGATTTGTTCAAAATAGATACAGTGGTATGGGGAGAGAGTGCGGCAGTGGGATTTGTTCAAAATAGATACAGCGGTATGGGGAGAGAGTGCGGCAGTGGGATTTGTTCAAAATAGATACAGCGGTATGGGGAGAGAGTGTGACAGTGGGAATTGTTCGAAATAGATACAGTGGTATGGGGAGAGAGTGTGACAGTGGGATTTGTTCAAAATAGATACAGTGGTATGGGGAGAGAGTGTGGCAGTGGGATTTGTTCAAAATAGATACAGTGGTATGGGGAGAGAGTGTGGCAGTGGGATTTGTTCAAAATAGATACAGTGGTATGGGGAGAGAGTGCGGCAGTGGGATTTGTTCAAAATAGATACAGCGGTATGGGGAGAGAGTGTGGCAGTGGGATTTGTTCAAAATAGATACAGTGGTATGGGGAGAGAGTGTGGCAGTGGGATTTGTTCAAAATAGATACAGCGGTATGGGGAGAGAGTGTGGCAGTGGGATTTGTTCGAAATAGATACAGTGGTATGGGGAGAGAGTGCGGCAGTGGGATTTGTTCGAAATAGATACAGTGGTATGGGGAGAGAGTGTGACAGTGGGATTTGTTCAAAATAGATACAGTGTTATGGGGAGAGAGTGCGGCAGTGGGATTTGTTCAAAATAGATACAGTGGTATGGGGAGAGAGTGTGGCAGTGGGATTTGTTCAAAATAGATACAGTGGTATGGGGAGAGAGTGTGGCAGTGGGATTTGTTCAAAATAGATACAGTGGTATGGGGAGAGAGTGTGGCAGTGGGATTTGTTCAAAATAGATACAGTGGTATGGGGAGAGAGTGTGACAGTGGGATTTGTTCGAGATTGAAACAGTGGTATGGGGAGAGAGTGTGACAGTGGGATTTGTTCAAAATAGATACAGTGGTATGGGGAGAGAGTGTGACAGTGGGATTTGTTCGAGATTGATACAGCGGTATGGGGAGAGAGTGCGGCAGTGGGATTTGTTCAAAATAGATACAGTGGTATGGGGAGAGAGTGTGACAGTGGGATTTGTTCAAAATAGATACAGTGGTATGGGGAGAGAGTGTGGCAGTGGGATTTGTTCGAAATAGATACAGTGGTATGGGGAGAGAGTGTGGCAGTGGGATTTGTTCAAAATAGATACAGCGGTATGGGGAGAGAGTGCGGCAGTGGGATTTGTTCAAAATAGATACAGTGGTATGGGGAGAGAGTGTGGCAGTGGGATTTGTTCGAAATAGATACAGTGGTATGGGGAGAGAGTGTGACAGTGGGATTTGTTCGAGATTGAAACAGTGGTATGGGGAGAGAGTGCGGCAGTGGGAATTGTTCAAAATAGATACAGTGGTATGGGGAGAGAGTGTGGCAGTGGGATTTGTTCAAAATAGATACAGTGTTATGGGGAGAGAGTGCGGCAGTGGGATTTGTTCAAAATAGATACAGTGGTATGGGGAGAGAGTGTGGCAGTGGGATTTGTTCGAGATTGAAACAGTGGTATGGGGAGAGAGTGTGGCAGTGGGATTTGTTCAAAATAGATACAGTGGTATGGGGAGAGAGTGCGGCAGTGGGATTTGTTCAAAATAGATACAGTGGTATGGGGAGAGAGTGCGGCAGTGGGATTTGTTCGAAATAGATACAGTGGTATGGGGAGAGAGTGTGGCAGTGGGATTTGTTCGAGATTGAAACAGTGGTATGGGGAGAGAGTGTGGCAGTGGGATTTGTTCAAAATAGATACAGTGGTATGGGGAGAGAGTGCGGCAGTGGGATTTGTTCAAAATAGATACAGTGTTATGGGGAGAGAGTGTGGCAGTGGGATTTGTTCGAAATTGAAACAGTGGTATGGGGAGAGAGTGTGGCAGTGGGATTTGTTCAAAATAGATACAGTGGTATGGGGAGAGAGTGTGGCAGTGGGAATTGTTCGAAATAGAAACAGTGGTATGGGGAGAGAGTGTGGCAGTGGGATTTGTTCGAAATTGAAACAGTGGTATGGGGAGAGAGTGTGGCAGTGGGATTTGTTCAAAATAGATACAGTGGTATGGGGAGAGAGTGTGGCAGTGGGATTTGTTCAAAATAGATACAGTGGTATGGGAAGAGAGTGCGGCAGTGGGATTTGTTCAATATAGATACAGTGGTATGGGGAGAGAGTGTGACAGTGGGAATTGTTCAAAATAGATACAGTGGTATGGGGAGAGAGTGTGGCAGTGGGATTTGTTCAAAATAGATACAGCGGTATGGGGAGAGAGTGTGGCAGTGGGATTTGTTCAAAATAGATACAGTGGTATGGGGAGAGAGTGTGGCAGTGGGATTTGTTCAATATAGATACAGTGGTATGGGGAGAGAGTGTGACAGTGGGAATTGTTCAAAATAGATACAGTGGTATGGGGAGAGAGTGTGGCAGTGGGATTTGTTCAAAATAGATACAGCGGTATGGGGAGAGAGTGTGGCAGTGGGATTTGTTCAAAATAGATACAGTGGTATGGGGAGAGAGTGTGGCAGTGGGATTTGTTCGAAATAGATACAGTGGTATGGGGAGAGAGTGCGGCAGTGGGATTTGTTCAAAATAGATACAGCGGTATGGGGAGAGAGTGTGGCAGTGGGATTTGTTCAAAATAGATACAGTGGTATGGGGAGAGAGTGTGGCAGTGGGATTTGTTCAAAATAGATACAGCGGTATGGGGAGAGAGTGTGACAGTGGGATTTGTTCGAAATAGATACAGTGGTATGGGGAGAGAGTGCGGCAGTGGGATTTGTTCAAAAAAGATACAGCGGTATGGGGAGAGAGTGTGGCAGTGGGATTTGTTCAAAATAGATACAGCGGTATGGGGAGAGAGTGCGGCAGTGGGATTTGTTCAAAATAGATACAGTGGTATGGGGAGAGAGTGCGGCAGTGGGATTTGTTCGAAATAGATACAGTGGTATGGGGAGAGAGTGCGGCAGTGGGATTTGTTCAAAATAGATACAGTGGTATGGGGAGAGAGTGTGGCAGTGGGATTTGTTCAAAATAGATACAGTGGTATGGGGAGAGAGTGTGGCAGTGGGATTTGTTCAAAATAGATACAGTGGTATGGGGAGAGAGTGTGGCAGTGGGATTTGTTCAAAATAGATACAGTGGTATGGGGAGAGAGTGTGGCAGTGGGATTTGTTCAAAATAGATACAGTGGTATGGGGAGAGAGTGTGGCAGTGGGATTTGTTCAAAATAGATACAGTGGTATGGGGAGAGAGTGTGGCAGTGGGATTTGTTCAAAATAGATACAGTGGTATGGGGAGAGAGTGTGGCAGTGGGATTTGTTCAAAATAGATACAGTGGTATGGGGAGAGAGTGTGGCAGTGGGAATTGATCGAAATAGATACAGTGGTATGGGGAGAGAGTGCGGCAGTGGGATTTGTTCGAAATAGATACAGTGGTATGGGGAGAGAGTGCGGCAGTGGGATTTGTTCAAAATAGATACAGCGGTATGGGGAGAGAGTGTGGCAGTGGGATTTGTTCGAAATAGATACAGTGGTATGGGGAGAGAGTGTGGCAGTGGGATTTGTTCAAAATAGATACAGTGGTATGGGGAGAGAGTGTGGCAGTGGGATTTGTTCAAAATAGATACAGTGTTATGGGGAGAGAGTGTGGCAGTGGGATTTGTTCAAAATAGATACAGTGGTATGGGGAGAGAGTGTGACAGTGGGATTTGTTCAAAATAGATACAGTGGTATGGGGAGAGAGTGTGGCAGTGGGATTTGTTCAAAATAGATACAGCGGTATGGGGAGAGAGTGTGACAGTGGGATTTGTTCAAAATAGATACAGTGGTATGGGGAGAGAGTGTGGCAGTGGGATTTGTTCAAAATAGATACAGCGGTATGGGGAGAGAGTGTGGCAGTGGGATTTGTTCGAGATTGATACAGTGGTATGGGGAGAGAGTGTGACAGTGGGATTTGTTCAAAATAGATACAGTGGTATGGGGAGAGAGTGTGGCAGTGGGATTTGTTCAAAATAGATACAGTGGTATGGGGAGAGAGTGTGACAGTGGGATTTGTTCAAAATAGATACAGCGGTATGGGGAGAGAGTGTGACAGTGGGAATTGTTCGAAATAGATACAGTGGTATGGGGAGAGAGTGTGGCAGTGGGATTTGTTCAAAATAGATACAGTGGTATGGGGAGAGAGTGTGGCAGTGGGATTTGTTCAAAATAGATACAGTGGTATGGGGAGAGAGTGTGGCAGTGGGATTTGTTCGAAATTGAAACAGTGGTATGGGGAGAGAGTGTGGCAGTGGGATTTGTTCAAAATAGATACAGTGGTATGGGGAGAGAGTGTGACAGTGGGATTTGTTCGAGATTGACGCAGTGGTTTGGGGAGAGAGTGTGACAGTGGGATTTGTTCGAAATAGATACAGTGGTATGGGGAGAGAGTGTGGCAGTGGGATTTGTTCAAAATTGATACAGTGGTATGGGGAGAGAGTGTGACATTGGGATTTGTTCGAAATAGATACAGTGGTATGGGGAGAGAGTGCGGCAGTGGGATTTGTTCAAAATAGATACAGTGGTATGGGGAGAGAGTGTGATAGTGGGAATTGTTCAAAATAGATACAGCGGTATGGGGAGAGAGTGCGGCAGTGGGATTTGTTCAAAATAGATACAGTGGTATGGGGAGAGAGTGTGACAGTGGGATTTGTTCAAAATAGATACAGCGGTATGGGGAGAGAGTGTGACAGTGGGAATTGTTCAAAATAGATACAGCGGTATGGGGAGAGAGTGCGGCAGTGGGATTTGTTCAAAATAGATACAGCGGTATGGGGAGAGAGTGTGACAGTGGGAATTGTTCGAAATAGATACAGTGGTATGGGGAGAGAGTGTGGCAGTGGGATTTGTTCAAAATAGATACAGCGGTATGGGGAGAGAGTGCGGCAGTGGGATTTGTTCAAAATAGATACAGTGGTATGGGGAGAGAGTGTGACAGTGGGATTTGTTCAAAATAGATACAGCGGTATGGGGAGAGAGTGTGACAGTGGGAATTGTTCAAAATAGATACAGCGGTATGGGGAGAGAGTGCGGCAGTGGGATTTGTTCAAAATAGATACAGTGGTATGGGGAGAGAGTGTGGCAGTGGGATTTGTTCAAAATAGATACAGTGGTATGGGGAGAGAGTGTGACAGTGGGATTTGTTCAAAATAGATACAGTGGTATGGGGAGAGAGTGCGGCAGTGGGATTTGTTCAAAATAGATACAGTGGTATGGGGAGAGAGTGTGACAGTGGGATTTGTTCAAAATAGATACAGTGGTATGGGGAGAGAGTGTGACAGTGGGATTTGTTCAAAATAGATACAGTGGTATGGGGAGAGAGTGCGGCAGTGGGATTTGTTCAAAATAGATACAGTGGTATGGGGAGAGAGTGTGACAGTGGGATTTGTTCAAAATAGATACAGTGGTATGGGGAGAGAGTGTGGCAGTGGGATTTGTTCAAAATAGATACAGTGGTATGGGGAGAGAGTGCGGCAGTGGGATTTGTTCAAAATAGATACAGTGGTATGGGGAGAGAGTGCGGCAGTGGGATTTGTTCAAAATAGATACAGTGGTATGGGGAGAGAGTGTGGCAGTGGGATTTGTTCGAAATAGATACAGCGGTATGGGGAGAGAGTGTGGCAGTGGGAATTGTTCGAAATAGATACAGTGGTATGGGGAGAGAGTGTGGCAGTGGGATTTGTTCAAAATAGATACAGTGGTATGGGGAGAGAGTGTGGCAGTGGGATTTGTTCAAAATAGATACAGTGGTATGGGGAGAGAGTGTGACAGTGGGATTTGTTCGAAATAGATACAGTGGTATGGGGAGAGAGTGTGGCAGTGGGAATTGTTCGAAATAGATACAGTGGTATGGGGAGAGAGTGTGGCAGTGGGATTTGTTCAAAATAGATACAGTGGTATGGGGAGAGAGTGTGACAGTGGGATTTGTTCAAAATAGATACAGTGGTATGGGGAGAGAGTGTGGCAGTGGGATTTGTTCAAAATAGATACAGTGGTATGGGGAGAGAGTGTGGCAGTGGGATTTGTTCAAAATAGATACAGTGGTATGGGGAGAGAGTGTGACAGTGGGATTTGTTCGAAATAGATACAGTGATATGGGGAGAGAGTGTGGCAGTGGGATTTGTTCAAAATAGATACAGTGGTATGGGGAGAGAGTGTGGCAGTGGGATTCGTTCGAAATAGATACAGCGGTATGGGGAGAGAGTGTGACAGTGGGATTTGTTCAAAATAGATACAGTGGTATGGGGAGAGAGTGTGGCAGTGGGAATTGTTCAAAATAGATACAGTGGTATGGGGAGAGAGTGTGGCAGTGGGATTTGTTCGAAATTGAAACAGTGGTATGGGGAGAGAGTGTGACAGTGGGATTTGTTCAAAATAGATACAGTGGTATGGGGAGAGAGTGTGACAGTGGGATTTGTTCGAAATAGATACAGTGGTATGGGGAGAGAGTGTGACAGTGGGATTTGTTCAAAATAGATACAGTGGTATGGGGAGAGAGTGTGACAGTGGGATTTGTTCGAAATAGATACAGTGGTATGGGGAGAGAGTGTGGCAGTGGGAATTGTTCAAAATAGATACAGCGGTATGGGGAGAGAGTGTGGCAGTGGGAATTGTTCGAAATAGATACAGCGGTATGGGGAGAGAGTGCGGCAGTGGGATTTGTTCAAAATAGATACAGTGGTATGGGGAGAGAGTGTGACAGTGGGATTTGTTCGAAATAGATACAGTGGTATGGGGAGAGAGTGTGGCAGTGGGATTTGTTCAAAATAGATACAGTTGTATGGGGAGAGAGTGCGGCAGTGGGATTTGTTCAAAATAGATACAGCGGTATGGGGAGAGAGTGTGGCAGTGGGATTTGTTCAAAATAGATACAGTGGTATGGGGAGAGAGTGTGGCAGTGGGATTTGTTCAAAATAGATACAGTGGTATGGGGAGAGAGTGTGGCAGTGGGAATTGTTCGAAATTGATACAGTGGTATGGGGAGAGAGTGTGACAGTGGGATTTGTTCAAAATAGATACAGTGGTATGGGGAGAGAGTGTGGCAGTGGGATTTGTTCAAAATAGATACAGTGGTATGGGGAGAGAGTGTGGCAGTGGGAATTGTTCAAAATAGATACAGTGGTATGGGGAGAGAGTGAGGCAGTGGGAATTGTTCGAAATTGATACAGTGGTATGGGGAGAGAGTGTGACAGTGGGATTTGTTCGAAATAGATACAGCGGTATGGGGAGAGAGTGCGGCAGTGGGATTTGTTCGAAATTGAAACAGTGGTATGGGGAGAGAGTGCGGCAGTGGGATTTGTTCAAAATAGATACAGTGTTATGGGGAGAGAGTGTGGCAGTGGGATTTGTTCGAAATTGAAACAGTGGTATGGGGAGAGAGTGTGGCAGTGGGATTTGTTCAAAATAGATACAGTGGTATGGGGAGAGAGTGTGGCAGTGGGATTTGTTCAAAATAGATACAGTGGTATGGGGAGAGAGTGTGGCAGTGGGATTTGTTCAAAATAGATACAGTGGTATGGGGAGAGAGTGCGGCAGTGGGATTTGTTCGAAATTGAAACAGTGGTATGGGGAGAGAGTGCGGCAGTGGGATTTGTTCGAAATTGAAACAGTGGTATGGGGAGAGAGTGCGGCAGTGGGATTTGTTCGAAATTGAAACAGTGGTATGGGGAGAGAGTGTGGCAGTGGGATTTGTTCGAAATTGATACAGTGGTATGGGGAGAGAGTGTGACAGTGGGAATTGTTCAAAATTGAAACAGTGGTATGGGGAGAGAGTGTGACAGTGGGATTTGTTCGAGATTGATTCAGTGGTATGGGGAGAGAGTGTGGCAGTGGGATTTGTTCGAAATTGAAACAGTGGTATGGGGAGAGAGTGTGGCAGTGGGATTTGTTCGAAATTGAAACAGTGGTATGGGGAGAGAGTGCGGCAGTGGGAATTGTTCGAAATTGAAACAGTGGTATGGGGAGAGAGTGTGACAGTGGGATTTGTTCGAGATTCAAACATTGGTATGGGGAGAGAGTGTGGCAGTGGGATTTGTTCGAAATTGATACAGTGGTATGGGGAGAGAGTGTGGCAGTGGGATTTGTTCGAAATAGATACAGTGGTATGGGGAGAGAGTGTGACAGTGGGATTTGTTCGAAATTGAAACAGTGGTATGGGGAGAGAGTGTGGCAGTGGGATTTGTTCGAATTTGAAACAAAGGTATGGGGAGAGAGTGTGACAGTGGGATTTGTTCGAAATTGAAACAGTGGTATGGGGAGAGAGTGTGACAGTGGGATTTGTTCGAAATTGAAACAGTGGTATGGGGAGAGAGTGTGACAGTGGGATTTGTCCGAAATTGAAACAGTGGTATGGGGAGAGAGTGTGGCAGTGGGATTTGTTCAAAATAGATACAGTGGTATGAGGAGAGAGTGTGGCAGTGGGATTTGTTCAAAATAGATACAGTGGTATGGGGAGAGAGTGTGGCAGTGGGATTTGTTCGAAATAGATACAGTGGTATGGGGAGAGAGTGCGGCAGTGGGATTTGTTCAAAATAGATACAGTGGTATGGGGAGAGAGTGTGACAGTGGGATTTGTTCAAAATAGATACAGTGGTATGGGGAGAGAGTGTGGCAGTGGGATTTGTTCAAAATAGATACAGCGGTATGGGGAGAGAGTGTGGCAGTGGGATTTGTTCAAAATAGATACAGTGGTATGGGGAGAGAGTGTGGCAGTGGGATTTGTTCAAAATAGATACAGTGGTATGGGGAGAGAGTGTGGCAGTGGGATTTGTTCAAAATAGATACAGTGGGATGGGGAGAGAGTGCGGCAGTGGGATTTGTTCAAAATAGATACAGTGGTATGGGGAGAGAGTGTGGCAGTGGGATTTGTTCAAAATAGATACAGTGGTATGGGGAGAGAGTGCGGCAGTGGGATTTGTTCAAAATAGATACAGTGGTATGGGGAGAGAGTGCGGCAGTGGGATTTGTTCAAAATAGATACAGTGGTATGGGGAGAGAGTGCGGCAGTGGGATTTGTTCAAAATAGATACAGTGGTATGGGGAGAGAGTGCGGCAGTGGGATTTGTTCAAAATAGATACAGTGGTATGGGGAGAGAGTGTGGCAGTGGGATTTGTTCGAAATAGATACAGTGGTATGGGGAGAGAGTGTGGCAGTGGGATTTGTTCGAAATAGATACAGCGGTATGGGGAGAGAGTGTGGCAGTGGGAATTGTTCGAAATAGATACAGTGGTATGGGGAGAGAGTGTGACAGTGGGATTTGTTCAAAATAGATACAGTGGTATGGGGAGAGAGTGTGGCAGTGGGAATTGTTCAAAATAGATACAGTGGTATGGGGAGAGAGTGTGGCAGTGGGATTTGTTCAAAATAGATACAGTGGTATGGGGAGAGAGTGCGGCAGTGGGATTTGTTCAAAATAGATACAGCGGTATGGGGAGAGAGTGTGGCAGTGGGAATTGTTCAAAATAGATACAGCGGTATGGGGAGAGAGTGTGACAGTGGGATTTGTTCGAAATAGATACAGTGGTATGGGGAGAGAGTGCGGCAGTGGGATTTGTTCAAAATAGATACAGCGGTATGGGGAGAGAGTGTGGCAGTGGGAATTGTTCGAAATAGATACAGTGGTATGGGGAGAGAGTGTGACAGTGGGATTTGTTCAAAATAGATACAGTGGTATGGGGAGAGAGTGTGGCAGTGGGAATTGTTCGAAATAGATACGGTTGTATGGGGAGAGAGTGCGGCAGTGGGATTTGTTCAAAATAGATACAGTGGTATGGGGAGAGAGTGTGGCAGTGGGATTTGTTCGAAATTGAAACAGTGGTATGGGGAGAGAGTGCGGCAGTGGGATTTGTTCAAAATAGATACAGTGTTATGGGGAGAGAGTGTGGCAGTGGGATTTGTTCAAAATAGATACAGCGGTATGGGGAGAGAGTGCGGCAGTGGGATTTGTTCAAAATAGATACAGTGGTATGGGGAGAGAGTGCGGCAGTGGGATTTGTTCGAAATTGAAACAGTGGTATGGGGAGAGAGTGCGGCAGTGGGATTTGTTCAAAATAGATACAGTGTTATGGGGAGAGAGTGTGGCAGTGGGATTTGTTCGAAATTGAAACAGTGGTATGGGGAGAGAGTGCGGCAGTGGGATTTGTTCGAAATTGAAACAGTGGTATGGGGAGAGAGTGCGGCAGTGGGATTTGTTCGAAATTGAAACAGTGGTATGGGGAGAGAGTGTGACAGTGGGATTTGTTCGAAATTGAAACAGTGGTATGGGGAGAGAGTGCGGCAGTTGGATTTGTTCGAAATTGAAACAGTGGTATGGGGAGAGAGTGTGGCAGGGGGATTTGTTCGAAATTGATACAGTGGTATGGGGAGAGAGTGTGACAGTGGGAATTGTTCAAAATTGAAACAGTGGTATGGGGAGAGAGTGTGACAGTGGGATTTGTTCGAGATTGATTCAGTGGTATGGGGAGAGAGTGTGGCAGTGGGATTTGTTCGATATTGAAACAGTGGTATGGGGAGAGAGTGTGGCAGTGGGATTTGTTCGAAATTGAAACAGTGGTATGGGGAGAGAGTGCGGCAGTGGGAATTGTTCGAAATTGAAACAGTGGTATGGGGAGAGAGTGTGACAGTGGGATTTGTTCGAGATTCAAACATTGGTATGGGGAGAGAGTGTGGCAGTGGGATTTGTTCGAAATTGATACAGTGGTATGGGGAGAGAGTGTGGCAGTGGGATTTGTTCGAAATAGATACAGTGGTATGGGGAGAGAGTGTGACAGTGGGATTTGTTCGAAATTGAAACAGTGGTATGGGGAGAGAGTGTGGCAGTGGGATTTGTTCGAAATTGAAACAAAGGTATGGGGAGAGAGTGTGACAGTGGGATTTGTTCGAAATTGAAACAGTGGTATGGGGAGAGAGTGTGACAGTGGGAATTGTTCAAAATTGAAACAGTGGTATGGGGAGAGAGTGTGACAGTGGGATTTGTTCGAGATTGATTCAGTGGTATGGGGAGAGAGTGTGGCAGTGGGATTTGTTCGAAATTGAAACAGTGGTATGGGGAGAGAGTGTGGCAGTGGGATTTGTTCGAAATTGAAACAGTGGTATGGGGAGAGAGTGCGGCAGTGGGAATTGTTCGAAATTGAAACAGTGGTATGGGGAGAGAGTGTGACAGTGGGATTTGTTCGAGATTCAAACATTGGTATGGGGAGAGAGTGTGGCAGTGGGATTTGTTCGAAATTGATACAGTGGTATGGGGAGAGAGTGTGGCAGTGGGATTTGTTCGAAATAGATACAGTGGTATGGGGAGAGGGTGTGACAGTGGGATTTGTTCGAAATTGAAACAGTGGTATGGGGAGAGAGTGTGGCAGTGGGATTTGTTCGAAATTGAAACAAAGGTATGGGGAGAGAGTGTGACAGTGGGATTTGTTCGAAATTGAAACAGTGGTATGGGGAGAGAGTGTGACAGTGGGATTTGTTCGAAATTGAAACAGTGGTATGGGGAGAGAGTGTGACAGTGGGATTTGTCCGAAATTGAAACAGTGGTATGGGGAGAGAGTGTGGCAGTGGGATTTGTTCAAAATAGATACAGTGGTATGGGGAGAGAGTGTGGCAGTGGGATTTGTTCAAAATAGATACAGCGGTATGGGGAGAGAGTGCGGCAGTGGGATTTGTTCGAAATAGATACAGTGGTATGGGGAGAGAGTGTGACAGTGGGAATTGTTCAAAATAGATACAGCGGTATGGGGAGAGAGTGCGGCAGTGGGATTTGTTCGAAATAGATACAGTGGTATGGGGAGAGAGTGTGACAGTGGGATTTGTTCAAAATAGATACAGTGGTATGGGGAGAGAGTGTGGCAGTGGGATTTGTTCAAAATAGATACAGTGGTATGGGGAGAGAGTGCGGCAGTGGGAATTGTTCAAAATAGATACAGCGGTATGGGGAGAGAGTGCGGCAGTGGGATTTGTTCGAAATAGATACAGTGGTATGGGGAGAGAGTGTGACAGTGGGATTTGTTCGAAATAGATACAGTGGTATGGGGAGAGAGTGTGACAGTGGGATTTGTTCAAAATAGATACAGCGGTATGGGGAGAGAGTGCGGCAGTGGGATTTGTTCGAAATAGATACAGTGGTATGGGGAGAGAGTGTGGCAGTGGGAATTGTTCGAAATAGATACAGTGGTATGGGGAGAGAGTGTGGCAGTGGGATTTGTTCGAAATTGAAACAGTGGTATGGGGAGAGAGTGTGGCAGTGGGATTTGTTCAAAATAGATACAGCGGTATGGGGAGAGAGTGTGGCAGTGGGATTTGTTCAAAATAGATACAGCGGTATGGGGAGAGAGTGTGGCAGTGGGATTTGTTCAAAATAGATACAGTGGTATGGGGAGAGAGTGTGACAGTGGGATTTGTTCAAAATAGATACAGCGGTATGGGGAGAGAGTGTGGCAGTGGGATTTGTTCAAAATAGATACAGCGGTATGGGGAGAGAGTGTGGCAGTGGGATTTGTTCAAAATAGATACAGTGGTATGGGGAGAGAGTGTGCCAGTGGGATTTGTTCAAAATAGATACAGTGGTATGGGGAGAGAGTGCGGCAGTGGGATTTGTTCAAAATAGATACAGTGGTATGGGGAGAGAGTGCGGCAGTGGGATTTGTTCAAAATAGATACAGTGGTATGGGGAGAGAGTGTGGCAGTGGGATTTGTTCAAAATAGATACAGTGGTATGGGGAGAGAGTGCGGCAGTGGGATTTCTTCAAAATAGATACAGTGGTATGGGGAGAGAGTGTGGCAGTGGGATTTGTTCGAAATAGATACAGCGGTATGGGGAGAGAGTGCGGCAGTGGGATTTGTTCAAAATAGATACAGTGGTATGGGGAGAGAGTGTGGCAGTGGGATTTGTTCAAAATAGATACAGTGGTATGGGGAGAGAGTGTGGCAGTGGGATTTGTTCAAAATAGATACAGTGGTATGGGGAGAGAGTGTGGCAGTGGGATTTGTTCGAGATTGATACAGTGGTATGGGGAGAGAGTGCGGCAGTGGGAATTGTTCGAAATAGATACAGTGGTATGGGGAGAGAGTGTGGCAGTGGGATTTGTTCAAAATAGATACAGTGGTATGGGGAGAGAGTGTGGCAGTGGGATTTGTTCAAAATAGATACAGTGGTATGGGGAGAGAGTGTGGCAGTGGGATTTGTTCAAAATAGATACAGTGGTATGGGGAGAGAGTGTGGCAGTGGGATTTGTTCAAAATAGATACAGTGGTATGGGGAGAGAGTGTGGCAGTGGGATTTGTTCAAAATAGATACAGTGGTATGGGGAGAGAGTGTGGCAGTGGGATTTGTTCAAAATAGATACAGTGGTATGGGGAGAGAGTGTGGCAGTGGGATTTGTTCAAAATAGATACAGTGGTATGGGGAGAGAGTGTGGCAGTGGGATTTGTTCGAGATTGATACAGTGGTATGGGGAGAGAGTGTGGCAGTGGGATTTGTTCAAAATAGATACAGTGTTATGGGGAGAGAGTGTGGCAGTGGGATTTGTTCAAAATAGATACAGTGGTATGGGGAGAGAGTGCGGCAGTGGGATTTGTTCAAAATAGATACAGTGGTATGGGGAGAGAGTGCGGCAGTGGGATTTGTTCGAAATAGATACAGTGGTATGGGGAGAGAGTGTGGCAGTGGGATTTGTTCGAGATTGAAACAGTGGTATGGGGAGAGAGTGTGGCAGTGGGATTTGTTCAAAATAGATACAGTGGTATGGGGAGAGAGTGCGGCAGTGGGATTTGTTCGAAATTGAAACAGTGGTATGGGGAGAGAGTGCGGCAGTGGGATTTGTTCAAAATAGATACAGCGGTATGGGGAGAGAGTGTGGCAGTGGGAATTGTTCAAAATAGATACAGTGGTATGGGGAGAGAGTGCGGCAGTGGGATTTGTTCAAAATAGATACAGTGTTATGGGGAGAGAGTGTGGCAGTGGGATTTGTTCGAAATTGAAACAGTGGTATGGGGAGAGAGTGTGGCAGTGGGATTTGTTCAAAATAGATACAGCGGTATGGGGAGAGAGTGTGGCAGTGGGATTTGTTCAATATAGATACAGTGGTATGGGGAGAGAGTGTGGCAGTGGGATTTGTTCAAAATAGATACAGTGGTATGGGGAGAGAGTGTGACAGTGGGATTTGTTCGAAATTGAAACAGTGGTATGGGGAGAGAGTGTGGCAGTGGGATTTGTTCAAAATAGATACAGTGGTATGGGGAGAGCCTGTGGCAGTGGGATTTGTTCAAAATAGATACAGCGGTATGGGGAGAGAGTGTGGCAGTGGGATTTGTTCAAAATAGATACAGCGGTATGGGGAGAGAGTGTGGCAGTGGGATTTGTTCAAAATAGATACAGTGGTATGGGGAGAGAGTGTGGCAGTGGGAATTGATCGAAATAGATACAGTGGTATGGGGAGAGAGTGTGGCAGTGGGATTTGTTCAAAATAGATACAGTGGTATGGGGAGAGAGTGTGGCAGTGGGATTTGTTCAAAATAGATACAGCGGTATGGGGAGAGAGTGTGGCAGTGGGATTTGTTCAAAATAGATACAGCGGTATGGGGAGAGAGTGCGGCAGTGGGATTTGTTCGAAATAGATACAGCGGTATGGGGAGAGAGTGTGACAGTGGGATTTGTTCAAAATAGATACAGTGGTATGGGGAGAGAGTGTGGCAGTGGGATTTGTTCAAAATAGATACAGTGGTATGGGGAGAGAGTGCGGCAGTGGGATTTGTTCGAAATTGATACAGTGGTATGGGGAGAGAGTGTGGCAGTGGGATTTGTTCAAAATAGATACAGTGGTATGGGGAGAGAGTGTGACAGTGGGATTTGTTCAAAATAGATACAGTGGTATGGGGAGAGAGTGCGGCAGTGGGATTTGTTCAAAATAGATACAGTGGTATGGGGAGAGAGTGTGGCAGTGGGATTTGTTCAAAATAGATACAGTGGTATGGGGAGAGAGTGTGGCAGTGGGATTTGTTCAAAATAGATACAGTGGTATGGGGAGAGAGTGTGGCAGTGGGATTTGTTCAAAATAGATACAGTGGTATGGGGAGAGAGTGTGGCAGTGGGATTTGTTCAAAATAGATACAGTGGTATGGGGAGAGAGTGTGGCAGTGGGATTTGTTCAAAATAGATACAGTGGTATGGGGAGAGAGTGCGGCAGTGGGATTTGTTCGAAATAGATACAGTGGTATGGGGAGAGAGTGTGGCAGTGGGATTTGTTCAAAATAGATACAGTGGTATGGGGAGAGAGTGTGGCAGTGGGAATTGATCGAAATAGATACAGTGGTATGGGGAGAGAGTGCGGCAGTGGGATTTGTTCGAAATAGATACAGTGGTATGGGGAGAGAGTGCGGCAGTGGGATTTGTTCAAAATAGATACAGCGGTATGGGGAGAGAGTGTGGCACTGGGAATTGATCGAAATAGATACAGTGGTATGGGGAGAGAGTGCGGCAGTGGGATTTGTTCAAAATAGATACAGTGGTATGGGGAGAGAGTGCGGCAGTGGGAATTGTTCGAAATAGATACAGCGGTATGGGGAGAGAGTGTGGCAGTGGGAATTGTTCAAAATAGATACAGCGGTATGGGGAGAGAGAGCGGCAGTGGGATTTGTTCAAAATAGATACAGTGGTATGGGGAGAGAGTGCGGCAGTGGGATTTGTTCAAAATAGATACAGTGGTATGGGGAGAGAGTGCGGCAGAGGGATTTGTTCAAAATAGATACAGTGGTATGGGGAGAGAGTGTGACAGTGGGATTTGTTCAAAATAGATACAGTGGTATGGGGACAGAGTGTGGCAGTGGGATTTGTTCAAAATAGATACAGTGGTATGGGGAGAGAGTGTGGCAGTGGGATTTGTTCAAAATAGATACAGTGGTATGGGGAGAGAGTGTGGCAGTGGGATTTGTTCAAAATAGATACAGTGGAATGGGGAGAGAGTGTGGCAGTGGGATTTGTTCAAAATAGATACAGCGGTATGGGGAGAGAGTGTGACAGTGGGATTTGTTCAAAATAGATGCAGTGGTATGGGGAGAGAGTGTGGCAGTGGGATTTGTTCAAAATAGATACAGCGGTATGGGGAGAGAGTGTGACAGTGGGATTTGTTCGAGATTGATACAGTGTTATGGGGAGAGAGTGTGGCAGTGGGATTTGTTCAAAATAGATACAGTGGTATGGGGAGAGATTGTGGCAGTGGGATTTGTTCGAAATAGATACAGCGGTATGGGGAGAGAGTGTGGCAGTGGGAATTGTTCGAAATAGATACAGTGGTATGGGGAGAGAGTGTGACAGTGGGATTTGTTCAAAATTGATACAGTGGTATGGGGAGAGAGTGTGGCAGTGGGAATTGTTCAAAATAGATACAGTGGTATGGGGAGAGAGTGTGACAGTGGGATTTGTTCGAAATAGATACAGTGGTATGGGGAGAGAGTGTGACAGTGGGATTTGTTCGAAATAGATACAGTGGTATGGGGAGAGAGTGCGGCAGTGGGATTTGTTCAAAATAGATACAGCGGTATGGGGAGAGAGTGTGGCAGTGGGAATTGTTCGAAATAGATACAGTGGTATGGGGAGAGAGTGTGACAGTGGGAATTGTTCAAAATAGATACAGTGGTATGGGGAGAGAGTGTGGCAGTGGGATTTGTTCGAAATAGATACAGTGGTATGGGGAGAGAGTGTGGCAGTGGGATTTGTTCAAAATAGATACAGTGGTATGGGGAGAGAGTGTGGCAGTGGGAATTGTTCGAAATAGATACAGTGGTATGGGGAGAGAGTGTGGCAGTGGGATTTGTTCAAAATAGATACAGTGGTATGGGGAGAGAGTGTGGCAGTGGGAATTGTTCAAAATAGATACAGTGGTATGGGGAGAGAGTGTGGCAGTGGGAATTGTTCGAAATAGATACAGTGGTATGGGGAGAGAGTGTGGCAGTGGGATTTGTTCGAAATAGATACAGTGGTATGGGGAGAGAGTGTGGCAGTGGGATTTGTTCAAAATAGATACAGTGGTATGGGGAGAGAGTGTGACAGTGGGATTTGTTCAAAATAGATACAGTGGTATGGGGAGAGAGTGTGACAGTGGGATTTGTTCGAAATTGAAACAGTGGTATGGGGAGAGAGTGTGGCAGTGGGATTTGTTCGAAATTGAAACAAAGGTATGGGGAGAGAGTGTGACAGTGGGATTTGTTCAAAATAGATACAGCGGTATGGGGAGAGAGTGTGACAGTGGGATTTGTTCGAGATTGAAACAGTGGTATGGGGAGAGAGTGTGACAGTGGGATTTGTTCGAAATTGAAACAGTGGTATGGGGAGAGAGTGTGACAGTGGGATTTGTTCGAAATTGAAACAGTGGTATGGGGAGAGAGTGTGACAGTGGGATTTGTTCGAAATTGAAACAGTGGTATGGGGAGAGAGTGTGACAGTGGGATTTGTCCGAAATTGAAACAGTGGTATGGGGAGAGAGTGTGGCAGTGGGATTTGTTCAAAATAGATACAGTGGTATGGGGAGAGAGTGTGGCAGTGGGAATTGTTCGAAATAGATACAGTGGTATGGGGAGAGAGTGTGGCAGTGGGATTTGTTCAAAATAGATACAGTGGTATGGGGAGAGAGTGTGACAGTGGGATTTGTTCGAGATTGATACAGTGGTATGGGGAGAGAGTGCGGCAGTGGGATTTGTTCAAAATAGATACAGTGGTATGGGGAGAGAGTGCGGCAGTGGGATTTGTTCAAAATAGATACAGTGGTATGGGGAGAGAGTGTGGCAGTGGGAATTGTTCGAAATAGATACAGTGGTATGGGGAGAGAGTGTGGCAGTGGGATTTGTTCAAAATAGATACAGTGGTATGGGGAGAGAGTGCGGCAGTGGGATTTGTTCAAAATAGATACAGTGGTATGGGGAGAGAGTGTGGCAGTGGGAATTGTTCGAAATAGATACAGTGGTATGGGGAGAGAGTGTGACAGTGGGATTTGTTCGAGATTCAAACATTGGTATGGGGAGAGAGTGCGGCAGTGGGATTTGTTCAAAATAGATACAGTGGTATGGGGAGAGAGTGTGACAGTGGGATTTGTTCGAAATTGAAACAGCGGTATGGGGAGAGAGTGTGGCAGTGGGATTTGTTCGAGATTGATACAGTGGTATGGGGAGAGAGTGTGACAGTGGGATTTGTTCAAAATAGATACAGCGGTATGGGGAGAGAGTGTGACAGTGGGATTTGTTCGAGATTGAAACAGCGGTATGGGGAGAGAGTGCGGCAGTGGGATTTGTTCGAGATTCAAACATTGGTATGGGGAGAGAGTGTGACAGTGGGATTTGTTCGAAATTGAAACAGCGGTATGGGGAGAGAGTGTGGCAGTGGGATTTGTTCGAGATTGATACAGCGGTATGGGGAGAGAGTGTGACAGTGGGATTTGTTCAAAATAGATACAGTGGTATGGGGAGAGAGTGTGGCAGTGGGATTTGTTCAAAATAGATACAGTGGTATGGGGAGAGAGTGTGGCAGTGGGATTTGTTCGAAATTGAAACAGTGGTATGGGGAGAGAGTGTGGCAGTGGGATTTGTTCAAAATAGATACAGTGGTATGGGGAGAGAGTGTGGCAGTGGGATTTGTTCAAAATAGATACAGCGGTATGGGGAGAGAGTGTGGCAGTGGGATTTGTTCAAAATAGATACAGTGGTATGGGGAGAGAGTGTGACAGTGGGATTTGTTCGAAATTGAAACAGTGGTATGGGGAGAGAGTGTGGCAGTGGGATTTGTTCAAAATAGATACAGTGGTATGGGGAGAGAGTGTGGCAGTGGGATTTGTTCAAAATAGATACAGTGGTATGGGGAGAGAGTGTGACAGTGGGATTTGTTCGAAATTGAAACAGTGGTATGGGGAGAGAGTGTGGCAGTGGGATTTGTTCGAAATTGAAACAGCGGTATGGGGAGAGAGTGTGGCAGTGGGATTTGTTCAAAATAGATACAGTGGTATGGGGAGAGAGTGTGGCAGTGGGATTTGTTCAAAATAGATACAGCGGTATGGGGAGAGAGTGTGGCAGTGGGATTTGTTCAAAATAGATACAGTGGTATGGGGAGAGAGTGTGGCAGTGGGATTTGTTCGAAATAGATACAGTGGTATGGGGAGAGAGTGCGGCAGTGGGATTTGTTCGAAATAGATACAGTGGTATGGGGAGAGAGTGTGACAGTGGGATTTGTTCAAAATAGATACAGTGGTATGGGGAGAGAGTGTGACAGTGGGAATTGTTCAAAATAGATACAGTGGTATGGGGAGAGAGTGTGGCAGTGGGATTTGTTCAAAATAGATACAGTGGTATGGGGAGAGAGTGTGGCAGTGGGATTTGTTCAAAATAGATACAGTGGTATGGGGAGAGAGTGTGGCAGTGGGATTTGTTCAAAATAGATACAGTGGTATGGGGAGAGAGTGTGGCAGTGGGATTTGTTCGAAATAGATACAGCGGTATGGGGAGAGAGTGTGACAGTGGGATTTGTTCAAAATAGATACAGTGGTATGGGGAGAGAGTGTGACAGTGGGAATTGTTCAAAATAGATACAGTGGTATGGGGAGAGAGTGTGGCAGTGGGATTTGTTCGAAATAGATACAGCGGTATGGGGAGAGAGTGTGGCAGTGGGATTTGTTCAAAATAGATACAGTGGTATGGGGAGAGAGTGTGGCAGTGGGATTTGTTCAAAATAGATACAGTGGTATGGGGAGAGAGTGTGGCAGTGGGATTTGTTCGAAATAGATACAGCGGTATGGGGAGAGAGTGTGGCAGTGGGATTTGTTCAAAATAGATACAGTGGTATGGGGAGAGAGTGTGGCAGTGGGATTTGTTCGAAATAGATACAGCGGTGTGGGGAGAGAGTGTGGCAGTGGGATTTGTTCAAAATAGATACAGTGTTATGGGGAGAGAGTGTGGCAGTGGGATTTGTTCAAAATAGATACAGTGGTATGGGGAGAGAGTGTGGCAGTGGGATTTGTTCAAAATAGATACAGTGGTATGGGGAGAGAGTGTGACAGTGGGATTTGTTCGAAATAGATACAGCGGTATGGGGAGAGAGTGTGACAGTGGGATTTGTTCAAAATAGATACAGCGGTATGGGGAGAGAGTGTGGCAGTGGGATTTGTTCAAAATAGATACAGTGGTGTGGGGAGAGAGTGTGACAGTGGGATTTGTTCAAAATAGATACAGTGGTATGGGGAGAGAGTGTGACAGTGGGATTTGTTCAAAATAGATACAGTGGTATGGGGAGAGAGTGTGACAGTGGGATTTGTTCAAAATAGATACAGTGGTGTGGGGAGAGAGTGTGACAGTGGGATTTGTTCAAAATAGATACAGTGGTGTGGGGAGAGAGTGTGACAGTGGGATTTGTTCAAAATAGATACAGTGGTGTGGGGAGAGAGTGTGACAGTGGGATTTGTTCAAAATAGATACAGTGGTATGGGGAGAGAGTGTGACAGTGGGATTTGTTCAAAATAGATACAGTGGTATGGGGAGAGAGTGTGACAGTGGGATTTGTTCAAAATAGATACAGTGGTATGGGGAGAGAGTGTGACAGTGGGATTTGTTCAAAATAGATACAGTGGTATGGGGAGAGAGTGCGGCAGTGGGATTTGTTCGAAATAGATACAGTGGTATGGGGAGAGAGTGTGGCAGTGGGATTTGTTCAAAATAGATACAGTGGTATGGGGAGAGAGTGTGGCAGTGGGATTTGTTCGAAATAGATACAGCGGTATGGGGAGAGAGTGTGACAGTGGGATTTGTTCAAAATAGATACAGTGGTATGGGGAGAGAGTGTGACAGTGGGAATTGTTCAAAATAGATACAGTGGTATGGGGAGAGAGTGCGGCAGAGGGATTTGTTCGAAATAGATACAGTGGTATGGGGAGAGAGTGTGGCAGTGGGAATTGTTCAAAATAGATACAGTGGTATGGGGAGAGAGTGTGGCAGTGGGAATTGTTCAAAATAGATACAGTGGTATGGGGAGAGAGTGTGGCAGTGGGATTTGTTCAAAATAGATACAGCGGTATGGGGAGAGAGTGTGACAGTGGGATTTGTTCAAAATAGATACAGTGGTATGGGGAGAGAGTGTGACAGTGGGAATTGTTCAAAATAGATACAGTGGTATGGGGAGAGAGTGCGGCAGAGGGATTTGTTCGAAATAGATACAGTGGTATGGGGAGAGAGTGTGGCAGTGGGATTTGTTCGAAATAGATACAGCGGTATGGGGAGAGAGTGTGGCAGTGGGATTTGTTCAAAATAGATACAGTGGTATGGGGAGAGAGTGTGGCAGTGGGATTTGTTCAAAATAGATACAGTGGTATGGGGAGAGAGTGTGGCAGTGGGATTTGTTCAAAATAGATACAGTGGTATGGGGAGAGAGTGTGACAGTGGGATTTGTTCGAAATTGAAACAGTGGTATGGGGAGAGAGTGTGGCAGTGGGATTTGTTCAAAATAGATACAGTGGTATGGGGAGAGAGTGTGACAGTGGGATTTGTTCGAAATTGAAACAGTGGTATGGGGAGAGAGTGTGACAGTGGGATTTGTTCGAAATTGAAACAGTGGTATGGGGAGAGAGTGTGGCAGTGGGATTTGTTCAAAATAGATACAGTGGAATGGGGAGAGAGTGTGGCAGTGGGATTTGTTCAAAATAGATACAGTGGTATGGGGAGAGAGTGTGGCAGTGGGATTTGTTCAAAATAGATACAGCGGTATGGGGAGAGAGTGTGGCAGTGGGATTTGTTCAAAATAGATACAGTGGAATGGGGAGAGAGTGTGGCAGTGGGATTTGTTCAAAATAGATACAGTGGAATGGGGAGAGAGTGTGGCAGTGGGATTTGTTCAAAATAGATACAGTGGTATGGGGAGAGAGTGTGGCAGTGGGATTTGTTCAAAATAGATACAGTGGTATGGGGAGAGAGTGTGGCAGTGGGATTTGTTCAAAATAGATACAGCGGTATGGGGAGAGAGTGTGGCAGTGGGATTTGTTCAAAATAGATACAGTGGTATGGGAAGAGAGTGTGGCAGTGGGATTTGTTCAAAATAGATACAGTGGTATGGGGAGAGAGTGTGACAGTGGGATTTGTTCAAAATAGATACAGCGGTATGGGGAGAGAGTGCGGCAGTGGGATTTGTTCAAAATAGATACAGCGGTATGGGGAGAGAGTGTGGCAGTGGGATTTGTTCAAAATAGATACAGTGGTATGGGGAGAGAGTGTGGCAGTGGGATTTGTTCAAAATAGATACAGTGGTATGGGGAGAGAGTGTGACAGTGGGATTTGTTCAAAATAGATACAGTGGTATGGGGAGAGAGTGTGGCAGTGGGATTTGTTCAAAATAGATACAGTGGTATGGGGAGAGAGTGTGACAGTGGATTTTGTTCAAAATAGATACAGCGGTATGGGGAGAGAGTGCGGCAGTGGGATTTGTTCAAAATAGATACAGCGGTATGGGGAGAGAGTGTGGCAGTGGGATTTGTTCAAAATAGATACAGTGGTATGGGGAGAGAGTGTGGCAGTGGGATTTGTTCAAAATAGATACAGTGGTATGGGGAGAGAGTGTGACAGTGGGATTTGTTCGAAATAGATACAGTGGTATGGGGAGAGAGTGTGGCAGTGGGATTTGTTCAAAATAGATACAGTGGTATGGGGAGAGAGTGTGGCAGTGGGATTTGTTCGAGATTGATACAGTGGTATGGGGAGAGAGTGTGGCAGTGGGATTTGTTCAAAATAGATACAGTGGTATGGGGAGAGAGTGTGGCAGTGGGATTTGTTCGAAATAGATACAGTGGTATGGGGAGAGAGTGCGGCAGTGGGATTTGTTCAAAATAGATACAGTGGTATGGGGAGAGAGTGTGACAGTGGGATTTGTTCGAAATAGATACAGTGGTATGGGGAGAGAGTGTGGCAGTGGGATTTGTTCAAAATAGATACAGCGGTATGGGGAGAGAGTGTGACAGTGGGATTTGTTCAAAATAGATACAGTGGTATGGGGAGAGAGTGTGGCAGTGGGATTTGTTCAAAATAGATACAGCGGTATGGGGAGAGAGTGTGACAGTGGGATTTGTTCGAAATAGATACAGTGGTATGGGGAGAGAGTGTGGCAGTGGGATTTGTTCAAAATAGATACAGTGGTATGGGGAGAGAGTGTGGCAGTGGGATTTGTTCAAAATAGATACAGCGGTATGGGGAGAGAGTGTGACAGTGGGATTTGTTCGAAATAGATACAGTGGTATGGGGAGAGAGTGTGGCAGTGGGATTTGTTCAAAATAGATACAGTGGTATGGGGAGAGAGTGCGGCAGTGGGATTTGTTCGAAATAGATACAGTGGTATGGGGAGAGAGTGCGGCAGTGGGATTTGTTCAAAATAGATACAGTGGTATGGGGAGAGAGTGTGACAGTGGGATTTGTTCAAAATAGATACAGTGGTATGGGGAGAGAGTGTGGCAGTGGGATTTGTTCAAAATAGATACAGTGTTATGGGGAGAGAGTGTGGCAGTGGGATTTGTTCAAAATAGATACAGCGGTATGGGGAGAGAGTGTGGCAGTGGGAATTGTTCAAAATAGATACAGTGGTATGGGGAGAGAGTGTGACAGTGGGATTTGTTCGAAATAGATACAGTGGTATGGGGAGAGAGTGTGGCAGTGGGATTTGTTCAAAATAGATACAGTGGTATGGGGAGAGAGTGCGGCAGTGGGATTTGTTCGAAATAGATACAGTGGTATGGGGAGAGAGTGCGGCAGTGGGATTTGTTCAAAATAGATACAGTGGTATGGGGAGAGAGTGTGGCAGTGGGATTTGTTCAAAATAGATACAGCGGTATGGGGAGAGAGTGTGACAGTGGGATTTGTTCAAAATAGATACAGCGGTATGGGGAGAGAGTGTGGCAGTGGGAATTGTTCGAAATAGATACAGTGGTATGGGGAGAGAGTGTGACAGTGGGATTTGTTCGAGATTGATACAGTGGTATGGGGAGAGAGTGTGGCAGTGGGATTTGTTCAAAATTGAAACAGTGGTATGGGGAGAGAGTGTGACAGTGGGATTTGTTCAAAATAGATACAGTGGTATGGGGAGAGAGTGTGGCAGTGGGATTTGTTCAAAATAGATACAGTGGTATGGGGAGAGAGTGTGGCAGTGGGATTTGTTCAAAATAGATACAGTGGTATGGGGAGAGAGTGTGGCAGTGGGATTTGTTCAAAATAGATACAGTGGTATGGGGAGAGAGTGTGACAGTGGGATTTGTTCGAGATTGATACAGTGGTATGGGGAGAGAGTGTGGCAGTGGGATTTGTTCAAAATAGATACAGTGGTATGGGGAGAGAGTGTGGCAGTGGGATTTGTTCAAAATTGATACAGTGGTATGGGGAGAGAGTGTGGCAGTGGGATTTGTTCGAGATTGAAACAGTGGTATGGGGAGAGAGTGTGACAGTGGGAATTGTTCAAAATAGATACAGTGGTATGGGGAGAGAGTGTGACAGTGGGATTTGTTCGAGATTGATACAGTGGTATGGGGAGAGAGTGTGGCAGTGGGATTTGTTCAAAATAGATACAGTGGTATGGGGAGAGAGTGCGGCAGTGGGATTTGTTCGAGATTGAAACAGTGGTATGGGGAGAGAGTGCGGCAGTGGGATTTGTTCAAAATAGATACAGCGGTATGGGGAGAGAGTGTGGCAGTGGGAATTGTTCGAAATAGATACAGTGGTATGGGGAGAGAGTGCGGCAGTGGGATTTGTTCAAAATAGATACAGTGGTATGGGGAGAGAGTGTGGCAGTGGGATTTGTTCGAAATAGATACAGCGGTATGGGGAGAGAGTGTGGCAGTGGGATTTGTTCAAAATAGATACAGTGGTATGGGGAGAGAGTGTGACAGTGGGATTTGTTCGAAATAGATACAGTGGTATGGGGAGAGAGTGTGACAGTGGGAATTGTTCAAAATAGATACAGTGGTATGGGGAGAGAGTGTGACAGTGGGATTTGTTCAAAATAGATACAGTGGTATGGGGAGAGAGTGTGGCAGTGGGATTTGTTCAAAATAGATACAGTGGTATGGGGAGAGAGTGTGACAGTGGGATTTGTTCGAAATAGATACAGTGGTATGGGGAGAGAGTGTGACAGTGGGAATTGTTCAAAATAGATACAGTGGTATGGGGAGAGAGTGTGACAGTGGGATTTGTTCGAAATAGATACAGTGGTATGGGGAGAGAGTGTGACAGTGGGATTTGTTCAAAATAGATACAGTGGTATGGGGAGAGAGTGTGACAGTGGGATTTGTTCAAAATAGATACAGTGGTATGGGGAGAGAGTGTGGCAGTGGGAATTGTTCAAAATAGATACAGTGGTATGGGGAGAGAGTGTGACAGTGGGATTTGTTCAAAATAGATACAGTGGTATGGGGAGAGAGTGTGGCAGTGGGATTTGTTCGAAATAGATACAGTGGTATGGGGAGAGAGTGCGGCAGTGGGATTTGTTCAAAATAGATACAGCGGTATGGGGAGAGAGTGTGGCAGTGGGAATTGTTCGAAATAGATACAGTGGTATGGGGAGAGAGTGTGACAGTGGGATTTGTTCGAAATAGATACAGTGGTATGGGGAGAGAGTGTGGCAGTGGGAATTGTTCGAGATAGATACAGTGGTATGGGGAGAGAGTGTGACAGTGGGATTTGTTCAAAATAGATACAGTGGTATGGGGAGAGAGTGTGGCAGTGGGAATTGTTCGAAATAGATACAGTGGTATGGGGAGAGAGTGTGGCAGTGGGATTTGTTCAAAATAGATACAGCGGTATGGGGAGAGAGTGTGGCAGTGGGATTTGTTCGAAATTGAAACAGTGGTATGGGGAGAGAGTGTGGCAGTGGGAATTGTTCGAAATAGATACAGTGGTATGGGGAGAGAGTGCGGCAGTGGGATTTGTTCGAGATTCAAACATTGGTATGGGGAGAGAGTGCGGCAGTGGGATTTGTTCGAGATTCAAACATTGGTATGGGGAGAGAGTGTGACAGTGGGATTTGTTCAAAATAGATACAGTGGTATGGGGAGAGAGTGTGACAGTGGGATTTGTTCGAAATTGAAACAGTGGTATGGGGAGAGAGTGCGGCAGTGGGATTTGTTCGAAATTGAAACAGTGGTATGGGGAGAGAGTGCGGCAGTGGGATTTGTTCGAAATTGAAACAGTGGTATGGGGAGAGAGTGTGACAGTGGGATTTGTTCGAAATTGAAACAGTGGTATGGGCAGAGAGTGCGGCAGTGGGATTTGTTCGAAATTGAAACAGTGGTATGGGGAGAGAGTGTGGCAGTGGGATTTGTTCAAAATAGATACAGTGGTATGGGGAGAGAGTGTGGCAGTGGGATTTGTTCAAAATAGATACAGTGGTATGGGGAGAGAGTGCGGCAGTGGGATTTGTTCAAAATAGATACAGTGGTATGGGGAGAGAGTGCGGCAGTGGGATTTGTTCAAAATAGATACAGCGGTATGGGGAGAGAGTGTGGCAGTGGGAATTGTTCGAAATAGATACAGTGGTATGGGGAGAGAGTGTGACAGTGGGATTTGTTCGAAATAGATACAGTGGTATGGGGAGAGAGTGTGGCAGTGGGAATTGTTCGAAATAGATACAGTGGTATGGGGAGAGAGTGTGACAGTGGGATTTGTTCAAAATAGATACAGTGGTATGGGGAGAGAGTGTGGCAGTGGGAATTGTTCGAAATAGATACAGTGGTATGGGGAGAGAGTGTGGCAGTGGGATTTGTTCAAAATAGATACAGCGGTATGGGGAGAGAGTGTGGCAGTGGGATTTGTTCGAAATTGAAACAGTGGTATGGGGAGAGAGTGTGGCAGTAGGAATTGTTCGAAATAGATACAGTGGTATGGGGAGAGAGTGCGGCAGTGGGATTTGTTCGAGATTCAAACATTGGTATGGGGAGAGAGTGCGGCAGTGGGATTTGTTCGAGATTCAAACATTGGTATGGGGAGAGAGTGTGACAGTGGGATTTGTTCAAAATAGATACAGTGGTATGGGGAGAGAGTGTGACAGTGGGATTTGTTCGAAATTGAAACAGTGGTATGGGGAGAGAGTGCGGCAGTGGGATTTGTTCGAAATTGAAACAGTGGTATGGGGAGAGAGTGCGGCAGTGGGATTTGTTCGAAATTGAAACAGTGGTATGGGGAGAGAGTGTGACAGTGGGATTTGTTCGAAATTGAAACAGTGGTATGGGCAGAGAGTGCGGCAGTGGGATTTGTTCGAAATTGAAACAGTGGTATGGGGAGAGAGTGTGGCAGTGGGATTTGTTCAAAATAGATACAGTGGTATGGGGAGAGAGTGCGGCAGTGGGATTTGTTCAAAATAGATACAGTGGTATGGGGAGAGAGTGCGGCAGTGGGATTTGTTCAAAATAGATACAGTGGTATGGGGAGAGAGTGCGGCAGTGGGATTTGTTCAAAATAGATACAGTGGTATGGGGAGAGAGTGTGACAGTGGGATTTGTTCAAAATAGATACAGTGGTATGGGGAGAGAGTGTGACAGTGGGATTTGTTCGAAATTGATACAGTGGTATGGGGAGAGAGTGTGACAGTGGGAATTGTTCAAAATTGAAACAGTGGTATGGGGAGAGAGTGTGACAGTGGGATTTGTTCGAGATTGATTCAGTGGTATGGGGAGAGAGTGTGGCAGTGGGATTTGTTCGAAATTGAAACAGTGGTATGGGGAGAGAGTGTGGCAGTGGGATTTGTTCGAAATTGAAACAGTGGTATGGGGAGAGAGTGTGACAGTGGGATTTGTTCGAAATTGAAACAGTGTTATGGGGAGAGAGTGCGGCAGTGGGATTTGTTCGAAATTGAAACAGCGGTATGGGGAGAGAGTGTGACAGTGGGATTTGTTCGAAATAGATACAGTGGTATGGGGAGAGAGTGTGGCAGTGGGATTTGTTCGAAATTGAAACAGTGGTATGGGGAGAGAGTGCGGCAGTGGGATTTGTTCGAAATTGAAACAGTGGTATGGGGAGAGAGTGTGACAGTGGGATTTGTTCAAAATAGATACAGTGGTATGGGGAGAGAGTGTGGCAGTGGGAATTGTTCGAAATAGATACAGTGGTATGGGGAGATAGTGTGACAGTGGGATTTGTTCGAAATTGAAACAGTGGTATGGGGAGAGAGTGCGGCAGTGGGATTTGTTCGAAATTGAAACAGTGGTATGGGGAGAGAGTGCGGCAGTGGGATTTGTTCGAAATTGAAACAGTGGTATGGGGAGAGAGTGTGACAGTGGGATTTGTTCGAAATTGAAACAGTGGTATGGGGAGAGAGTGCGGCAGTGGGATTTGTTCGAAATTGCAACAGTGGTATGGGGAGAGAGTGCGGCAGTGGGATTTGTTCGAAATTGAAACATTGGTATGGGGAGAGAGTGCGGCAGTGGGATTTGTTCGAAATTGAAACAGTGGTATGGGGAGAGAGTGTGACAGTGGGATTTGTTCGAAATTGAAACAGTGGTATGGGGAGAGAGTTCGGCAGTGGGATTTGTTCGAAATTGCAACAGTGGTATGGGGAGAGAGTGTGGCAGTGGGATTTGTTCGAGATTGCAACAGTGGTATGGGGAGAGAGTGTGGCAGTGGGATTTGTTCGAAATTGAAACAGTGGTATGGGGAGAGAGTGCGGCAGTGGGAATTGTTCGAAATTGAAACAGTGGTATGGGGAGAGAGTGTGACAGTGGGATTTGTTCGAGATTCAAACATTGGTATGGGGAGAGAGTGTGGCAGTGGGATTTGTTCGAAATTGATACAGTGGTATGGGGAGAGAGTGTGACAGTGGGATTTGTTCAAAATAGATACAGTGGTATGGGGAGAGAGTGTGACAGTGGGATTTGTTCGAAATTGAAACAGTGGTATGGGGAGAGAGTGTGGCAGTGGGATTTGTTCAAAATTGAAACAAAGGTATGGGGAGAGAGTGTGACAGTGGGATTTGTTCGAAATTGAAACAGTGGTATGGGGAGAGAGTGTGACAGTGGGATTTGTCCGAAATTGAAACAGTGGTATGGGGAAAGAGTGTGGCAGTGGGATTTGTTCAAAATAGATACAGTGGTATGGGGAGAGAGTGCGGCAGTGGGATTTGTTCAAAATAGATACAGTGGTATGGGGAGAGAGTGCGGCAGTGGGATTTGTTCAAAATAGATACAGCGGTATGGGGAGAGAGTGTGGCAGTGGTAATTGTTCGAAATAGATACAGTGGTATGGGGAGAGAGTGTGGCAGTGGGATTTGTTCAAAATAGATACAGCGGTATGGGGAGAGAGTGTGGCAGTGGGATTTGTTCGAAATTGAAACAGTGGTATGGGGAGAGAGTGTGGCAGTGGGAATTGTTCGAAATAGATACAGTGGTATGGGGAGAGAGTGCGGCAGTGGGATTTGTTCGAGATTCAAACATTGGTATGGGGAGAGAGTGCGGCAGTGGGATTTGTTCGAGATTCAAACATTGGTATGGGGAGAGAGTGTGACAGTGGGATTTGTTCAAAATAGATACAGTGGTATGGGGAGAGAGTGTGGCAGTGGGATTTGTTCAAAATAGATACAGCGGTATGGGGAGAGAGTGTGGCAGTGGGATTTGTTCGAAATAGATACAGTGGTATGGGGAGAGAGTGTGACAGTGGGATTTGTTCGAAATTGAAACAGTGGTATGGGGAGAGAGTGCGGCAGTGGGATTTGTTCGAAATTGAAACAGTGGTATGGGGAGAGAGTGTGACAGTGGGATTTGTTCGAAATTGAAACAGTGGTATGGGCAGAGAGTGCGGCAGTGGGATTTGTTCGAAATAGATACAGTGGTATGGGGAGAGAGTGTGACAGTGGGATTTGTTCGAAATTGAAACAGTGGTATGGGGAGAGAGTGCGGCAGTGGGATTTGTTCGAAATTGAAACAGTGGTATGGGGAGAGAGTGCGGCAGTGGGATTTGTTCGAAATTGAAACAGTGGTATGGGGAGAGAGTGTGACAGTGGGATTTGTTCGAAATTGAAACAGTGGTATGGGCAGAGAGTGCGGCAGTGGGATTTGTTCGAAATTGAAACAGTGGTATGGGGAGAGAGTGTGGCAGTGGGATTTGTTCAAAATAGATACAGTGGTATGGGGAGAGAGTGTGGCAGTGGGATTTGTTCAAAATAGATACAGTGGTATGGGGAGAGAGTGCGGCAGTGGGATTTGTTCAAAATAGATACAGTGGTATGGGGAGAGAGTGCGGCAGTGGGATTTGTTCAAAATAGATACAGTGGTATGGGGAGAGAGTGTGACAGTGGGATTTGTTCAAAATAGATACAGTGGTATGGGGAGAGAGTGTGACAGTGGGATTTGTTCGAAATTGATACAGTGGTATGGGGAGAGAGTGTGACAGTGGGAATTGTTCAAAATTGAAACAGTGGTATGGGGAGAGAGTGTGACAGTGGGATTTGTTCGAGATTGATTCAGTGGTATGGGGAGAGAGTGTGGCAGTGGGATTTGTTCGAAATTGAAACAGTGGTATGGGGAGAGAGTGTGACAGTGGGATTTGTTCGAAATTGAAACAGTGTTATGGGGAGAGAGTGCGGCAGTGGGATTTGTTCGAAATTGAAACAGCGGTATGGGGAGAGAGTGTGACAGTGGGATTTGTTCGAAATAGATACAGTGGTATGGGGAGAGAGTGTGGCAGTGGGATTTGTTCGAAATTGAAACAGTGGTATGGGGAGAGAGTGCGGCAGTGGGATTTGTTCGAAATTGAAACAGTGGTATGGGGAGAGAGTGTGACAGTGGGATTTGTTCGAAATTGAAACAGTGGTATGGGGAGAGAGTGTGACAGTGGGATTTGTTCGAAATTGAAACAGTGGTATGGGGAGAGAGTGCGGCAGTGGGATTTGTTCGAAATTGAAACAGTGGTATGGGGAGAGAGTGCGGCAGTGGGATTTGTTCGAAATTGAAACAGTGGTATGGGGAGAGAGTGTGACAGTGGGATTTGTTCGAAATTGAAACAGTGGTATGGGGAGAGAGTGCGGCAGTGGGATTTGTTCGAAATTGCAACAGTGGTATGGGGAGAGAGTGCGGCAGTGGGATTTGTTCGAAATTGAAACATTGGTATGGGGAGAGAGTGCGGCAGTGGGATTTGTTCGAAATTGAAACAGTGGTATGGGGAGAGAGTGTGACAGTGGGATTTGTTCGAAATTGAAACAGTGGTATGGGGAGAGAGTTCGGCAGTGGGATTTGTTCGAAATTGCAACAGTGGTATGGGGAGAGAGTGTGGCAGTGGGATTTGTTCGAGATTGATACAGTGGTATGGGGAGAGAGTGCGGCAGTGGGATTTGTTCGAAATTGCAACAGTGGTATGGGGAGAGAGTGTGGCAGTGGGATTTGTTCGAAATTGAAACAGTGGTATGGGGAGAGAGTGCGGCAGTGGGAATTGTTCGAAATTGAAACAGTGGTATGGGGAGAGAGTGTGACAGTGGGATTTGTTCGAGATTCAAACATTGGTATGGGGAGAGAGTGTGGCAGTGGGATTTGTTCGAAATTGATACAGTGGTATGGGGAGAGAGTGTGACAGTGGGATTTGTTCAAAATAGATACAGTGGTATGGGGAGAGAGTGTGACAGTGGGATTTGTTCGAAATTGAAACAGTGGTATGGGGAGAGAGTGTGGCAGTGGGATTTGTTCAAAATTGAAACAAAGGTATGGGGAGAGAGTGTGACAGTGGGATTTGTTCGAAATTGAAACAGT
The DNA here is from genome assembly GCF_036365525.1 of Heterodontus francisci. Taxonomy (NCBI): domain Eukaryota; kingdom Metazoa; phylum Chordata; class Chondrichthyes; order Heterodontiformes; family Heterodontidae; genus Heterodontus; species Heterodontus francisci. The sequence goes on from NW_027141272.1 coordinate 510,889, forward strand.
GGTATGGGGAGAGAGTGTGACAGTGGGATTTGTCCGAAATTGAAACAGTGGTATGGTATAAGAGTGTGGCAGTGGGATTTGTTCAAAATAGATACAGTGGTATGGGGAGAGAGTGTGGCAGTGGGAATTGTTCAAAATAGATACAGTGGTATGGGGAGAGAGTGCGGCAGTGGGATTTGTTCGAGATTCAAACATTGGTATGGGGAGAGAGTGCGGCAGTGGGATTTGTTCGAGATTCAAACATTGGTATGGGGAGAGAGTGTGACAGTGGGATTTGTTCGAAATTGAAACAGCGGTATGGGGAGAGAGTGTGGCAGTGGGATTTGTTCGAAATTGATACAGTGGTATGGGGAGAGAGTGTGGCAGTGGGATTTGTTCGAAATTGATACAGTGGTATGGGGAGAGAGTGCGGCAGTGGGATTTGTTCAAAATAGATACAGTGGTATGGGGAGAGAGTGTGACAGTGGGATTTGTTCGAGATTGAAACAGCGGTATGGGGAGAGAGTGTGGCAGTGGGATTTGTTCAAAATAGATACAGTGGTATGGGGAGAGAGTGTGGCAGTGGGAATTGTTCAAAATAGATACAGTGGTATGGGGACAGAGTGTGACAGTGGGATTTGTTCGAGATTGATACAGTGGTATGGGAAGAGAGTGTGACAGTGGGATTTGTTCGAGATTGATACAGTGGTATGGGAAGAGAGTGTGACAGTGGGATTTGTTCGAGATTGATGCAGTGGTATGGGAAGAGAGTGTGGCAGTGGGATTTGTTCGAGATTCAAACATTGGTATGGGAAGAGAGTGCGGCAGTGGGAATTGTTCGAGATTCAAACATTGGTATGGGAAGAGAGTGTGGCAGTGGGATTTGTTCGAGATTGATAACAGTGCAATGGGGAGCGAGTGCGGCAATGGTGTTTGTTTGAGATTGATAACAGTGTTATGGGGAGAGAGTGTGGCAGTGGGATTTGTTCGAGATTGATACAGTGGTATGGGGAGAGAGTGTGACAGTGGGATTTGTTCAAAATAGATACAGCGGTATGGGGAGAGAGTGTGGCAGTGGGATTTGTTCGAGATTGATTCAGTGCAATGGGGAGCGAGTGCGGCAATGGTGTTTGTTTGAGATTGATAACAGTGTTATGGGGAGAGAGTGTGGCAGTGGGATTTGTTCGAGATTGATACAGTGGTATGGGGAGAGAGTGTGACAGTGGGATTTGTTCGAGATTGATAACAGTGCAATGGGGAGCGAGTGCGGCAATGGTGTTTGTTTGAGATTGATAACAGTGTTATGGGGAGAGAGTGTGGCAGTGGGATTTGTTCGAGATTGATACAGTGGTGGGGGAGAGAGTGGGGTAATCAGATTACTTTGGGGATTGATACAGGGCTATGGGGGAAACAGAGCCGTGGTATTAGTTTGGGGATTGATCCAGGGCATGGGGGAGAGAGCAGAGTAGTGAGATTTGCTGTGAGTGATACTGGAAAATGGAGAGAGAGCTGGACAGTGGGATTAGTTTGGCATTGATACCGGGCATCTGGAGAGAGTGGGGCAGTTGCATTCGTGTAGGATTGACACAGGGCATTGCGGAGAGGGTGAGGCAGTGGGATTGATTTGGGGACTGATACAGGGCTATGGGGTGCGAGCAGGGCAGTGGGATTTGTTTGGAGCTTGTAACAGGGCTATTGGGAGAAAGCGGGCAGTGAGTTTTTATATTTATTGGTAGACAGCTATGTGCAGAGAGTGGGGTAGTGGGATTAATTTGGAATTGATACAGGGCAATGGGGAGAGAGCGATGCAGTGAGATTTGTTTGGGTTGATACAGGGCTATAGGGAAGGAGTGGGGCAGTAGAATTAGTTTGGGATTGATACAGAGGTAGAGAGAAGGAGTGGAGCAGTGGGATTAGTCTGGGATTGATACAGCGGTATAGGGAAGGAGTGGGCTGTGTCATTAGTTTGGGATTGATACAGGGCTATGAGGAGAGAGCGCAGCAGTGAGATTTGTTTGGGATTGGTACAGGGCTATGGAGAAGGAGTGGAGCAGGAGGATTAGTTTGGGATTGGTACAGGAATATAGGGAAGGAGTGGGCAGTGAGATTTGTTTGGGTTGATACAGGACTATAGGGAAGGAGTGGGCAGTGTGATTAGTTTGGGATTGGTACAGGGCTATGGAGAAGGAGTGGAGCAGGAGGATTAGTTTGGCATTGGTACAGGAATATAGGGAAGGAGTGGGACAGTGGTATTAGTTTGGGATTGATCCAGGGCTATGGGGAAGTAGAGGGGCAGTAGGATTTGTTTGGGATTGATACAGAGGTATAGGGAAGGAGTTGGGCAGTGGGATTATTTTGGGATTGATACAGCGGTATAGAGAAGGAGCGGGGCAGTGGCATTAGTTTGGGATTGAAACAGTGGTATAGGGAAGGAGTGGGGCAGTGGGATTAGTTTGGGATTGATACAGCGGTATAGGGAAGGAGTGGGGCAGTTGGATTATTTTGGGATTGATACAGTGGTATAGGGAAGGAGTGGGGCAGTGTCATTAGTTTGGGATTGATACAGTTGTATACTGAAGGAGTGGGGCAGTGGCTATAGTTTGGGATTGATACAGTTGTATACTGAAGGAGTGGGGCAGTGGCTATAGTTTGGGATTGATACAGTTGTATACTGAAGGAGTGGGGCAGTGGCTATAGTTTGGGATTGATGCAGCTGTATACTGAAGGGGTGGGGCAGTGGCTATAGTTTGGGATTGATACAGTTGTATACTGAAGGAGTGTGGCAGTGGCTATAGTTTGGGATTGATACAGTTGTATACTGAAGGGGTGGGGCAGTGGCTATAGTTTGGGATTGATACAGTTGTATACTGAAGGGGTGGGGCAGTGGCTATAGTTTGGGATTGATGCAGCTGTATACTGAAGGAGTGTGGCAGTGGCTATAGTTTGGGATTGATGCAGTTGTATACTGAAGGGGTGGGGCAGTGGCTATAGTTTGGGATTGATACAGTTGTATACTGAAGGGGTGGGGCAGTGGCTATAGTTTGGGATTGATACAGTTGTATACTGAAGGGGTGGGGCAGTGGCTATAGTTTGGGATTGATACAGTTGTATACTGAAGGGGTGGGGCAGTGTCATTAGTTTGGGATTGATACAGTTGTATACTGAAGGGGTGGGGCAGTGGCTATAGTTTGGGATTGATACAGTTGTATACTGAAGGGGTGGGGCAGTGGCTATAGTTTGGGATTGATGCAGTTGTATACTGAAGGGGTGTGGCAGTGGCTATAGTTTGGGATTGATACAGTTGTATACTGAAGGGGTGGGGCAGTGGCTATAGTTTGGGATTGATACAGTTGTATACTGAAGGAGTGGGGCAGTGGCTATAGTTTGGGATTGATGCAGCTGTATACTGAAGGGGTGGGGCAGTGGCTATAGTTTGGGATTGATACAGTTGTATACTGAAGGAGTGGGGCAGTGTCATTAGTTTGGGATTGATGCAGCTGTATACTGAAGGGGTGTGGCAGTGGCTATAGTTTGGGATTGATACAGTTGTATACTGAAGGGGTGGGGCAGTGGCTATAGTTTGGGATTGATACAGTTGTATACTGAAGGGGTGGGGCAGTGGCTATAGTTTGGGATTGATACAGTTGTATACTGAAGGAGTGGGGCAGTGTCATTAGTTTGGGATTGATGCAGCTGTATACTGAAGGAGTGGGGCAGTGTCATTAGTTTGGGATTGATGCAGTTGTATACTGAAGGAGTGTGGCAGTGGCTATAGTTTGGGATTGATACAGTTGTATACTGAAGGGGTGGGGCAGTGGCTATAGTTTGGGATTGATACAGTTGTATACTGAAGGGGTGGGGCAGTGGCTATAGTTTGGGATTGATACAGTTGTATACTGAAGGGGTGGGGCAGTGGCTATAGTTTGGGATTGATGCAGCTGTATACTGAAGGAGTGTGGCAGTGGCTATAGTTTGGGATTGATACAGTTGTATACTGAAGGGGTGGGGCAGTGGCTATAGTTTGGGATTGATACAGTTGTATACTGAAGGAGTGGGGCAGTGTCATTAGTTTGGGATTGATGCAGTTGTATACTGAAGGAGTGGGGCAGTGGCTATAGTTTGGGATTGATACAGTTGTATACTGAAGGGGTGGGGCAGTGGCTATAGTTTGGGATTGATACAGTTGTATACTGAAGGGGTGGGGCAGTGGCTATAGTTTGGGATTGATGCAGCTGTATACTGAAGGAGTGTGGCAGTGGCTATAGTTTGGGATTGATACAGTTGTATACTGAAGGGGTGGGGCAGTGGCTATAGTTTGGGATTGATACAGTTGTATACTGAAGGAGTGGGGCAGTGGCTATAGTTTGGGATTGATACAGTTGTATACTGAAGGAGTGGGGCAGTGGCTATAGTTTGGGATTGATACAGTTGTATACTGAAGGGGTGGGGCAGTGGCTATAGTTTGGGATTGATGCAGCTGTATACTGAAGGAGTGGGGCAGTGGCTATAGTTTGGGATTGATACAGTTGTATACTGAAGGGGTGGGGCAGTGGCTATAGTTTGGGATTGATACAGTTGTATACTGAAGGGGTGGGGCAGTGGCTATAGTTTGGGATTGATACAGCTGTATACTGAAGGGGTGGGGCAGTGGCTATAGTTTGGGATTGATACAGTTGTATACTGAAGGGGTGGGGCAGTGGCTATAGTTTGGGATTGATACAGTTGTATACTGAAGGAGTGGGGCAGTGGCTATAGTTTGGGATTGATACAGTTGTATACTGAAGGAGTGGGGCAGTGTCATTAGTTTGGGATTGATACAGTTGTATACTGAAGGAGTGGGGCAGTGTCATTAGTTTGGGATTGATGCAGCTGTATACTGAAGGAGTGGGGCAGTGGCTATAGTTTGGGATTGATACAGTTGTATACTGAAGGGGTGGGGCAGTGGCTATAGTTTGGGATTGATACAGTTGTATACTGAAGGGGTGGGGCAGTGTCATTAGTTTGGGATTGATGCAGCTGTATACTGAAGGAGTGGGGCAGTGGCTATAGTTTGGGATTGATACAGTTGTATACTGAAGGAGTGGGGCAGTGGCTATAGTTTGGGATTGATACAGTTGTATACTGAAGGGGTGGGGCAGTGTCATTAGTTTGGGATTGATGCAGCTGTATACTGAAGGAGTGGGGCAGTGGCTATAGTTTGGGATTGATACAGTTGTATACTGAAGGAGTGGGGCAGTGTCATTAGTTTGGGATTGATGCAGCTGTATACTGAAGGAGTGGGGCAGTGGCTATAGTTTGGGATTGATACAGTTGTATACTGAAGGGGTGGGGCAGTGGCTATAGTTTGGGATTGATCCTGGGCTATTAGAAAAGTAAGGTCACTTTTGTATCTGGTTGAGCAGTAACTGTATAATAGAAATTAATCATATAGTAATGTAATATACATGGATTTTTGGTGGCAGTCCAAGTAAGGGAATTATTGTGCCTGGATGGATAATAACAGTAAAAGTTTAGGTATGAGATCAGTGACATTTCCAGATAACTTTCAGGTCTTTCCACAGTTTCTGTGAGAAGCAATGAGTTCTTGAAACTTCCACTGAGTCTCTCAGGTTCCACAATCATATTACTTCCAGTCAGGTGGCCACAGAAGCAGCAGGCATTATCTCAGCTCCTGTTTATTATGGCACAGAATCTATTTAAATAACAACAATAAGGAGGGTCATTAAGGACAATCCAATTCGCACAAAGATCTGTTCCTGAAAAATCCAATCTTGGCAAAACATATTGGCATTGCACTGTGCTGTGTCAGATGAGTTTAGTTTTCAGCTGACCCTCTCCATGTTTCAGGGGCAGTATCTGAGGGTAAACCGATCTGTGAGAATTGTGTAGTCTTTCATTGAAATGACAATTTACCACTGAAATTATCTGTAATCGGTAACTAAAAGATTCCTCCTTCTTCTTGCCAGTGTTACCAGACTGCAGCTATCATGTTATATACCTTCCCAACAGTTTGGAAAACTCACGTTAGAGATGTTAAATATCTGCCAAATGTTGCATTATGTAATATGAATGTACACATAGAGTCATAGAGTTATACAGCACAGAAACAGGCCCTTCGGTACATCGTGTCTGTGCCGGTCATCAAGCACCTAACTATTCTAATCCCGTTTTCCGGCACTTGGCCCGTCGCCTTGTATGCTATGATGTTTCAAGTGCACATCTAAGTACTTCTTAAATGTTGTGAGGGTTCCTGACTCTACCACCTTTTCAGGCAGGGCATTCCAGATTCCAACCACATTCTGGGTGAAATTTCGTTTTCTGCAAATCCCCTCTAAACCTTCTTCCCCTTACCTTAAATCTATGCCCTTTGGTTATTGACCCCTCCACTCAGGGAAAGGTTTCTTCCTATCTAACCTATCAATGCCCCTTCTATAGACCTTATAAACCTTCTATTATATATGTAAGATGCCTGAGTAAAATGAGTTAATTTCAGTTGTTCACTGACTGTAATTAATATCAGTCTCCATGGGAACTCATTGTCTCTGTTTTTTTATTAATTCCAGTTCGATGAACATAGCAGATTCAGACAGTATACTTCCCACTGTTAATTTTAATGGAATATATTTTAAAGATTTTTTAGGTGTGGATTTGCACAAATCAATAATTCAATTCATATAATTTTCTGATTAAACACTCAATACCAAACTATTAAATGTTCATCTGACTCAGAGAAGTTTTCCTATGGAGATCAGCTTCACTCTGGTCTATTAAAAATACAGTCTTTTTGACGGAACAGTGCTAGTTTAATAGCAGAGCTGACAAAATATGGTAACAGATTCTCCGAATTGGAAGCAATACATTTTGCAGATTCTCTATTCCTCTTCATACGTGTGAGTCTACATAGAATCACTGTGCAAATGCTCAGCCATCCTAATAATGGAGACACCCTCATTGGGGTGGAAGGGGGAGGGGGTCGGAGGGAGGTCTCTCTGAAAATTTTGCTAACACAGCTGGGCATCTGGTACATATGTTTTGTTTCTAATTTTCTGAATCTAAGCTGACACAGAGCAACACAAGATCCCCTTGAAATTTCCCTCAGTCAGAGTGACCCTGAACCCCAGTGGTAAACAAGACAGGTTACATTCCCAGTCATAGTTACATCTCCCATTCAGACAATCAGAGACTATCATGACTGTCTTGAAGGGGATTGAATTGTTAAATTGAGCTAAGTGTTTGTTTGGACAAATCTGTTAAAATATATTCTGTGATCTGAGAAGTGTTAATGGGAGAATTGTGAAATTTGTTCTCCTGAACTTACAGTAACTAATGAGGAGCCGAGAATATTTAGGCTCCAAGCTGAGAAACATTAATCCCAATCACTGAACAGCAGCATTAACCCTTGACAATCTAATTTTTTTTTATACAGCAATACAGATTAAACCAGATATTAAACAGATGTGAATTGAAAGCCCCACAAACAAGTGAATATGATCATATGATGAACGATATTGGGAATAACAGCTGACACGAATCTCTTGATCTGATAGGAATGATGAGAGGTGGGAGCTGATTCATTTACAGATTTCAAATTATTTACATGATCCAATGTAATTCCAGAGAATATATATCCACTTCTCAGAGCTGGGGTCAGTAATCACACATGGGAACTGAAATAATGAACTGGTCAAACTCCATCAAATATCAGACCTGGGGAAATCAGACATTTCTATCTATTTTACACAATACATTATGGTTCTTTCGTGGAAATTTTGTAAATTCCAAATAGGATCAATGCTCATTAATTAATTAAACTAACGGTCACTGTGAATAAATTTACTAAACTAGTTAACTCTCCATTTAAATTGTGTAACTCTTCCTCGGTTCAGTGAGATATAAGGTACACTGAAAGAGAGTAGTTTTTCTCAAACAGTGCCCTTGTACAACACTGTGCTAGTGTTTCAACTGGATCTAATGAAAGTACAAGTGAGGGCAGTGATGTCCCTGGATATACAGTGACTGTAAAGTTAAATCTGTGATATATATGGAAGGGTAGTAGCGATAAAACTGAGGCCAGTGATGCTCTGTCACAGTATAACAGGAACATTCATATATATGCATGGGTTGTAACAGTCAAAGTGAGGTTAATGTTGTATCTGGATGAGCAATAACAGTATAAAAGTGATCAATCAGAGATCTGGATGGATAGTAACAGTCAAAGTGAGGTCATTGTTGTATCTGGATGAGCAATAACAGTATAAAAGTGATCAATCAGAGATCTGGATGGATAGTAACAGTCAAAGTGAGGTTAATGTTGTGTCTGGATGAGCAATAACAGTATAAAAGTGATCAATCAGAGATCTGGATGGATAGTAACAGTCAAAGTGAGGTTAATGTTGTGTCTGGATGAGCAATAACAGTATAAAAGTGATCAATCAGAGATCTGGATGGATAGTAACAGTCAAAGTGAGGTTAATGTTGTGTCTGGATGAGCAATAACAGTATAAAAGTGATCAATCAGAGATCTGGATGTTTAGTAACAGTCAAAGTGAGGTTAATGTTGTGTCTGGATGAGCAATAACAGTATAAAAGTGATCAATCAGAGATCTGGATGGATAGTAACAGTCAAAGTGAGGTTAATGTTGTGTCTGGATGAGCAATAACAGTATAAAAGTGATCAATCAGAGATCTGGATGGATAGTAACAGTCAAAGTGAGGTTAATGTTGTGTCTGGATGAGCAATAACAGTATAAAAGTGATCAATCAGAGATCTGGATGGATAGTAACAGTCAAAGTGAGGTTAATGTTGTGTCTGGATGAGCAATAACAGTATAAAAGTGATCAATCAGAGATCTGGATGTTTAGTAACAGTCAAAGTGAGGTTAATGTTGTGTCTGGATGAGCAATAACAGTATAAAAGAGATCAATCAGAGATCTGGATGGATAGTAACAGTCAAAGTGAGGTTAATGTTGTGTCTGGATGAGCAATAACAGTATAAAAGTGATCAATCAGAGATCTGGATGGATAGTAACAGTCAAAGTGAGGTTAATGTTGTGTCTGGATGAGCAATAACTGTATAAAAGTGATCAATCAGAGATCTGGATGTTTAGTAACAGTCAAAGTGAGGTTAATGTTGTGTCTGGATGAGCAATAACAGTATAAAAGTGATCAATCAGAGATCTGGATGTTTAGTAACAGTCAAAGTGAGGTTAATGTTGTGTCTGGATGAGCAATAACAGTATAAAAGTGATCAATCAGAGATCTGGATGGATAGTAACAGTCAAAGTGAGGTCAGTGGTGTGTCTGGATGAGCAATAACAGTATAAAAGTGATCAATCAGAGATCTGGATGGATAGTAACAGTCAAAGTGAGGTTAATGTTGTGTCTGGATGAGCAATAACAGTATAAAAGTGATCAATCAGAGATCTGGATGTTTAGTAACAGTCAAAGTGAGGTCAGTGTTGTATCTGGATGAGCAATAACTGTATAAAAGTGATCAATCAGAGATCTGGATGGATAGTAACAGTCAAAGTGAGGTTAATGTTGTGTCTGGATGAGCAATAACAGTATAAAAGTGATCAATCAGAGATCTGGATGGATAGTAACAGTCAAAGTGAGGTTAATGTTGTGTCTGGATGAGCAATAACAGTATAAAAGTGATCAATCAGAGATCTGGATGGATAGTAACAGTCAAAGTGAGGTTAATGTTGTGTCTGGATGAGCAATAACTGTATAAAAGTGATCAATCAGAGATCTGGATGGATAGTAACAGTCAAAGTGAGGTTAATGTTGTGTCTGCATGAGCAATAACAGTATAAAAGTGATCAATCAGAGATCTGGATGGATAGTAACAGTAAAAGTGAGGTTAATGTTGTGTCTGGATGAGCAATAACAGTATAAAAGTGATCAATCAGAGATCTGGATGGATAGTAACAGTCAAAGTGAGGTCAGTGGTGTGTCTGGATGAGCAATAACTGTATAAAAGTGATCAATCAGAGATCTGGATGGATAGTAACAGTCAAAGTGAGGTCAGTGGTGTGTCTGGATGAGGAATAACTGTATAAAAGTGATCAATCAGAGATCTGGATGGATAGTAACAGTCAAAGTGAGGTTAATGTTGTGTCTGGATGAGGAATAACTGTATAAAAGTGATCAATCAGAGATCTGGATGGATAGTAACAGTCAAAGTGAGGTCAGTGGTGTGTCTGGATGAGGAATAACTGTATAAAAGTGATCAATCAGAGATCTGGATGGATAGTAACAGTCAAAGTGAGGTTAATGTTGTATCTGGATGAGCAATAACTGTATAAAAGTGATCAATCATATATCTGGATGTGTAATGTGATGCCCCATTCAAAGCCCCCAATCAAAATATATGATTCTTATTTTTGGTTGGAGGAACACACTGTAAATTCAATCACATCCCCCCACAAATCGGCTAACATATCTTTTAAACTTTCCACATTAACACTGAGCTTTCACAACTTTAAAAACAGGTCCTGGAGGAAATACTGAGCTGTCACAACTGTAAATACAGGGCCTGGAGGAAATACTGAGGTGTCACAACATTAAACACAGGTCCTGGGGGAATTACTGAGCTGTCACAACTGTAAATACAGGGCCTGGAGGAAATACTGAGCTGTCACAACTTTAAACACAGGTCCTGCAGGAAATACTGAACTGTCACAACTTTAAACACAGGGCCTGGAGGAAATACTGAACTGTCACAACTTTAAAGACAGGTCCTGCGGGAAAGACTGAGCTGTCACAAATTTAAAGACATGTCCTGGGGGAAATACTGAACTGTCACAACTTTAAAGACAGGTCCTGGGGGAAATACTGAACTGTCACAACTTTAAACACAGGTCCTGGGGGAAATACTGAGCTAACACAACTTTAAACACAGGTCCTGGAGGAAATACTGAGCTAACACAACTTTAAACACAGGTCCTGGAGGAAATACTGAACTGTCACAACTGTAAATACAGGTCCTGGGGGAAATACTGAGCTAACACAACTTTAAACACAGGTCCTGGAGGAAATACTGAGCTAACACAACTTTAAACACAGGTCCTGGAGGAAATACTGAGCTGTCACAACTTTAAACACAGGGCCTGGAGGAAATACTGAGCTGTCACAACTGTAAACACAGGGCCTGGAGGAAATACTGAGCTGTCACAACATTAAACACAGGTCCTGGAGGAAATACTGAGCTGTCACAACATTAAACACAGGTCCTGGGTAAAATATTGAACTGCCACATCTGTGAAAACAGGGCCTGCAGGAAATACTGAACTGTCACAACTGTAAACACAGGTCCTGGGGGAAATACTGAGCTGTCACAACTTTAAACACAGGTCCTGGAGGAAATACTGAGCTGTCACAACATTAAACACAGGTCCTGGAGGAAATACTGAGCTGTCACAACATTAAACACAGGTCCTGGGTAAAATATTGAACTGCCACATCTGTGAAAACAGGGCCTGCAGGAAATACTGAACTGTCACAACTTTAAAGACAGGTCCTGGGGGAAATACTGAACTGTCACAACTTTAAAGACAGGTCCTGGGGGAAAGACTGAGCTGTCACATCTTTAAACACAGGTCCTGGGGGAAAGACTGAGCTGTCACATCTTTAAACACAGGTCCTGGGTAAAATATGGAGCTGTCTCAACGGTAAGCACAGGTCCTGGGGGAAATACTGAGCTGTCACAACTTTAAAGAATGGTCCTGGGGGAAATACTGAACTGTCACAACTTTAAACACAAGGCCTGGAGGAAATACTGAGCTGTCACAACTTTAAACACAGATCCTGGGGGAAATACTGAGCTGTCACAACTTTAAACACAGGTCCTGGAGGAAATACTGAACTGTCACAACTTTAAACACAAGGCCTGGAGGAAATACTGAGCTGTCACAACTTTAAACACAGGTCCTGGGGGAAATATTGAGCTGTCACAACTTTAAACACAGGTCCTGGAGGAAATACTGAACTGTCACAACTTTAAACACAGGTCCTGGGGATAATACGGAGCTGTCACAACTTGAAAGACAGGTCCTGGGGGAAATACTGAGCTGTCACAACTTTAAACACAGGGCCTGCGGGAAATACTGAACTGTCACAACTTTAAAGACAGGTCCTGGTGGAAATACTGAGCTGTCACAACTTTAAACACAGGTCCTGGAGGAAATACTGAGCTGTCACAACTTTAAACACAGGGCCTGCGGGAAATACTGAACTGTCACAACTTTAAAGACAGGTCCTGGGGATAATACGGAGCTGTCACAACTTTAAAGACAGGGCCTGCGGGAAATACTGAACTGTCACAACTTTAAAGACAGGTCCTGGGGGAAATACTGAGCTGTCACAACTGTAAACACAGGTCCGGGGGGAAATACTGAGCTGTCTCAACTTTAAAGAAAGGTTGTGGGGGAAATACTGAGCTGTCACCACTTTGAAGACAGGTCCTTGGGGAAACACTGAGCTGTCACAACTTCAAACACAGGTCCTGGGGGAAATACTGAGCTGTCTCAACATTAAAGAAAGGTCCTGGGAGAAACACTGAGCTGTCACAACTTTGAAGACAGGTGCTGGGGGAAATACTGAGCTGTCACAACTTTAAACACAGGTCCTTGAGGAAAGACTGAGCTGTCACAACTTTAAAGACAGGTCCTGGAGGAAATACTGATCTGTCACAAATTTAAACACAGGTCCTGGTGGAAATACTGAGCTGTCACAACTTTAAAGACAGGTCCTGGAGGAAATACTGAGCTGTCACAACTTTAAACACAGCTCCTGGGATAAACACTGAGCTGTCACAACTTTAACCACAGGTCCTGGAGGAAATACTGAGCTGTCACAACTTTAAACACAGGTCCTGGGGGAAATACTGAGCTGTCACAACTTTAAAGACAGGTCCTGGGTAAAATATTGAACTGTCACAACTGTAAACACAGGTCCTGGAGGAAATACTGAGCTGTCACAACTTTAAACACAGGTCCTGGGGGAAATACTGAGCTGTCACAACTTTAAACACAGGTCCTGGGTAAAATACTGAACTGTCACATCTGTGAAAACAGAGCCTGCAGGAAATACTGAACTGTCACAACTTTAAAGACAGGTCCTGGGGGAAATACTGAGCTGTCACAACTTTAAAGACAGGTCCTGGGTAAAATACTGAACTGTCACATCTGTGAAAACAGAGCCTGCAGGAAATACTGAACTGTCACAACTTTAAACACAGATCCTGGGGTGAATACTGAGCTGTGACAACTTAAAGACAGGTCCTGGGGGAAAGACTGAGCTGTCACAACTTTAAACACAGGTCCTGGGGGAAAGACTGAGCTCTCACAACTTTAAACACATGTCCTGGGGGAAATACTGAGATGTCAGAACTTTAAACACAGGTCCTGGGGGAAATACTGAGCTATCACATCTTTAAACACAGGTCCTGGGTAAAATATGGAGCTGTCTCAACGGTAAGCACAGGGCCTGTGGAAAGACTGAGCTGTCACAAATTTAAACACAGGTCCTGGAGGAAATACTGAGCTGTCACAACTTTAAACACAGGTCCTGGGGGAAATACTGAGCTGTCACAACTTTAAACACAGGTCCTGGAGGAAATACTGAACTGTCACAACTTTAAACACAGGTCCTGGGGATAATACGGAGCTGTCACAACTGTAAACACAGGTCCTGGGGGAAATACTGAACTGTCACAACTTTGAAGAGAGATCCGGGGGGAAATACTGAACTGTCACCACTTTGAAGACAGGTCCTGGGAGAAACACTGAGCTGTCACAACTTTAAAGACAGGTGCTGGGGGAAATACTGAGCTGTCACAACTTTAAACACAGGTCCTGGAGGAAAGACTGAGCTGTCACAACTTGAAAGACAGGTGCTGGGGGAAATACTGAGCTGTCACAAATTTAAACACAGGTCCTGGGGGAAAGACTGAGCTGTCACAACTTTAAACACAGGTCCTGGAGGAAATACTGAGCTGTCACAACTTTAAAGACAGGTCCTTGGGGAAATACTGAGCTGTCACAACTTTAAACACAGGTCCTGGAGGAAATACTGAGCTGTCACAACTGTAAATACAGGGCCTGGAGGAAATACTGAGCTGTCACTACTTTAAACACAGGTCCTGGAGGAAATACTGTGCTGTCACAACTTTAAACACAGGTCCTGGGGGAAATACTGAGCTGTCACAACTTTAAACACAGGTCCTGGAGGAAATACTGAGCTGTCACTACTTTAAATACAGGGCCTGGAGGAAATACTGAGCTGTCTCAACTTTAAAGACAGGTCCTTGGGGAAATACTGAGCTGTCACAACTTTAAACACAGGTCCTGGAGGAAATACTGAGCTGTCACAACTGTAAATACAGGGCCTGGAGGAAATACTGAGCTGTCACTACTTTAAACACAGGTCCTGGAGGAAATACTGTGCTGTCACAACTTTAAACACAGGTCCTGGGGGAAATACTGAGCTGTCACAACTTTAAACACAGGTCCTGGAGGAAATACTGAGCTGTCACTACTTTAAACACAGGTCCTGGAGGAAATACTGTGCTGTCACAACTTTAAACACAGGTCCTGGAGGAAATACTGAGCTGTCACACCTGTAAACACAGGTCCTGGAGGAAATACTGAGCTGTCGTAGTTTTAAACACAGGTCCTGGGGAAAATACTGTGCTGTCACAACTTTAAACACAGGTCCTGGAGGAAATACTGAGCTGTCGTTGTTTTAAACACAGGTCCTGGGGAAAATACTGAACTGTCACAACTTTAAACACAGGTCCTGGAGGAAATACTGTGCTGTCACAACTTTAAACACAGGGCCTGGAGGAAATACTGAGCTGTCACAACTTTAAACACAGGGCCTGGAGGAAATACTGAGCTGTCACAACTTTAAACACAGGTCCTGGGGGAAATACTGAGCTGTCACAACTTTAAACACAGGTCCTGGAGGAAATACTGAGCTGTCACTACTTTAAACACAGGTCCTGGAGGAAATACTGTGCTGTCACAACTTTAAACACAGGTCCTGGAGGAAATACTGAGCTGTCACAACTTTAAACACAGGTCCTGGAGGAAATACTGAGCTGTCGTAGTTTTAAACACAGGTCCTGGGGAAAATACTGTGCTGTCACAACTTTAAACACAGGTCCTGGAGGAAATACTGAGCTGTCACAACTTTAAACACAGGTCCTGGAGGAAATACTGAGCTGTCGTTGTTTTAAACACAGGTCCTGGGGAAAATACTGAACTGTCACAACTTTAAAGACAGGGCCTGCGGGAAAAACTGAACTGTCACAACTTTAAACACAGGTCCTGGAGGAAATACTGAACTGTCACAACTTTAAACACAGGTCCTGGGGAAAATACGGAGCTGTCACAACTTTAAAGATAGGGCCTGGGGGAAATACTGAGCTGTCGTAGTTTTAAAAACAGGAGCTGTGGAAAATACTGAGCTGTCACAACTTTAAACACAGGTCCTGGTGGAAATACTGAGCTGTCACATCTTTAAACACAGGTCCTGGAGGAAATACTGAGCTGTCACAACTTTAAAGACAGGTCCTGGGTGAAACACTGAACTGCCACATCTGTGAAAACAGGGCCTGCTGGAAATACTGAGCTGTCACAACTTTAAAGACAGGTCCTGGGGGAAAGACTGAGCTGTCACAACTTTAAACACAGGTCCTGGGGGAAATACTGAGCTGTCACAACTTAAAGACAGGTCCTGGGGGAAAGACTGAGCTGTCACAACTTTAAACACAGGTCCTGGGGGAAAGACAGAGCTCTCACAACTTTAAACACAGGTCCTGGGGGAAATACTGTGCTGTCACAACTTTAAAGAAAGTTCCTGGGGGAAATACTGAACTGTCACAACTTTAAAGAAAGGTCCTGGGGGAAATACTGAGCTGTCACCACTTTAAAGACAGGTCCTGGGGGAAAGACTGAGCTGTCAGAACTTTAAAGACATGTCCTGGGGGAAATACTGAACTGTCACAACTTTAAACACATGTCCTGGGGGAAATACTGAGATGTCAGAACTTTAAACACAGATCCTGGGTAAAATATGGAGCTGTCTCAACGGTAAGCACAGGGCCTGTGGAAAGACTGAGCTGTCACACCTGTAAACACAGGTCCTGGAGGAAATACTGAGCTGTCGTAGTTTTAAACACAAGTCCTGGGGGAAATACTGAGCTGTCACAACTTTAAACTCAGGTCCTGGAGGAAATACTGAGCTGTCACACCTGTAAACACAGGTCCTGGAGGAAATACTGAGCTGTCGTAGTTTTAAACACAGGTCCTGGGGAAAATACTGAACTGTCACAACTTTAAAGACAGGGCCTGCGGGAAATACTGAACTGTCACAACTTTAAACACAGGTCCTGGAGGAAATACTGAGCTGTCACAACTTTAAAGACAGGGCCTGCGGGAAATACTGAACTGTCACAACTTTGAAGAGAGATCCGGGGGGAAATACTGAGCTGTCTCAACTTTAAAGAAAGGTCCTGGGGGAAATATTGAGCTGTCACCACTTTGAAGACAGGTCCTGGGGAAAATACTGAGCTGTCTCAACATTAAAGAAAGGTCCTGGGAGAAACACTGAGCTGTCACAACTTTAAAGACAGGTGCTGGGGGAAATACTGAGCTGTCACAACTTTAAACACAGGTCCTGGAGGAAAGACTGAGCTGTCACAACTTGAAAGACAGGTCCTGGGGGAAATACTGAGCTGTCACAACTTTAAACACAGGTCCTGGAGGAAAGACTGAGCTGTCACAACTTGAAAGACAGGTCCTGGGGGAAATACTGAACTGTCACCACTTTGAAGACAGGTCCTTGGGGAAATACTGAGCTGTCACAACTTTAAACACAGATCCTGGGGGAAATACTGAGCTGTCACTACTTTAAACACAGGTCCTGGAGGAAATACTGTGCTGTCACAACTTTAAACACAGGTCCTGGAGGAAATACTGAGCTGTCACACCTGTAAATACAGGGCCTGCGGGAAATACTGAACTGTCACAACTTTAAAGACAGGTCCTGGGGGAAATACTGAACTGTCACAACTTTAAAGACAGGTCCTGGGGGAAATACTGAGCTGTCACAACTTAAAGACAGGTCCTGGTGGAAATACTGAACTGTCACAACTTTAAAGACAGGTCCTGGTGGAAATACTGAACTGTCACAACTTTAAAGACAGGTCCTGGGGGAAATACTGAACTGTCACAACTTTAAAGACAGGTCCTGGGGGAAATACTGAACTGTCACAACTTTAAAGACAGGTCCTGGGGGAAATACTGAGCTGTCACAACTTAAAGACAGGTCCTGGGGGAAAGACTGAGCTGTCGCAACTTTAAACACAGGTCCTGGGGGAAATACTGAGCTGTCACAACTTAAAGACAGGTCCTGGGGGAAAGACTGAGCTGTCACAACTTTAAACACAGGTCCTGGGGGAAATACTGAACTGTCACAACTTTAAAGACAGGTCCTGGGGGAAATACTGAACTGTCACAACTTTAAAGACAGGTCCTGGGGGAAATACTGAGCTGTCACAACTTTAAAGACAGGTCCTGGGGGAAATACTGAACTGTCACAACTTTAAAGACAGGTCCTGGGGGAAATACTGAGCTGTCACAACTTAAAGACAGGTCCTGGGGGAAAGACTGAGCTGTCACAACTTTAAACACAGGTCCTGGGGGAAATACTGAACTGTCACAACTTTAAAGAAATGTCCTGGGGGAAATACTGAGCTGTCACAACTTTAAAGAAATGTCCTGGGGGAAATACTGAGCTGTCACCACTTTGAAGGCAGTTCCTTGGGGAAATACTGAGCTGTCACAACTTTAAAGAAAGGTCCTGGGGGAAATACTGAGCTGTCACAACTTCAAAGACAGGTCCTGGGGGAAATACTGAGCTGTCACAACTTTAAACAAAGGTCCTGGAGGAAATACTGAGCTGTCACAACATTAAACACAGGTCCTGGGGGAAATACTGAGCTGTCACAACTTCAAAGACAGGTCCTGGGGGAAATACTGAGCTGTCACAACTTCAAAGAAAGGTCCTGGGGGAAATACTGAGCTGTCACAACTTTAAACACAGGTCCTGGAGGAAATACTGAGCTGTCACAACTTTAAACACAGGTCCTGGAGGAAATACTGAGCTGTCACAACTTTAAACACAGGTCCTGGAGGAAATACTGAACTGTCACAACTGTAAACATAGGTCCTGGAGGAAATACTGAGCTGTCACAACTTTAAACACAGGTCCTGGAGGAAATACTGAGCTGTCACAACTTTAAACACAGGTCCTGGAGGAAATATTGAGCTGTCACAACTTTAAACACAGGTCCTGGAGGAAATACTGAGCTGTCACAACTGTAAACATAGGTCCTGGAGGAAATACTGAGCTGTCACAACTTTAAACACAGGTCCTGGTGAAAATACTGAGCTGTCACAACTTTAAAAACAGGTCCTGGGGAAAATACTGAGCTGTCACAACTTTAAACACAGGTCCTGGGGATAACACGGAGCTGTCACAACTTTAAAGACAGGGCCTGCGGGAAATACTGAACTGTCACAACTTTAAAAACAGGTCCTGGAGGAAATACGGAGCTGTCACAACCTTAAAGACAGGGCCTGGGGGTAATACTGAGCTGTCGTAGTTTTAAAAACAGGACCTGTGGAAAATACTGAGCTGTCACAACGTTAAACTCAAGTCCTAGGGAAAATACGGAGCTGTCTCAACTTTAAAAACAGGTCCTGGGGGAAATACGGAGCTGTCACAACCTTAAAGACAGGGCCTGGGGGTAATACTGAGCTGTCGTAGTTTTAAAAACAGGACCTGTGGAAAATACTGAGCTGTCACAACGTTAAACTCAGGTCCTAGGGAAAATACGGAGCTGTCTCAACTTTAAAAACAGGTCCTGGGGGAAATACTGAACTGTCACAACTTTAAAGACAGGTCCTGGTGGAAACACTGAGCTGTCACAACTTTAAAGACAGGTCCTGGTGGAAATACTGAGCTGTCACAACTTTAAAGACAGGTCCTGGTGGAAACACTGAGCTGTCACAACTTTAAAGACAGGCCCTGGGAGAAACACTGAGCTGTCACAACTTTAAAGACAGGTCCTGGTGGAAACACTGAGCTGTCACAACTTTAAACACAGGTCCTGGTGGAAATACTGAGCTGTCACAACTTTAAAGACAGGCCCTGGGAGAAACACTGAGCTGTCACAACTTTAAAGACAGGTCCTGGTGGAAACACTGAGCTGTCACAACTTTAAACACAGGTCCTGGGGGAAATACTGAGCTGTCACAAATTTAAAGACAGGTCCTGGGTAAAATACTGAACTGCCACATCTGTGAAAACAGGGCCTGCTGGAAATACTGAGCTGTCACAACTTTAAAGACATGTCCTGGGGGAAATACTGAACTGTCACAACTTTAAACACAGGTCCTGGGGGAAATACTGAGCTGTCACAACTTAAAGACAGGTCCTGGGGGAAAGACTGAGCTGTCACAACTTTAAACACAGGTCCTGGGGGAAAGACAGAGCTCTCACAACTTTAAACACAGGTCCTGGGGGAAAGACAGAGCTCTCACAACTTTAAACACAGGTCCTGGGGGAAATACTGTGCTGTCACAACTTTAAAGAAAGTTCCTGGGGGAAATACTGAACTGTCACAACTTTAAAGAAATGTCCTGGGGGAAATACTGAGCTGTCACCACTTTGAAGACAGTTCCTGGGGGAAATACTGAGCTGTCACAACTTCAAAGACAGGTCCTGGGGGAAATACTGAGCTGTCACAACTTTAAAGACAGGTCCTGGGGGAAAGACTGAGCTGTCACAACTTTAAACACAGGTCCTGGGGGAAAGACAGAGCTCTCACAACTTTAAAGACAGGGCCTGGGGGAAAGACAGAGCTCTCACAACTTTAAACACAGGTCCTGGGGGAAATACTGTGCTGTCACAACTTTAAAGAAAGTTCCTGGGGGAAATACTGAACTGTCACAACTTTAAAGAAATGTCCTGGGGGAAATACTGAGCTGTCACCACTTTGAAGACAATTCCTTGGGGAAATACTGAGCTGTCACAACTTCAAAGACAGGTCCTGGGGGAAATACTGAGCTGTCACAACTTTAAACAAAGGTCCTGGAGGAAATACTGAGCTGTCACAACATTAAACACAGGTCCTGGGGGAAATACTGAGCTGTCACAACTTCAAAGACAGGTCCTGGGGGAAATACTGAGCTGTCACAACTTTAAAGACAGGTCCTGGGGGAAATACTGAGCTGTCACAACTTCAAAGACAGGTCCTGGGGGAAATACTGAGCTGTCACAACTTTAAACACAGGTCCTGGAGGAAATACTGAGCTGTCACAACTTTAAACACAGGTCCTGGAGGAAATATTGAGCTGTCACAACTTTAAACACAGGTCCTGGAGGAAATACTCAGCTGTCACAACTGTAAACATAGGTCCTGGAGGAAATACTGAGCTGTCGTAGTTTTAAACACAGGTCCTGGTGAAAATACTGAGCTGTCACAACTTTAAAGGCAGGTCCTGGGGAAAATACTGAGCTGTCACAACTTTAAACACAGGTCCTGGGGATAACACGGAGCTGTCACAACTTTAAAGACAGGGCCTGCGGGAAATACTGAACTGTCACAAATTTAAACACAGGGCCTGGAGGAAATACTGTACTGTCACAAATTTAAACACAGGGCCTGGAGGAAATACTGAACTGTCACAAATTTAAACACAAGGCCTGGAGGAAATACTGAACTGTCACAAATTTAAACACAAGGTCTGAAGGAAATACTGAACTGTCACAAATTTAAACACAAGGCCTGGAGGAAATACTGAACTGTCACAAATTTAAACACAGGGCCTGGAGGAAATACTGTACTGTCACAAATTTAAACACAGGGCCTGGAGGAAATACTGAACTGTCACAAATTTAAACACAAGGCCTGGAGGAAATACTGAACTGTCACAAATTTAAACACAAGGCCTGGAGGAAATACTGAACTGTCACAAATTTAAACACAGGGACTGGAGGAAATACTGAACTGTCACAAATTTAAACACAGGGCCTGGAGGAAATACTGAACTGTCACAAATTTAAACACAAGGCCTGGAGGAAATACTGAACTGTCACAAATTTAAACACAGGGCCTTGGAGGAAATACTGAAATGTCACAAATTTAAACACAAGGCCTGGAGGAAATACTGAACTGTCACAAATTTAAACACAGGGCCTGGAGGAAATACTGAACTGTCACAAATTTAAACACAAGGCCTGGAGGAAATACTGAACTGTCACAAATTTAAACACAGGGCCTGGAGGAAATACTGAACTGTCACAAATTTAAACACAAGGCCTGGAGGAAATACTGAACTGTCACAACTTTAAACACAAGGCCTGGAGGAAATACTGAACTGTCACAAATTTAAACACAGGGCCTGGTGGAAATACTGAACTGTCACAACTTTAAACACATGGTCTGAAGGAAATACTGAACTGTCACAAATTTAAACACAGGGCCTGGAGGAAATACTGAACTGTCACAAATTTAAACACAAGGCCTGGAGGGAATACTGAACTGTCACAAATTTAAACACAAGGCCTGGAGGGAAATACTGAACTGTCACAAACTTAAACACAGGGTCTGGAGGAAATACTGAACTGTCACAAATTTAAACACAGGGACTGGAGGGAATACTGAACTGTCACAAATTTAAACACAAGGCCTGGAGGGAAATACTGAACTGTCACAAACTTAAACACAGGGTCTGGAGGAAATACTGAACTGTCACAAATTTAAACACAGGGCCTGGAGGAAATACTGAACTGTCACAAATTTAAACACAAGGCCTGGAGGAAATACTGAACTGTCACAAATTTAAACACAAGGCCTGGAGGAAATACTGAACTGTCACAAATTTAAACACAGGGCCTGGAGGAAATACTGAACTGTCACAAATTTAAACACAAGGCCTGGAGGAAATACTGAACTGTCACAAATTTAAACACAGGGCCTGGAGGAAATACTGAACTGTCACAAATTTAAACACAAGGCCTGGAGGAAATACTGAACTGTCACAAATTTAAACACAGGGCCTGGTGGAAATACTGAACTGTCACAACTTTAAACACATGGTCTGAAGGAAATACTGAACTGTCACAAATTTAAACACAAGGCCTGGAGGAAATACTGAACTGTCACAAATTTAAACACAGGGCCTGGAGGAAATACTGAACTGTCACAAATTTAAACACAAGGCCTGGAGGAAATACTGAACTGTCACAAATTTAAACACAGGGACTGGAGGAAATACTGAACTGTCACAAATTTAAACACAGGGACTGGAGGAAATACTGAACTCTCACAAATTTAAACACAAGGCCTGGAGGGAATACTGAACTGTCACAAATTTAAACACAAGGCCTGGAGGAAATACTGAACTGTCACAAATTTAAACACAGGGCCTGGGGGAAATACTGAACTGTCACAAATTTAAACACAAGGCCTGGAGGAAATACTGAACTCTCACAAATTTAAACACAAGGCCTGGAGGGAAATACTGAACTCTCACAAATTTAAACACAGGGTCTGGAGGAAATACTGAACTCTCACAAATTTAAACACAAGGCCTGGAGGAAATACTGAACTCTCACAAATTTAAACACAGGGACTGGAGGGAATACTGAACTGTCACAAATTTAAACACAAGGCCTGGAGGAAATACTGAACTGTCACAAATTTAAACACAGGGCCTGGAGGGAATACTGAACTGCCACAACTTTAAACACAGGGCCTGGGGGAAATACTGAACTGTCACAAATTTAAACACAAGGCCTGGAGGAAATACTGAACTGTCACAAATTTAAACACAAGGCCTGGAGTAAATACTGAACTGTTACAAATTTAAACACAGGGCCTGGAGGAAATACTGAACTGTCACAAATTTAAACACAGGGCCTGGAGGGAAATACTGAACTGTCACAAATTTAGCACAGGGCCTGGAGGGAATACTGAACTGCCACAACTTTAAACACAGGGCCTGGAGGAAATACTGAACTGTCACAAATTTAAACACAAGGCCTGGAGGAAATACTGAACTGTTACAAATTTAAACACAAGGCCTGGAGGAAATACTGAACTGTCACAAATTTAAACACAAGGCCTGGAGGAAATACTGAACTGTTACATATTTAAACACAAGGCCTGGAGGAAATACTGAACTGTCACAAATTTAAACACAAGGCCTGGAGGAAATACTGAACTGTCACAAATTTAAACACAAGGCCTGGAGGAAATACTGAACTGTTACAAATTTAAAAACAAGGCCTGGAGGAAATACTGAACTGTAACAAATTTAAACACAAGGCCTGGAGGGAATACTGAACTGTCACAAATTTAAACACAGGGCCTGGAGGAAATACTGAACTGTCACAAATTTAAACACAAGGCCTGGAGGAAATACTGAACTGTCACAAATTTAAACACAGGGCCTGGAGGAAATACTGAACTGTCACAAATTTAAACACAAGGCCTGGAGTAAATACTGAACTGTCACAAATTTAAACACAAGGCCTGGAGGAAATACTGAACTGTCACAAATTTAAACACAGGGCCTGGAGGAAATACTGAACTGTCACAAATTTAAACACAAGGCCTGGAGTAAATACTGAACTGTCACAAATTTAAACACAGGGCCTGGAGGAAATACTGAACTGTTACAAATTTAAACACAAGGCCTGGAGGAAATACTGAACTGTCACAAATTTAAACACAAGGCCTGGAGTAAATACTGAACTGTCACAAATTTAAACACAAGGCCTGGAGTAAATACTGAACTGTCACAAACTTAAACACAGGGTCTGGAGGAAATACTGAACTGTCACAAATTTAAACACAAGGCCTGGAGGAAATACTGAACTGTCACAAATTTAAACACAGGGCCTGGGGGAAATACTGAACTGTCACAAATTTAAACACAAGGCCTGGAGGAAATACTGAACTCTCACAAATTTAAACACAAGGCCTGGAGGGAAATACTGAACTCTCACAAATTTAAACACAGGGTCTGGAGGAAATACTGAACTCTCACAAATTTAAACACAAGGCCTGGAGGAAATACTGAACTCTCACAAATTTAAACACAGGGACTGGAGGGAATACTGAACTGTCACAAATTTAAACACAAGGCCTGGAGGAAATACTGAACTGTCACAAATTTAAACACAGGGCCTGGAGGGAATACTGAACTGCCACAACTTTAAACACAGGGCCTGGGGGAAATACTGAACTGTCACAAATTTAAACACAAGGCCTGGAGGAAATACTGAACTGTCACAAATTTAAACACAAGGCCTGGAGTAAATACTGAACTGTTACAAATTTAAACACAGGGCCTGGAGGAAATACTGAACTGTCACAAATTTAAACACAGGGCCTGGAGGGAAATACTGAACTGTCACAAATTTAAACACAGGGCCTGGAGGGAATACTGAACTGCCACAACTTTAAACACAGGGCCTGGAGGAAATACTGAACTGTCACAAATTTAAACACAAGGCCTGGAGGAAATACTGAACTGTTACAAATTTAAACACAAGGCCTGGAGGAAATACTGAACTGTCACAAATTTAAACACAAGGCCTGGAGGAAATACTGAACTGTTACATATTTAAACACAAGGCCTGGAGGAAATACTGAACTGTCACAAATTTAAACACAAGGCCTGGAGTAAATACTGAACTGTCACAAATTTAAAGACAAGGCCTGGAGTAAATACTGAACTGTCACAAATTTAAACACAAGGCCTGGAGGAAATACTGAACTGTCACAAATTTAAACACAAGGCCTGGAGGAAATACTGAACTGTCACAAATTTAAACACAAGGCCTGGAGGAAATACTGAACTGTCACAAATTTAAACACAAGGCCTGGAGGAAATACTGAACTGTCACAAATTTAAACACAAGGCCTGGAGGAAATACTGAACTGTCACAAATTTAAACACAGGGCCTGGAGTAAATACTGAACTGTCACAAATTTAAACACAGGGACTGAAGGAAATACTGAACTGTCACAAATTTAAACACAGGGCCTGGAGGAAATACTGAACTGTCACAAATTTAAACACAAGGCCTGGATGAAATACTGAACTGTCACAAATTTAAAAACAAGGCCTGGAGGAAATACTGAACTGTAACAAATTTAAACACAAGGCCTGGAGGGAATACTGAACTGTCACAAATTTAAACACAGGGCCTGGAGGAAATACTGAACTGTCACAAATTTAAACACAGGGCCTGGAGGAAATACTGAACTGTCACAAATTTAAACACAAGGCCTGGAGTAAATACTGAACTGTCACAAATTTAAACACAAGGCCTGGAGGAAATACTGAACTGTCACAAATTTAAACACAGGGCCTGGAGGAAATACTGAACTGTCACAAATTTAAACACAAGGCCTGGAGTAAATACTGAACTGTCACAAATTTAAACACAGGGCCTGGAGGAAATACTGAACTGTTACAAATTTAAACACAAGGCCTGGAGGAAATACTGAACTGTCACAAATTTAAACACAAGGCCTGGAGGAAATACTGAACTGTCACAAATTTAAACACAAGGCCTGGAGGAAATACTGAACTGTTACATATTTAAACACAAGGCCTGGAGGAAATACTGAACTGTCACAAATTTAAACACAAGGCCTGGAGGAAATACTGAACTGTCACAAATTTAAACACAAGGCCTGGAGGAAATACTGAACTGTTACAAATTTAAAAACAAGGCCTGGAGGAAATACTGAACTGTAACAAATTTAAACACAAGGCCTGGAGGGAATACTGAACTGTCACAAATTTAAACACAGGGCCTGGAGGAAATACTGAACTGTCACAAATTTAAACACAAGGCCTGGAGGAAATACTGAACTGTCACAAATTTAAACACAGGGCCTGGAGGAAATACTGAACTGTCACAAATTTAAACACAAGGCCTGGAGTAAATACTGAACTGTCACAAATTTAAACACAAGGCCTGGAGGAAATACTGAACTGTCACAAATTTAAACACAGGGCCTGGAGGAAATACTGAACTGTCACAAATTTAAACACAAGGCCTGGAGTAAATACTGAACTGTCACAAATTTAAACACAGGGCCTGGAGGAAATACTGAACTGTTACAAATTTAAACACAAGGCCTGGAGGAAATACTGAACTGTCACAAATTTAAACACAAGGCCTGGAGTAAATACTGAACTGTCACAAATTTAAAGACAAGGCCTGGAGTAAATACTGAACTGTCACAAATTTAAACACAAGGCCTGGAGGAAATACTGAACTGTCACAAATTTAAACACAAGGCCTGGAGGAAATACTGAACTGTCACAAATTTAAACACAAGGCCTGGAGGAAATACTGAACTGTCACAAATTTAAACACAAGGCCTGGAGGAAATACTGAACTGTCACAAATTTAAACACAAGGCCTGGAGGAAATACTGAACTGTCACAAATTTAAACACAGGGCCTGGAGTAAATACTGAACTGTCACAAATTTAAACACAAGGCCTGGAGTAAATACTGAACTGTCACAAATTTAAACACAGGGCCTGGAGGAAATACTGAACTGTCACAAATTTAAACACAAGGCCTGGAGGAAATACTGAACTGTTACAAATTTAAACACAGGGCCTGGAGGAAATACTGAACTGTCACAAATTTAAACACAAGGCCTGGAGGGAATACTGAACTGTCACAAATTTAAACACAGGGCCTGGAGGAAATACTGAACTGTCACAAATTTAAACACAGGGCCTGGAGGAAATAATGAACTGTCACAAATTTAAACACAAGGCCTGGAGGGAATACTGAACTGTTACAAATTTAAACACAAGGCCTGGAGGAAATACTGAACTGTCACAAATTTAAACACAAGGCCTGGAGGAAATACTGAACTGTCACAAATTTAAACACAGGGCCTGGAGGAAATACTGAACTGTCACAAATTTAAACACAGGGTCTGGAGGAAATACTGAACTGTCACAAATTTAAACACAAGGCCTGGAGGAAATACTGAACTGTCACAAATTTAAACACAAGGCCTGGAGGAAATACTGAACTGTCACAAATTTAAACACAAGGCCTGGAGGAAATACTGAACTGTCACAAATTTAAACACAAGGCCTGGAGGAAATACTGAACTGTCACAAATTTAAACACAGGGCCTGGAGGAAATACTGAACTGTCACAAATTTAAACACAAGGCCTGGAGGAAATACTGAACTGTCACAAATTTAAACACAAGGCCTGGAGGAAATACTGAACTGTCACAAATTTAAACACAAGGCCTGGAGGAAATACTGAACTGTCACAAATTTAAACACAGGGCCTGGAGGAAATACTGAACTGTCACAAATTTAAACACAAGGCCTGGAGGAAATACTGAACTGTCACAAATTTAAACACAGGGCCTGGAGGAAATTCTGAACTGTCACAAATTTAAACACAAGGCCTGGAGGAAATACTGAACTGTCACAAATTTAAACACAAGGCCTGGAGGAAATACTGAACTGTCACAACTTTAAACACAGGTCCTGGGGGAAATACTGAACTGTCACAAATTTAAACACAAGGCCTGGTGTAAATACTGAACTGTCACAACTTTAAACACATGGTCAGAAGGAAATACTGAACTGCCACAAATTTAAACACAGGGCCTGGAGGAAATACTGAACTGTCACAAATTTAAACACAGGGCCTGAAGGAAATACTGAACTGTCACAAATTTAAACACAAGGCCTGGAGGAAATACTGAACTGTCACAAATTTAAACACAGGGACTGGAGGAAATACTGAACTGTCACAAATTTAAACACAGGGACTGGAGGGAATACTGAACTGTCACAAATTTAAACACAAGGCCTGGAGGAAATACTGAACTGTCACAAATTTAAACACAGGGCCTGGAGGAAATACTGAACTGTCACAAATTTAAACACAAGGCCTGGAGGAAATACTGAACTCTCACAAATTTAAACACAGGGTCTGGAGGAAATACTGAACTCTCACAAATTTAAACACAAGGCCTGGAGGAAATACTGAACTCTCACAAATTTAAACACAGGGACTGGAGGGAATACTGAACTGTCACAAATTTAAACACAAGGCCTGGAGGAAATACTGAACTGTCACAAATTTAAACACAGGGCCTGGAGGGAATACTGAACTGTTACAAATTTAAACACAAGGCCTGGAGGAAATACTGAACTGTCACAAATTTAAACACAGGGCCTGGAGGAAATACTGAACTGTCACAAATTTAAACACAGGGCCTGGAGGAAATACTGAACTGTCACAAATTTAAACACAGGGCCTGGAGGAAATACTGAACTGCCACAACTTTAAACACAGGGCCTGGAGGAAATACTGAACTGCCACAACTTTAAACACAGGGCCTGGGGGAAATACTGAACTGTCACAAATTTAAACACAAGGCCTGGAGGGAAATACTGAACTGTCACAAATTTAAACACAAGGCCTGGAGGAAATACTGAACTGTCACAAATTTAAACACAAGGCCTGGAGGAAATACTGAACAGTCACAAATTTAAACACAAGGCCTGGAGGAAATACTGAACTGTCACAAATTTAAACACAAGGCCTGGAGTAAATACTGAACTGTCACAAATTTAAACACAAGGCCTGGAGGAAATACTGAACAGTCACAAATTTAAACACAAGGCCTGGAGGAAATACTGAACTGTCACAAATTTAAACACAAGGCCTGGAGTAAATACTGAACTGTTACAAATTTAAACACAGGGCCTGGAGGAAATACTGAACTGTCACAAATTTAAACACAGGGCCTGGAGGGAAATACTGAACTGTCACAAATTTAAACACAGGGCCTGGAGGGAATACTGAACTGCCACAACTTTAAACACAGGGCCTGGAGGAAATACTGAACTGTCACAAATTTAAACACAAGGCCTGGAGGAAATACTGAACTGTTACAAATTTAAACACAAGGCCTGGAGGAAATACTGAACTGTCACAAATTTAAACACAAGGCCTGGAGGAAATACTGAACTGTTACATATTTAAACACAAGGCCTGGAGGAAATACTGAACTGTCACAAATTTAAACACAAGGCCTGGAGGAAATACTGAACTGTCACAAATTTAAACACAGGGTCTGGAGGAAATACTGAACTGTCACAAATTTAAACACAAGGCCTGGAGGAAATACTGAACTGTCACAAATTTAAACACAAGGCCTGGAGGAAATACTGAACTGTTACAAATTTAAACACAAGGCCTGGAGGAAATACTGAACTGTAACAAATTTAAACACAAGGCCTGGAGGAAATACTGAACTGTCACAAATTTAAACACAAGGCCTGGAGGAAATACTGAACTGTCACAAATTTAAACACAAGGCCTGGAGGAAATACTGAACTGTCACAAATTTAAACACAAGGCCTGGAGGAAATACTGAACTCTCACAAATTTAAACACAAGGCCTGGAGGAAATACTGAACTGTCACAAATTTAAACACAAGGCCTGGTGGAAATACTGAACTGTCACAAATTTAAACACAAGGCCTGGAGGAAATACTGAACTGTCACAAATTTAAACACAAGGCCTGGTGTAAATTCTGAACTGTCACAAATTTAAACACAAGGCCTGGAGGAAATACTGAACTGTCACAAATTTAAACACAAGGCCTGGAGGAAATACTGAACTGTCACAACTTTAAACACAGGTCCTGGGGGAAATACTGAACTGTCACAAATTTAAACACAAGGCCTGGTGTAAATACTGAACTGTCACAACTTTAAACACATGGTCTGAAGGAAATACTGAACTGTCACAAATTTAAACACAGGGCCTGGAGGAAATACTGAACTGTCACAAATTTAAACACAGGGCCTGAAGGAAATACTGAACTGTCACAAATTTAAACACAAGGCCTGGAGGAAATACTGAACTGTCACAAATTTAAACACAGGGACTGGAGGAAATACTGAACTGTCACAAATTTAAACACAGGGACTGGAGGGAATACTGAACTGTCACAAATTTAAACACAAGGCCTGGAGGAAATACTGAACTGTCACAAATTTAAACACAGGGCCTAGAGGAAATACTGAACTGTCACAAATTTAAACACAGGGCCTAGAGGAAATACTGAACTGTCACAAATTTAAACACAAGGCCTGGAGGAAATACTGAACTCTCACAAATTTAAACACAGGGTCTGGAGGAAATACTGAACTCTCACAAATTTAAACACAGGGCCTGGAGGAAATACTGAACTCTCACAAATTTAAACACAGGGACTGGAGGGAATACTGAACTGTCACAAATTTAAACACAAGGCCTGGAGGAAATACTGAACTGTCACAAATTTAAACACAGGGCCTGGAGGGAATACTGAACTGCCACAACTTTAAACACAGGGCCTGGGGGAAATACTGAACTGTCACAAATTTAAACACAAGGCCTGGAGGAAATACTGAACTGTCACAAATTTAAACACAAGGCCTGGAGTAAATACTGAACTGTTACAAATTTAAACACAGGGCCTGGAGG
Source organism: Heterodontus francisci (assembly GCF_036365525.1). Lineage (NCBI taxonomy): Eukaryota > Metazoa > Chordata > Chondrichthyes > Heterodontiformes > Heterodontidae > Heterodontus > Heterodontus francisci. Next base: position 541,502 of record NW_027141272.1, read on the forward strand.
AAATACTGAACTGTCACAAATTTAAACACAGGGCCTGGAGGGAAATACTGAACTGTCACAAATTTAAACACAGGGCCTGGAGGGAATACTGAACTGCCACAACTTTAAACACAGGGCCTGGAGGAAATACTGAACTGTCACAAATTTAAACACAAGGCCTGGAGGAAATACTGAACTGTTACAAATTTAAACACAAGGCCTGGAGGAAATACTGAACTGTCACAAATTTAAACACAAGGCCTGGAGGAAATACTGAACTGTTACATATTTAAACACAAGGCCTGGAGGAAATACTGAACTGTCACAAATTTAAACACAAGGCCTGGAGGAAATACTGAACTGTCACAAATTTAAACACAGGGTCTGGAGGAAATACTGAACTGTCACAAATTTAAACACAAGGCCTGGAGGAAATACTGAACTGTCACAAATTTAAACACAAGGCCTGGAGAAAATACTGAACTGTTACAAATTTAAACACAAGGCCTGGAGGAAATACTGAACTGTAACAAATTTAAACACAAGGCCTGGAGGAAATACTGAACTGTCACAAATTTAAACACAAGGCCTGGAGGCAATACTGAACTGTCACAAATTTAAACACAGGGCCTGGAGGAAATACTGAACTGTCACAAATTTAAACACAGGGCCTGGAGGAAATACTGAACTGTCACAAATTTAAACACAAGGCCTGGAGGGAATACTGAACTGTTACAAATTTAAACACAAGGCCTGGAGGAAATACTGAACTGTCACAAATTTAAACACAAGGCCTGGTGGAAATACTGAACTGTCACAAATTTAAACACAAGGCCTGGAGGAAATACTGAACTGTCACAAATTTAAACACAAGGCCTGGTGTAAATACTGAACTGTCACAAATTTAAACACAAGGCCTGGAGGAAATACTGAACTGTCACAAATTTAAACACAGGGTCTGGAGGAAATACTGAACTGTCACAAATTTAAACACAAGGCCTGGAGGAAATACTGAACTGTCACAACTTTAAACACAGGTCCTGGGGGAAATACTGAACTGTCACAAATTTAAACACAAGGCCTGGAGGGAAATACTGAACTGTCACAACTTTAAACACTGGTCTTGGGGGAAATACTGAGCTGTCACAACTTTAAACACAGGGCCTGGAGGGAAATACTGAGCTGTCACAACTTTAAACACAGGGCCTGGAGGAAATACTGAACTGTCACAACTTTAAAGACAGGTCCTGGGGGAAATACTGAACTGTCACAACTTTAAAGACAGTCCTGGGGGAAATACTGAACTGTCACAACTTTAAAGACAGGTCCTGGGGGAAATACTGAACTGTCACAACTTTAAAGACAGTCCTGGGGGAAATACTGAACTGTCACAACTTTAAACACAAGGCCTGGAGGGAAATACTGAACTGTCACAACTTTAAACACAAGGCCTGGGGGAAATACTGAACTGTCACAAATTTAAACACAAGGCCTGGAGGGAAATACTGAACTGTCACAACTTTAAACACAAGGCCTGGGGGAAATACTGAACTGTCACAAATTTAAACACAAGGCCTGGAGGAAAATACTGAACTCTCACAAATTTAAACACAAGGCCTGGAGGAAATACTGAACTGTCACAAATTTAAACACAAGGCCTGGTGGAAATACTGAACTGTCACAAATTTAAACACAAGGCCTGGAGGAAATACTGAACTGTCACAAATTTAAACACAAGGCCTGGTGTAAATACTGAACTGTCACAAATTTAAACACAAGGCCTGGAGGAAATACTGAACTGTCACAAATTTAAACACAGGGTCTGGAGGAAATACTGAACTGTCACAAATTTAAACACAAGGCCTGGAGGAAATACTGAACTGTCACAACTTTAAACACAGGTCCTGGGGGAAATACTGAACTGTCACAAATTTAAACACAAGGCCTGGAGGGAAATACTGAACTGTCACAACTTTAAACACTGGTCTTGGGGGAAATACTGAGCTGTCACAACTTTAAACACAGGGCCTGGAGGGAAATACTGAGCTGTCACAACTTTAAACACAGGGCCTGGAGGAAATACTGAACTGTCACAACTTTAAAGACAGGTCCTGGGGGAAATACTGAACTGTCACAACTTTAAAGACAGTCCTGGGGGAAATACTGAACTGTCACAACTTTAAAGACAGGTCCTGGGGGAAATACTGAACTGTCACAACTTTAAAGACAGTCCTGGGGGAAATACTGAACTGTCACAACTTTAAACACAAGGCCTGGAGGGAAATACTGAACTGTCACAACTTTAAACACAAGGCCTGGGGGAAATACTGAACTGTCACAAATTTAAACACAAGGCCTGGAGGGAAATACTGAACTGTCACAACTTTAAACACTGGTCTTGGGGGAAATACTGAGCTGTCACAGCTTTAAACACAGGGCCTGGATTAAATACTGAACTGTCACAACTTTAAAGACAGTCCTGGGGGAAATACTGAACTGTCACAACTTTAAAGACAGGTCCTTGGGGAAATACTGAGCTGTCACAACTTTAAACATAGGTTCTTGGGGCAATACTGAACTTTCACAACTTTGAAGACAGGTCCTGGGGGAAATACTGAGCTGTCACATCTTTAGAGACATGTCCTTGGGGAAATACTGAGCTGTCACAACTTTAAACATAGGTTCTTGGGGCAATACTGAACTTTCTCAACTTTAAAGACAGGTCCTGGGGGAAATACTGAGCTGTCACAAATTTAAACACAAGGCCTGGAAGAAATACTGAGCCGTCACAGCTTTAAACACAGGTCCTGGAGGAAATACTGAACTGTCACAAATTTAAACACAGGTCTTGGGGGAAACACTGAACTGTCATAACTGTTAACAAAGGGCCTGAGGGAAATTCTGAAATGTCACAAATTTAAACACAGGGCCTGGAGGAAATACTGATCTGTCACAATTGTAAGCACAGGTCCCGGGGGAAATACTGAGCTGTCGCAACTTTAAACACGGTGCCTGGGGGAAATACTGAACTGTCACAACGGTAAATACAGGGCCTGGAGGAAATGCTAATCTGTCACAACTTTAGAGACAGGGCCTGAGGGAAATACTGAGCTGTCACAATGGTAAACACAGGGCCTGGGGAAAATACTGAACTGTCACAACTTTAGAGACATGTCCTTGGGGAAATACTGAGCTGGCACAACTTTAAACATAGGTTCTTGGGACAATACTGAACTTTCACAACTTTAAAGACAGGTCCTGGGGGAAATACTGAGCTGTCACATCTTTAAAGACAGGTCCTGGGGGTAATACTGAGCTGTCAAAATTGTAAACACAGGGCCTGGAAGAAATACTGAGCCGTCACAGCTTTAAACACAGGGACTGGAGGAAATACTGAGCTTTCACAACATTAAAGACAGGTCTTGGGGGAAACACTGAACTGTCACAACTTTAAACACAGGTACTGGGGGAATTACTAAGCTCTCACAACTTTAAACACAGGTCCTGGGGGAAAGACTGAGCTGTCACAACTTTAAACACATGGTCTGAAGGAAATACTGAACTGTCACAAATTTAAACACAGGGCCTGGAGGAAATACTGAACTGTCACAACTTTAAACACAGGTCCTGGGGGAAAGACTGAGCTGTCACAACTTTAAACACAAGGCCTGGAGGAAATACTGAACTGTCACAAATTTAAACACAAGGCCTGGAGGAAATACTGAACTGTCACAAATTTAAACACAGGTCCTGGAGGAAATACTGAACTGTCACAAATTTAAACACAGGGACTGGAGGAAATACTGAACTGTCACAAATTTAAACACAGGGACTGGAGGGAAACACTGAACTGTCACAAATTTAAACACAAGGCCTGGAGGAAATACTGAACTGTCACAAATTTAAACACAATGCCTGGAGGAAATACAGAACTGTCACAAATGTAAACACAAGGCCTGGAGGAAATACTGAACTGTCACAAATTTAAACACAAGGCCTGGAGGAAATACTGAACTGTCACAAATTTAAACACAAGGCCTGGAGGAAATACTGAACTGTCACAAATTTAAACACAGGGCCTGGAGGAAATACTGAACTGTCACAAATTTAAACACAAGGCCTGGAGGAAATACTGAACTCTCACAAATTTAAACACAGGGTCTGGAGGAAATACTGAACTGTCACAAATTTAAACACAAGGCCTGGAGGAAATACTGAACTGTCACAAATTTAAACAAAGGGCCTGGAGGAAATACTGAACTGTCACAAATTTCAACACAAGGCCTGGATGAAATACTGAACTGTCACAAATTTAAACACAAGGCCTGGAGGAAATACTGAACTGTCACAAATTTAAACACAAGGCCTGGAGGAAATACTGAACTGTTACAAATTTAAACACAAGGCCTGGAGGAAATACTGAACTGTCACAAATTTAAACACAAGGCCTGGAGGAAATACTGAACTGTTACAAATTTAAACACAAGGCCTGGAGGAAATACTGAACTGTCACAAATTTAAACACAAGGCCTGGAGGAAATACTGAACTGTTACAAATTCAAACACAAGGGCTGGAGGAAATACTGAACTGTCACAAATTTAAACACAAGGCCTGGAGGAAATACTGAACTGTTACATATTTAAACACAAGGCCTGGAGGGAAATACTGAACTGTCACGAATTTAAACACAAGGCCTGGAGGAAATACTGAACTGTTACAAATTTAAACACAAGGCCTGGAGGAAATACTGAACTGTCACAAATTTAAACACAAGGCCTGGAGGAAATACTGAACTGTCACAAATTTAAACACAAGGCCTGGAGGAAATACTGAACTGTCACAAATTTAAACACAAGGCCTGGATGAAATACTGAACTGTCACAAATTTAAACACAAGGCCTGGAGGAAATACTGAACTGTCACAAATTTAAACACAAGGCCTGGAGGAAATACTGAACTGTTACAAATTTAAACACAAGGCCTGGAGGAAATACTGAACTGTCACTAATTTAAACACAAGGCCTGGAGGAAATACTGAACTGTTACATATTTAAACACAAGGCCTGGAGGGAAATACTGAACTGTCACAAATTTAAACACAAGGCCTGGAGGAAATACTGAACTGTTACAAATTTAAACACAAGGCCTGGAGGAAATACTGAACTGTCACAAATTTAAACACAAGGCCTGGAGGAAATACTGAACTGTCACAAATTTAAACACAAGGCCTGGAGGAAATACTGAACTGTCACAAATTTAAACACAAGGCCTGGAGGAAATACTGAACTGTTACAAATTTAAACACAAGGCCTGGAGGAAATACTGAACTGTCACAAATTTAAACACAAGGCCTGGAGGAAATACTGAACTGTCACAAATTTAAACACAAGGCCTGGAGGAAATACTGAACTCTCACAAATTTAAACAAAGGGCCTGGAGGAAATACTGAACTGTCACAAATTTCAACACCAGGCCTGGATGAAATACTGAACTGTCACAAATTTAAACACAAGGCCTGGAGGAAATACTGAACTGTCACAAATTTAAACACAAGGCCTGGAGGAAATACTGAACTGTCACAAATTTAAACAAAGGGCCTGGAGGAAATACTGAACTGTCACAAATTTCAACACAAGGCCTGGTGAAATACTGAACTGTCACAAATTTAAACACAAGGCCTGGAGGAAATACTGAACTGTTACAAATTTAAACACAAGGCCTGGAGGAAATACTGAACTGTCACAAATTTAAACACAAGGCCTGGAGGAAATACTGAACTGTCACAAATTTAAACACAAGGCCTGGAGGAAATACTGAACTGTCACAAATTTAAACACAAGGCCTGGAGGAAATAGTGAACTGTCACAAATTTAAACACAAGGCCTGGAGGAAATAGTGAACTGTCACAAATTTAAACACAAGGCCTGGAGGAAATACTGAACTGTCACAAATTTCAACACCAGGCCTGGATGAAATACTGAACTGTCACAAATTTAAACACAAGGCCTGGAGGAAATACTGAACTGTCACAAATTTAAACACAAGGCCTGGAGGAAATACTGAACTGTCACAAATTTAAACAAAGGGCCTGGAGGAAATACTGAACTGTCACAAATTTCAACACAAGGCCTGGATGAAATACTGAACTGTCACAAATTTAAACACAAGGCCTGGAGGAAATACTGAACTGTTACAAATTTAAACACAAGGCCTGGAGGAAATACTGAACTGTCACAAATTTAAACACAAGGCCTGGAGGAAATACTGAACTGTCACAAATTTAAACACAAGGCCTGGAGGAAATACTGAACTGTTACAAATTTAAACACAAGGCCTGGAGGAAATACTGAACTGTTACATATTTAAACACAAGGCCTGGAGGAAATACTGAACTGTCACAAATTTAAACACAAGGCCTAGAGGAAATACTGAACTGTCACAAATTTAAACACAAGGCCTGGAGGAAATACTGAACTGTTACATATTTAAACACAAGGCCTGGAGGGAAATACTGAACTGTCACAAATTTAAACACAAGGCCTGGAGGAAATACTGAACTGTTACAAATTTAAACACAAGGCCTGGAGGAAATACTGAACTGTCACAAATTTAAACACAAGGCCTGGAGGAAATACTGAACTGTTACATATTTAAACACAAGGCCTGGAGGAAATACTGAACTGTCACAAATTTAAACACAAGGCCTGGAGGAAATACTGAACTGTCACAAATTTAAACACAAGGCCTGGAGGAAATACTGAACTGTCACAAATTTAAACACAAGGCCTGGAGGAAATACTGAACTGTTACAAATTTAAACACAAGGCCTGGAGGAAATACTGAACTGTAACAAATTTAAGCACAAGGCCTGGAGGAAATACTGAACTGTCACAAATTTAAACACAAGGCCTGGAGGGAATACTGAACTGTCACAAATTTAAACACAGGGCCTGGAGGGAATACTGAACTGTTACAAATTTAAACACAAGGCCTGGAGTAAATACTGAACTGTCACAAATTTAAACACAAGGCCTGGAGGAAATACTGAACCGTCACAAATTTAAACACAAGGCCTGGAGGAAATACTGAACTCTCACAAATTTAAACACAAGGCCTGGAGGAAATACTGAACTGTCACAAATCTAAACACAGGGCCTGGGGGAAATACTGAACTGTCACAAATTTAAACACAAGGCCTGGAGGAACTACTGAACTCTCACAAATTTAAACACAAGGCCTGGTGGAAATACTGAACTGTCACAAATTTAAACACAAGGCCTGGAGGAAATACTGAACTGTCACAAATTTAAACACAAGGCCTGGTGTAAATACTGAACTGTCACAAATTTAAACACAAGGCCTGGAGGGAAATACTGAACTGTCACAACTTTAAACACTGGTCTTGGGGGAAATACTGAGCTGTCACAACTTTAAACACAGGGCCTGGAGGAAATACTGAACTGTCACAACTTTAAAGACAGTCCTGGGGGAAATACTGAAATGTCACAACTTTAAAGACAGGTCCTGGGGGAAATACTGAACTGTCACAAATTTAAACACAGGGCCTGGAGGAAATACTGAACTGTCACAACTTTAAAGACAGGTCCTGGGGGAAATACTGAACTGTCACAACTTTAAAGACAGGTCCTGGGGGAAATACTGAACTGTCACAAATTTAAACACAGGGCCTGGAGGAAATACTGAACTGTCACAACTTTAAAGACAGTCCTGGGGGAAATACTGAAATGTCACAAATTTAAACACAGGGCCTGGAGGAAATACTGAACTGTCACAACTTTAAAGACAGTCCTGGGGGAAATACTGAAATGTCACAACTTTAAAGACAGGTCCTGGGGGAAATACTGAACTGTCACAAATTTAAACACAGGGCCTGGAGGAAATACTGAACTGTCACAACTTTAAAGACAGGTCCTGGGGGAAATACTGAACTGTCACAACTTTAAAGACAGGTCCTGGGGGAAATACTGAACTGTCACAAATTTAAACACAGGGCCTGGAGGAAATACTGAACTGTCACAACTTTAAAGACAGGTCCTGGGGGAAATACTGAAATGTCACAACTTTAAAGACAGGTCCTGGGGGAAATACTGAACTGTCACAACTTTAAACACAGGGCCTGGAGGAAATACTGAACTGTCACAACTTTAAAGACAGGTCCTGGGGGAAATACTGAACTGTCACAACTTTAAAGACAGTCCTGGGGGAAATACTGAACTGTCACAACTTTAAAGACAGGTCCTGGGGGAAATACTGAACTGTCACAAATTTAAACACAGGGCCTGGAGGAAATACTGAACTGTCACAACTTTAAAGACAGGTCCTGGGGGAAATACTGAACTGTCACAACTTTAAAGACAGTCCTGGGGGAAATACTGAAATGTCACAACTTTAAAGACAGGTCCTGGGGGAAATACTGAACTGTCACAACTTTAAACACAGGGCCTGGAGGAAATACTGAACTGTCACAACTTTAAAGACAGGTCCTGGGGGAAATACTGAACTGTCACAACTTTAAAGACAGTCCTGGGGGAAATACTGAACTGTCACAACTTTAAAGACAGGTCCTGGGGGAAATACTGAACTGTCACAAATTTAAACACAGGGCCTGGAGGAAATACTGAACTGTCACAACTTTAAGGACAGGTCCTGGGGGAAATACTGAACTGTCACAACTTTAAAGACAGTCCTGGGGGAAATACTGAACTGTCACAACTTTAAAGACAGGTCCTGGGGGAAATACTGAACTGTCACAAATTTAAACACAGGGCCTGGAGGAAATACTGAACTGTCACAACTTTAAAGACAGGTCCTGGGGGAAATACTGAGCTGTCACAACTTTAAACATAGGTTCTTGGGGCAATACTGAACTTTCACAACTTTGAAGACAGGTCCTGGGGGAAATACTGAGCTGTCACATCTTTAGAGACATGTCCTTGGGGAAATACTGAGCTGTCACAACTTTAAACATAGGTTCTTGGGGCAATACTGAACTTTCTCAACTTTAAAGACAGGTCCTGGGGGAAATACTGAACTGTCAAAATTGTAAACACAAGGCCTGGAGGAAATACTGAACTGTTACAAATTTAAACACAAGGCCTGGAGGAAATACTGAACTGTAACAAATTTAAGCACAAGGCCTGGAGGAAATACTGAACTGTCACAAATTTAAACACAAGGCCTGGAGGGAATACTGAACTGTCACAAATTTAAACACAGGGCCTGGAGGGAATACTGAACTGTTACAAATTTAAACACAAGGCCTGGAGTAAATACTGAACTGTCACAAATTTAAACACAAGGCCTGGAGGAAATACTGAACCGTCACAAATTTAAACACAAGGCCTGGAGGAAATACTGAACTCTCACAAATTTAAACACAAGGCCTGGAGGAAATACTGAACTGTCACAAATCTAAACACAGGGCCTGGGGGAAATACTGAACTCTCACAAATTTAAACACAAGGCCTGGAGGAAATACTGAACTGTCACAAATCTAAACACAGGGCCTGGAGGAACTACTGAACTCTCACAAATTTAAACACAAGGCCTGGTGGAAATACTGAACTGTCACAAATTTAAACACAAGGCCTGGAGGAAATACTGAACTGTCACAAATTTAAACACAAGGCCTGGTGTAAATACTGAACTGTCACAAATTTAAACACAAGGCCTGGAGGGAAATACTGAACTGTCACAACTTTAAACACTGGTCTTGGGGGAAATACTGAGCTGTCACAACTTTAAACACAGGGCCTGGAGGAAATACTGAACTGTCACAACTTTAAAGACAGTCCTGGGGGAAATACTGAAATGTCACAACTTTAAAGACAGGTCCTGGGGGAAATACTGAACTGTCACAAATTTAAACACAGGGCCTGGAGGAAATACTGAACTGTCACAACTTTAAAGACAGTCCTGGGGGAAATACTGAAATGTCACAAATTTAAACACAGGGCCTGGAGGAAATACTGAACTGTCACAACTTTAAAGACAGTCCTGGGGGAAATACTGAAATGTCACAACTTTAAAGACAGGTCCTGGGGGAAATACTGAACTGTCACAAATTTAAACACAGGGCCTGGAGGAAATACTGAACTGTCACAACTTTAAAGACAGTCCTGGGGGAAATACTGAACTGTCACAACTTTAAAGACAGTCCTGGGGGAAATACTGAAATGTCACAACTTTAAAGACAGGTCCTGGGGGAAATACTGAACTGTCACAACTTTAAAGACAGTCCTGGGGGAAATACTGAACTGTCACAACTTTAAAGACAGTCCTGGGGGAAATACTGAAATGTCACAACTTTAAAGACAGGTCCTGGGGGAAATACTGAACTGTCACAAATTTAAACACAGGGCCTGGAGGAAATACTGAACTGTCACAACTTTAAAGACAGTCCTGGGGGAAATACTGAAATGTCACAACTTTAAAGACAGGTCCTGGGGGAAATACTGAACTGTCACAAATTTAAACACAGGGCCTGGAGGAAATACTGAACTGTCACAACTTTAAAGACAGTCCTGGGGGAAATACTGAACTGTCACAACTTTAAAGACAGTCCTGGGGGAAATACTGAAATGTCACAACTTTAAAGACAGGTCCTGGGGGAAATACTGAACTGTCACAACTTTAAAGACAGTCCTGGGGGAAATACTGAACTGTCACAACTTTAAAGACAGTCCTGGGGGAAATACTGAAATGTCACAACTTTAAACACAGGGCCTGGAGGAAATACTGAACTGTCACAACTTTAAAGACAGTCCTGGGGGAAATACTGAACTGTCACAACTTTAAAGACAGTCCTGGGGGAAATACTGAACTGTCACAACTTTAAAGACAGGTCCTGGGGGAAATACTGAACTGTCACAAATTTAAACACAGGGCCTGGAGGAAATACTGAACTGTCACAACTTTAAGGACAGGTCCTGGGGGAAATACTGAACTGTCACAACTTTAAAGACAGTCCTGGGGGAAATACTGAACTGTCACAAATTTAAACACAGGGCCTGGAGGAAATACTGAACTGTCACAACTTTAGAGACATGTCCTTGGGGAAATACTGAGCTGTCACAACTTTAAACATAGGTTCTTGGGGCAATACTGAACTTTCACAACTTTGAAGACAGGTCCTGGGGGAAATACTGAGCTGTCACATCTTTAGAGACATGTCCTTGGGGAAATACTGAGCTGTCACAACTTTAAACATAGGTTCTTGGGGCAATACTGAACTTTCTCAACTTTAAAGACAGGTCCTGGGGGAAATACTGAGCTGTCAAAATTGTAAACACAGGGCCTGGAAGAAATACTGAGCCGTCACAGCTTTAAACACAGGTCCTGGGGGAAATACTGAACTGTCAAAATTGTAAACACAGGGCCTGGAAGATATACTGAGCTGGCACAACTTTAAACACAGGTCCCGGGGGAAATACTGAGCTGTCACAAATATAAAGACATGTCCTGGTGGAAATACTGAGCTTTCACAACATTAAAGACAGGTCCTGGGGGAAATACTGAACTGTCACAATTGTAAGCACAGGTCCCGGGGGAAATACTGAGCTGTCGCAACTTTAAAGACAGGTCCCGGGGGAAATACTGAGCTGTCACAAATATAAAGACATGTCCTGGTGGAAATACTGAGCTGTCACAACTTTAAACACTGGTCTTGGGGGAAATACTGAACTGTCACAACATCAAAGACACGTCCTGGGGAAATACTGAGCTGTCAAAATTGAATACACAGGGCCTGGAAGATATACTGAGCTGGCACAACTTTAAACACAGGTCCTGGGGGAAATACTGAGCTTTCACAACATTAATGACAGGTCTTGGGGGAAACACTGAACTGTCACAACTTTAAACACAGGTCCTGGGGGAAATACTGAGCTGTCACATCTTTAAAGACAGGTCCTGGAGGAAATACTGAACTGTCACAAATTTAAACACAGGTCCTGGGTGAAATACTGAGCTGTCACAACTTTAAACATAGGGACTGGAGGAAATACTGAACTGTTACAAATTTAAACACAGGGCCTGGAGGAAATACTGAACTGTCACAAATTTAAACACAGGGCCTGGGGGAAATACTGAACTGTCACAAATTTAAACACAGAGCCTGGGGGAAACACTGAGCTGTCACAAATTTAAACACAGGGCCTGGAGGAAATACTGAGCTGTCACAAATTTAAACACAGGTCCCGGGGGAAACACTGAGCTGTCACAATTGTAACCACAGGTCTTGGGGGAAACACTGAACTGTCATAACTGTTAACAAAGGGCCTGAGGGAAATTCTGAAATGTCACAACGGTACATGCAGGGCCTGGAGGAATTGCTAATCTGTCACAACTTGAAAGACAGGTCCTGGGGGAAATACTGAGCTGTCACAACTTTAAACACAGGTCCTGGGGGAAATACTGAACTGTCACAACTTTAAACACAGGGCCTGGAGGAAATACTGAACTGTCACAAATTTAAACACAGGGCCTGGAGGAAATACTGATCTGTCACAATTGTAAGCACAGGTCCCGGGGGAAATACTGAGCTGTCGCAACTTTAAACACGGTGCCTGGGGGAAATCCTGAACTGTCACAACGATAAATACAGGGCCTGGAGGAAATACTGAGCTGTCACAACTTTAGAGACAGGGCCTGAGGGAAATACTGAGCTGTCACAACTTTAGAGACATGTCCTTGGGGAAATACTGAGCTGGCACAACTTTAAACATAGGTTCTTGGGACAATACTGAACTTTCACAACTTTAAAGACAAGTCCTGGGGGAAATACTGAGCTGTCAAAATTGTAAACACAGGGCCTGGAAGAAATACTGAGCCGTCACAGCTTTAAACACAGGTCTTGGGGGAAACACTGAACTGTCACAACTTTAAACACAGGTACTGGGGGAATTACTAAGCTCTCACAACTTTAAACACAGGTCCTGGGGGAAAGACTGAGCTGTCACAACTTTAAACACATGGTCTGAAGGAAATACTGAACTGTCACAAATTTAAACACAAGGCCTGGAGGAAATACAGAACTGTTACAAATTTAAACACAAGGCCTGGAGGAAATACTGAACTGTCACAAATTTAAACACAAGGCCTGGAGGAAATACTGAACTGTCACAAATTTAAACACAAGGCCTGGAGGAAATACTGAACTGTCACAAATTTAAACACAAGGCCTGGAGGAAATACTGAACTGTCACAAATTTAAACACAAGGCCTGGAGGAAATACTGAACTGTCACAAATTTAAACACAAGGCCTGGAGGAAATACTGAACTGTCACAAATTTAAACACAGGGTCTGGAGGAAATACTGAACTGTCACAAATTTAAACACAGGGTCTGGAGGAAATACTGAACTGTCACAACTTTAAACACATGGTCTGAAGGAAATACTGAACTGTCACAAATTTAAACACAGGGCCTGGAGGAAATACTGAACTGTCACAAATTTAAACACAGGGACTGGAGGGAAATACTGAACTGTCACAAATTTAAACACAGGGACTGGAGGGAAATACTGAACTGTCACAAATTTAAACACAAGGCCTGGAGGAAATACTGAACTGTCACAAATTTAAACACAGGGACTGGAGGGAAATACTGAACTGTCACAAATTTAAACACAGGGACTGGAGGGAAATACTGAACTGTCACAAATTTAAACACAAGGCCTGGAGGAAATACTGAACTGTCACAAATTTAAACACAGGGCCTGGAGGAAATACTGAACGGTCACAAATTTAAACACAAGGCCTGGAGGAAATACTGAACTGTCACAAATTTAAACACAGGGACTGGAGGGAAATACTGAACTGTCACAAATTTAAACACAGGGACTGGAGGGAAATACTGAACTGTCACAAATTTAAACACAAGGCCTGGAGGAAATACTGAACTGTCACAAATTTAAACACAGGGTCTGGAGGAAATACTGAACTGTCACAAATTTAAACACAAGGCCTGGAGGAAATACTGAACTGTCACAAATTTAAACACAGGGACTGGAGGGAAATACTGAACTGTCACAAATTTCAACACAAGGCCTGGATGAAATACTGAACTGTCACAAATTTAAACACAGGGCCTGGAGGAAATACTGAACTGTCACAAATTTAAACACAAGGCCTGGAGGAAATACTGAACTCTCACAAATTTAAACACAGGGCCTGGAGGGAATACTGAACTGTCACAAATTTAAACACAAGGCCTGGAGGAAATACTGAACTGTCACAAATTTAAACACAGGGTCTGGAGGAAATACTGAACTGTCACAAATTTAAACACAGGGCCTGGAGGAAATACTGAACTGTCACAAATTTAAACACAGGGCCTGGAGGAAATACTGAACTGTCACAAATTTAAACACAAGGCCTGGAGGAAATACTGAACTGTCACAAATTTAAACACAAGGCCTGGAGGAAATACTGAACTGTCACAAATTTAAACACAGGGCCTGGAGGAAATACTGAACTGTCACAAATTTAAACACAGGGTCTGGAGGAAATACTGAACTGTCACAAATTTAAACACAGGGCCTGGAGGAAATACTGAACTGTCACAAATTTAAACACAAGGCCTGGAGGAAATACTGAACTGTCACAAATTTAAACACAAGGCCTGGAGGAAATACTGAACTGTCACAAATTTAAACACAAGGCCTGGAGGGAATACTGAACTGTCACAAATTTAAACACAGGGCCTGGAGGAAATACTGAACTGTCACAAATTTAAACACAAGGCCTGGAGGAAATACTGAACGGTCACAAATTTAAACACAAGGCCTGGTGGAAATACTGAACTGTCACAAATTTAAACACAGGGTCTGGAGGAAATACTGAACTGTCACAAATTTAAACAGAAGGCCTGGAGGAAATACTGAACTGTCACAAATTTAAACACAAGGCCTGGAGGAAATACTGAACTGTCACAAATTTAAACACAGGGCCTGGAGGAAATACTGAACTGTCACAAATTTAAACACAGGGGCCAGAGGGAAATACTGATCTGTCACAAATTTAAACACAGGGTCTGGATGAAATACTGAACTGTCACAAATTTAAACACAAGGCCTGGAGGAAATACTGGACTGTCACAAATTTAAACACAAGGCCTGGAGGAAATACTGAACTGTCACAAATTTAAACAAAGGGCCTGGAGGAAATACTGAACTGTCACAAATTTCAACACAAGGCCTGGATGAAATACTGAACTGTCACAAATTTAAACACAAGGCCTGGAGGAAATACTGAACTGTCACAAATTTAAACACAAGGCCTGGAGGAAATACTGAACTGTTACAAATTTAAACACAAGGCCTGGAGGAAATACTGAACTGTCACAAATTTAAACACAAGGCCTGGAGGAAATACTGAACTGTCACAAATTTAAACACAAGGCCTGGAGGAAATACTGAACTGTCACAAATTTAAACACAAGGCCTGGAGGAAATAGTGAACTGTTACAAATTTAAACACAAGGCCTGGAGGAAATACTGAACTGTCACAAATTTAAACACAAGGCCTGGAGGAAATACTGAACTGTTACATATTTAAACACAAGGCCTGGAGGGAAATACTGAACTGTCACAAATTTAAACACAAGGCCTGGAGGAAATACTGAACTGTCACAAATTTAAACACAAGGCCTGGAGGAAATACTGAAATGTCACAAATTTAAACACAAGGCCTGGAGGGAAATACTGAACTGTCACAAATTTAAACACAAGGCCTGGAGGAAATACTGAACTGTCACAAATTTAAACACAGGGCCTGGAGGGAAATACTGAACTGTCACAAATTTAAACACAAGGCCTGGAGGAAATACTGAACTGTCACAAATTTAAACACAGGGCCTGGAGGGAAATACTGAACTGTCACAAATTTAAACACAAGGCCTGGAGGAAATACTGAACTGTCACAAATTTAAACACAAGGCCTGGAGGAAATACTGAACTGTCACAAATTTAAACACAAGGCCTGGAGGAAATACTGAACTGTCACAAATTTAAACACAAGGCCTGGAGGAAATACTGAACTGTCACAAATTTAAACACAAGGCCTGGAGGAAATACTGAACTGTCACAAATTTAAACACAAGGCCTGGAGGAAATACTGAACTGTCACAAATTTAAACACAAGGCCTGGAGGAAATACTGAACTGTCACAAATTTAAACACAAGGCCTGGAGGAAATACTGAACTGTCACAAATTTAAACACTAGGCCTGGAGGAAATACTGAACTCTCACAAATTTAAACAAAGGGCCTGGAGGAAATACTGAACTGTCACAAATTTAAACACAAGGCCTGGAGGAAATACTGAACTGTCACAAATTGAAACACAAGGCCTGGAGGAAATACTGAACTGTCACAAATTTAAACAAAGGGCCTGGAGGAAATACTGAACTGTCACAAATTTCAACACAAGGCCTGGATGAAATACTGAACTGTCACAAATTTAAACACAAGGCCTGGAGGAAATACTGAACTGTCACAAATTTAAACACAAGGCCTGGAGGAAATACTGAACTGTTACAAATTTAAACACAAGGCCTGGAGGAAATACTGAACTGTCACAAATTTAAACACAAGGCCTGGAGGAAATACTGAACTGTCACAAATTTAAACACAAGGCCTGGAGGAAATACTGAACTGTTACAAATTTAAACACAAGGCCTGGAGGAAATACTGAACTGTCACTAATTTAAACACAAGGCCTGGAGGAAATACTGAACTGTTACATATTTAAACACAAGGCCTGGAGGGAAATACTGAACTGTCACAAATTTAAACACAAGGCCTGGAGGAAATACTGAACTGTTACAAATTTAAACACAAGGCCTGGAGGAAATACTGAACTGTCACAAATTTAAACACAAGGCCTGGAGGAAATACTGAACTGTCACAAATTTAAACACAAGGCCTGGAGGAAATACTGAACTGTCACAAATTTAAACACAAGGCCTGGAGGAAATACTGAACTGTTACAAATTTAAACACAAGGCCTGGAGGTAATACTGAACTGTCACAAATTTAAACACAAGGCCTGGAGGAAATACTGAACTGTCACAAATTTAAACACAAGGCCTGGAGGAAATACTGAACTCTCACAAATTTAAACACAAGGCCTGGAGGAAATACTGAACTGTCACAAATTTAAACACAAGGCCTGGAGGAAATACTGAACTGTCACAAATTTAAACACAAGGCCTGGAGGAAATACTGAACTGTCACAAATTTAAACACAAGGCCTGGTGGAAATACTGAACTGTCACAAATTTAAACACAAGGCCTGGAGGAAATACTGAACTGTCACAAATTTAAACACAAGGCCTGGAGGAAATACTGAACTGTCACAACTTTAAACACAGGTCCTGGGGGAAATACTGAGCTGTCACAACTTTAAACACTGGTCTTGGGGGAAATACTGAACTCTCACAAATTTAAAGACAGGTCCTGGGGGAAATACTGAGCTGTCACAACTTTAAACACAGGGCCTGGAGGAAATAGTGAACTGTCACAAATTTAAACACAGGGCCTGGAGGAAATACTGAACTGTCACAACTTTAAAGACAGGTCCTGGGGGAAATACTGAACTGTCACAAATTTAAAGACAGGTCCTGGGGGAAATACTGAACTGTCACAAATTTAAAGACAGGTCCTGGGGGAAATACTGAACTGTCACAAATTTAAACACAGGGCCTGGAGGAAATACTGAACTGTCACAACTTTAAAGACAGGTCCTGGGGGAAATACTGAGCAGTCACAACTTTAGAGACATGTCCTTGGGGAAATACTGAGCTGTCACAACTTTAAACATAGGTTCTTGGGGCAATACTGAACTTTCACAACTTTGAAGACAGGTCCTGGGGGAAATACTGAGCTGTCACATCTTTGGAGACATGTCCTTGGGGAAATACTGAGCTGTCACAACTTTAAACATAGGTTCTTGGGGCAATAC
This sequence comes from Heterodontus francisci, assembly GCF_036365525.1. Lineage (NCBI taxonomy): Eukaryota > Metazoa > Chordata > Chondrichthyes > Heterodontiformes > Heterodontidae > Heterodontus > Heterodontus francisci. The sequence goes on from NW_027141272.1 coordinate 559,466, forward strand.
TGAACTTTCTCAACTTTAAAGACAGGTCCTGGGGGAAATACTGAGCTGTCACATCTTTAGAGACATGTCCTTGGGGAAATACTGAGCTGTCACAACTTTAAACATAGGTTCTTGGGGCAATACTGAACTTTCTCAACTTTAAAGACAGGTCCTGGGGGAAATACTGAGCTGTCAAAATTGTAAACACAGGGCCTGGAAGAAATACTGAGCCGTCACAGCTTTAAACACAGGTCCTGGGGGAAATACTGAGCTTTCACAACATTAAAGACAGGTCCTGGGGGAAATACTGAACTGTCACAATTGTAAGCACAGGTCCCGGGGGAAATACTGAGCTGTCGCAACTTTAAAGACAGGTCCTGGGGGAAATACTGAGCTGTCACAACTTTAAACACAGGTCCTGGGGGAAATACTGAGCTGTCGCAACTTTAAAGACAGGTCTTGGGGGAAACACTGAACTGTCACAACTTTAAACACAGGTCCTGGGGGAAATACTGAGCTGTCACAACTTTAAAGACAGGTCTTGGGGGAAACACTGAACTGTCACAACTTTAAACACAGTTCCTGGGGAAATACTGAACTGTCACAACATCAAAGACACGTCCTGGGGAAATACTGAGCTGTCAAAATTGAATACACAGGGCCTGGAAGATATACTGAGCTGGCACAACTTTAAACACAGGTCCTGGGGGAAATACTGAGCTTTCACAACATTAAAGACAGGTCCTGGGGGAAATACTGAACTGTCACAATTGTAACCACAGGTCTTGGGGGAAACACTGAACTGTCACAACTTTAAACACAGTTCCTGGGGAAATACTGAACTGTCACAACATCAAAGACACGTCCTGGGGAAATACTGAGCTGTCAAAATTGAATACACAGGGCCTGGAAGATATACTGAGCTGGCACAACTTTAAACACAGGTCCTGGGGGAAATACTGAGCTGTCACAATTGTAAGCACAGGTCCCGGGGGAAATACTGAGCTGTCACAATTGTAACCACAGGTCCCGGGGGAAACACTGAGCTGTCACAATTGTAACCACAGGTCTTGGGGGAAACACTGAACTGTCATAACTGTTAACAAAGGGCCTGAGGGAAATTCTGAAATGTCACAACGGTACATGCAGGGCCTGGAGGAATTGCTAATCTGTCACAACTTGAAAGACAGGTCCTGGGGGAAATACTGAGCTGTCACAACTTTAAACACAGGGCCTGGAGGAAATACTGATCTGTCACAAATTTAAACACAGGGCCTGGGGGAAATACTGAACTGTCACAAATTTAAACACAGGGCCTGGAGGAAATACTGAACTGTCACAAATTTAAACACAAGGCCTGGAGGAAATACTGAACTGTCACAAATTTAAACACAGGGCCTGGAGGAAATACTGAACTGTCACAAATTTAAACACAGGGTCTGGAGGAAATACTGAACTGTCACAAATTTAAACACAGGGTCTGGAGGAAATACTGAACTGTTACAAATTTAAACACAAGGCCTGGAGGAAATACTGAACTGTCACAAATTTAAACACAAGGCCTGGAGGAAATACTGAACTGTCACAAATTTAAACACAAGGCCTGGAGGAAATACTGAACTGTCACAAATTTAAACACAAGGCCTGGAGGAAATACTGAACTGTCACAAATTTAAACACAAGGCCTGGAGGAAATACTGAACTGTCACAAATTTAAACACAAGGCCTGGAGGAAATACTGAACTGTCACAAATTTAAACACAAGGCCTGGAGGAAATACTGAACTGTCACAAATTTAAACACAAGGCCTGGAGGAAATACTGAACTGTCACAACTTTAAACACAGGGCCTGGAGGAAATACTGAACTGTCACAAATTTAAACACAAGGCCTGGAGGAAATACTGAACTGTCACAAATTTAAACACAAGGCCTGGAGGAAATACTGAACTGTCACAAATTGAAACACAAGGCCTGGAGGAAATACTGAACTGTCACAAATTTAAACACAGGGTCTGGAGGAAATACTGAACTGTTACAAATTTAAACACAAGGCCTGGAGGAAATACTGAACTGTCACAAATTTAAACACAAGGCCTGGAGGAAATACTGAACTGTCACAAATTTAAACACAAGGCCTGGAGGAAATACTGAACTGTCACAAATTTAAACACAAGGCCTGGAGGAAATACTGAACTGTCACAAATTTAAACACAAGGCCTGGAGGAAATACTGAACTGTCACAAATTTAAACACAAGGCCTGGAGGAAATACTGAACTGTCACAAATTTAAACACAAGGCCTGGAGGAAATACTGAACTGTCACAAATTTAAACACAAGGCCTGGAGGAAATACTGAACTGTCACAACTTTAAACACAGGGCCTGGAGGAAATACTGAACTGTCACAAATTTAAACACAAGGCCTGGAGGAAATACTGAACTGTCACAAATTTAAACACAAGGCCTGGAGGAAATACTGAACTGTCACAAATTGAAACACAAGGCCTGGAGGAAATACTGAACTGTCACAAATTTAAACACAAGGCCTGGAGGAAATACTGAACTGTCACAAATTTAAACACAAGGCCTGGAGGAAATACTGAACTGTCACAAATTTAAACACAAGGCCTGGAGGAAATACTGAAATGTCACAAATTTAAACACAAGGCCTGGAGGAAATACTGAACTGTCACAAATTTAAACACAAGGCCTGGAGTAAATACTGAACTGTCGCAAATTTAAACACAGGGTCTGGGGGAAATACTGAACTGTCACAAATTTAAACACAGGGCCTGGAGGAAATACTGAACTGTCACAAATTTAAACACAAGGCCTGGAGGAAATACTGAACTGTCACAAATTTAAACACAGGGTCTGGAGGAAATACTGAACTGTCACAAATTTAAACACAAGGCCTGGAGGAAATACTGAACTGTCACAAATTTAAACACAAGGCCTGGAGGAAATACTGAACTGTCACAAATTTAAACACAAGGCCTGGAGGAAATACTGAACTGTCACAAATTGAAACACAAGGCCTGGAGGAAATACTGAACTGTCACAAATTTAAACACAGGGCCTGGAGGAAACACTGAACTGTCACAAATTTAAACACAAGGCCTGGAGGAAATACTGAACTGTCACAAATTTAAACACAAGGCCTGGAGTAAATACTGAACTGTCGCAAATTTAAACACAGGGTCTGGGGGAAATACTGAACTATCACAAATTTAAACACGAGGCCTGGAGGAAATACTGAACTGTCACAAATTTAAACACAAGGCCTGGAGGAAATACTGAACTGTCACAAATTTAAACACAGGGACTGGAGGAAATACTGAACTGTCACAAATTTAAACACAGGGGCCGGAGGGAAATACTGATCTGTCACAAATTTAAACACAGGGTCTGGAGGAAATACTGAACTGTCACAAATTTAAACACAAGGCCTGGAGGAAATACTGAACTGTCACAAATTTAAACACAAGGCCTGGAGGAAATACTGAACTGTCACAAATTTAAACAAAGGGCCTGGAGGAAATACTGAACTGACACAAATTTAAACACAGGGGCCGGAGGGAAATACTGATCTGTCACAAATTTAAACACAGGGTCTGGAGGAAATACTGAACTGTCACAAATTTAAACACAAGGCCTGGAGGAAATACTGAACTGTCACAAATTTAAACACAAGGCCTGGAGGAAATACTGAACTGTCACAAATTTAAACAAAGGGCCTGGAGGAAATACTGAACTGTCACAAATTTAAACAAAGGGCCTGGAGGAAATACTGAACTGTCACAAATTTAAACAAAGGGCCTGGAGGAAATACTGAACTGTCACAAATTTAAACAAAGGGCCTGGAGGAAATACTGAACTGTCACAAATTTAAACACAAGGCCTGGAGGAAATACTGAACTGTCACAAATTTAAACACAAGGCCTGAAGGAAATACTGAACTGTCACAAATTTAAACAAAGGGCCTGGAGGAAATACTGAACTGTCACAAATTTAAACAAAGGGCCTGGAGGAAATACTGAACTGTCACAAATTTAAACAAAGGGCCTGGAGGAAATACTGAACTGTCACAAATTTAAACAAAGGGCCTGGAGGAAATACTGAACTGTCACAAATTTAAACACAAGGCCTGGAGGAAATACTGAACTGTCACAAATTTAAACACAAGGCCTGAAGGAAATACTGAACTGTCACAAATTTAAACACAAGGCCTGGAGGAAATACTGAACTGTTACAAATTTAAACACAAGGCCTGGAGGAAATACTGAACTGTCACAAATTTAAACACAAGGCCTGGAGGAAATACTGAACTGTCACAAATTTAAACACAAGGCCTGGAGGAAATACTGAACTGTCACAAATTTAAACACAAGGCCTGAAGGAAATACTGAACTGTCACAAAATTTAAACACAAGGCCTGGAGGAAATACTGAACTGTTACAAATTTAAACACAAGGCCTGGAGGAAATACTGAACTGTCACAAATTTAAACACAAGGCCTGAAGGAAATACTGAACTGTTACAAATTTAAACACAAGGCCTGAAGGAAATACTGAACTGTCACAAATTTAAACACAAGGCCTGGAGGAAATACTGAACTGTTACAAATTTAAACACAAGGCCTGGAGGAAATACTGAACTGTCACAAATTTAAACACAAGGCCTGAAGGAAATACTGAACTGTCACAAATTTAAACACAAGGCCTGGAGGAAATACTGAACTGTTACAAATTTAAACACAAGGCCTGGAGGAAATACTGAACTGTCACAAATTTAAACACAAGGCCTGGAGGAAATACTGAACTGTTACATATTTAAACACAAGGCCTGGAGGAAATACTGAACTGTCACAAATTTAAACACAAGGCCTGGAGGAAATACTGAACTGTCACAAATTTAAACACAAGGCCTGGAGGAAATACTGAACTGTTACAAATTTAAACACAAGGCCTGGAGGAAATACTGAACTGTCACAAATTTAAACACAAGGCCTGGAGGAAATACTGAACTTTCACAAATTTAAACACAAGGCCTGGAGGAAATACTGAACTCTCACAAATTTAAACACAAGGCCTGGAGGAAATACTGAACTGTCACAAATTTAAACACAAGGCCTGGAGGAAATACTGAACTGTCACAAATTTAAACACAAGGCCTGGAGGAAATACTGAACTGTCACAAATTTAAACACAGGGCCTGGAGGAAATACTGAACTGTCACAAATTTAAACACAGGGCCTGGAGGAAATACTGAACTGTCACAAATTTAAACACAAGGCCTGGAGGAAATACTGAACTCTCACAAATTTAAACACAAGGCCTGGAGGAAATACTGAACTGTCACAAATTTATACACAAGGCCTGGAGGAAATACTGAACTGTCACAAATTTAAACACAGGGCCTGGAGGAAATACTGAACTGTCACAAATTTAAACACAAGGCCTGGAGGAAATACTGAACTGTCGCAAATTTAAACACAAGGCCTGGAAGAAATACTGAACTGTCACAAATTTAAACACATGGCCTGGAGGAAATACTGAACTGTCACAAATTTAAACACAAGGCCTGGAGGAAATACTGAAATGTCACAAATTTAAACACAAGGCCTGGAGGAAATACTGAACTGTCACAAATTTAAACACAAGGCCTGGAGTAAATACTGAACTGTCGCAAATTTAAACACAGGGTCTGGGGGAAATACTGAACTGTCACAAATTTAAACACAGGGCCTGGAGGAAACACTGAACTGTCACAAATTTAAACACAAGGCCTGGAGGAAATACTGAACTGTCACAAATTTAAACACAGGGTCTGGAGGAAATACTGAACTGTCACAAATTTAAACACAAGGCCTGGAGGAAATACTGAACTGTCACAAATTTAAACACAAGGCCTGGAGGAAATACTGAACTGTCACAAATTTAAACACAAGGCCTGGAGGAAATACTGAACTGTCACAAATTGAAACACAAGGCCTGGAGGAAATACTGAACTGTCACAAATTTAAACACAAGGCCTGGAGGAAATACTGAACTGTCACAAATTTAAACACAAGGCCTGGAGGAAATACTGAACTGTCACAAATTTAAACACAAGGCCTGGAGTAAATACTGAACTGTCGCAAATTTAAACACAGGGTCTGGGGGAAATACTGAACTATCACAAATTTAAACACGAGGCCTGGAGGAAATACTGAACTGTCACAAATTTAAACACAAGGCCTGGAGGAAATACTGAACTGTCACAAATTTAAACACAGGGACTGGAGGAAATACTGAACTGTCACAAATTTAAACACAGGGGCCGGAGGGAAATACTGATCTGTCACAAATTTAAACACAGGGTCTGGAGGAAATACTGAACTGTCACAAATTTAAACACAAGGCCTGGAGGAAATACTGAACTGTCACAAATTTAAACACAAGGCCTGGAGGAAATACTGAACTGTCACAAATTTAAACAAAGGGCCTGGAGGAAATACTGAACTGACACAAATTTAAACACAGGGGCCGGAGGGAAATACTGATCTGTCACAAATTTAAACACAGGGTCTGGAGGAAATACTGAACTGTCACAAATTTAAACACAAGGCCTGGAGGAAATACTGAACTGTCACAAATTTAAACACAGGTCCTGGAGGAAATACTGAACTGTCACAAATTTAAACACAAGGCCTGGAGGAAATACTGAACTGTCACAAATTTAAACAAAGGGCCTGGAGGAAATACTGAACTGTCACAAATTTAAACAAAGGGCCTGGAGGAAATACTGAACTGTCACAAATTTAAACAATGGGCCTGGAGGAAATACTGAACTGTCACAAATTTAAACAAAGGGCCTGGAGGAAATACTGAACTGTCACAAATTTAAACAAAGGGCCTGGAGGAAATACTGAACTGTCACAAATTTAAACAAAGGGCCTGGAGGAAATACTGAACTGTCACAAATTTAAACAAAGGGCCTGGAGGAAATACTGAACTGTCACAAATTTAAACACAAGGCCTGGAGGAAATACTGAACTGTCACAAATTTAAACACAAGGCCTGAAGGAAATACTGAACTGTCACAAATTTAAACACAAGGCCTGGAGGAAATACTGAACTGTTACAAATTTAAACACAAGGCCTGGAGGAAATACTGAACTGTCACAAATTTAAACACAAGGCCTGGAGGAAATACTGAACTGTCACAAATTTAAACACAAGGCCTGGAGGAAATACTGAACTGTCACAAATTTAAACACAAGGCCTGAAGGAAATACTGAACTGTCACAAAATTTAAACACAAGGCCTGGAGGAAATACTGAACTGTTACAAATTTAAACACAAGGCCTGGAGGAAATACTGAACTGTCACAAATTTAAACACAAGGCCTGAAGGAAATACTGAACTGTTACAAATTTAAACACAAGGCCTGAAGGAAATACTGAACTGTCACAAATTTAAACACAAGGCCTGGAGGAAATACTGAACTGTTACAAATTTAAACACAAGGCCTGGAGGAAATACTGAACTGTCACAAATTTAAACACAAGGCCTGAAGGAAATACTGAACTGTCACAAATTTAAACACAAGGCCTGGAGGAAATACTGAACTGTTACAAATTTAAACACAAGGCCTGGAGGAAATACTGAACTGTCACAAATTTAAACACAAGGCCTGGAGGAAATACTGAACTGTTACATATTTAAACACAAGGCCTGGAGGAAATACTGAACTGTCACAAATTTAAACACAAGGCCTGGAGGAAATACTGAACTGTCACAAATTTAAACACAAGGCCTGGAGGAAATACTGAACTGTTACAAATTTAAACACAAGGCCTGTAGGAAATACTGAACTGTCACAAATTTAAACACAAGGCCTGGAGGAAATTCTGAACTTTCACAAATTTAAACACAAGGCCTGGAGGAAATACTGAACTCTCACAAATTTAAACACAAGGCCTGGAGGAAATACTGAACTCTCACAAATTTAAACACAAGGCCTGGAGGAAATACTGAACTGTCACAAATTTAAACACAAGGCCTGGAGGAAATACTGAACTGTCACAAATTTAAACACAAGGCCTGGAGGAAATACTGAACTGTCACAAATTTAAACACAGGGCCTGGAGGAAATACTGAACTGTCACAAATTTAAACACAGGGCCTGGAGGAAATACTGAACTGTCACAAATTTAAACACAGGGCCTGGAGGAAATACTGAACTGTTACAAATTTAAACACAGGGCCTGGAGGAAATACTGAACTGTTACAAATTTAAACACAAGGCCTGGAGGGAATACTGAACTGTCACAAATTTAAACACAGGGCCTGGAGGAAATACTGAACTGTCACAAATTTAAACACAGGGTCTGGAGGAAATACTGAACTGTCACAAATTTAAACACAAGGCCTGGAGGAAATACTGAACTCTCACAAATTTAAACACAAGGCCTGGAGGAAATACTGAACTGTCACAAATTTATACACAAGGCCTGGAGGAAATACTGAACTGTCACAAATTTAAACACAGGGCCTGGAGGAAATACTGAACTGTCACAAATTTAAACACAAGGCCTGGAGGAAATACTGAACTGTCGCAAATTTAAACACAAGGCCTGGAAGAAATACTGAACTGTCACAAATTTAAACACATGGCCTGGAGGAAATACTGAACTGTCACAAATTTAAACACAAGGCCTGGAGGAAATACTGAACTGTCACAAATTGAAACACAAGGCCTGGAGGAAATACTGAACTGTCACAAATTTAAACACAAGGCCTGGAGGAAATACTGAACTGTCACAAATTTAAACACAGGGCCTGGAGGAAATACTGAACAGTCACAAATTTAAACAAAGGGCCTGGAGGAAATACTGAACTGTCACAAATTTAAACAAAGGGCCTGGAGGAAATACTGAACTGTCACAAATTTAAACACATGGCCTGGAGGAAATACTGAACTGTCACAAATTTAAACACAAGGCCTGGAGGAAATACTGAACTGTCACAAATTGAAACACAAGGCCTGGAGGAAATACTGAACTGTCACAAATTTAAACACAAGGCCTGGAGGAAATACTGAACTGTCACAAATTTAAACACAGGGCCTGGAGGAAATACTGAACAGTCACAAATTTAAACACAGGGCCTGGAGGAAATACTGAACTGTCACAAATTTAAACACAAGGCCTGGAGGAAATACTGAACTGTCACAAATTTAAACACAGGGGCCGGAGGGAAATACTGATCTGTCACAAATTTAAACACAGGGTCTGGAGGAAATACTGAACTGTCACAAATTTAAACACAGGGCCTGGAGGAAATACTGAACTGTCACAAATTTAAACACAGGGCCTGGAGGAAATACTGAACTGTCACAAATTTAAACACAAGGCCTGGAGGAAATACTGAACTGTCACAAATTTAAACACAGGGCCTGGAGGAAATACTGAACTGTCACAAATTTAAACACAAGGCCTGGAGGAAATACTGAACTGTCACAAATTTAAACACAAGGCCTGGAGGAAATACTGAACTGTCACAAATTTAAACACAAGGCCTGGAGGAAATACTGAACTGTCACAAATTTAAACACAAGGCCTGGAGGAAATACTGAACTGTCACAAATTTAAACACAAGGCCTGGAGGAAATACTGAACTGTCACAAATTTAAACACAAGGCCTGGAGGAAATACTGAACTGTCACAAATTTAAACACAAGGCCTGGAGTAAATACTGAACTGTCGCAAATTTAAACACAGGGTCTGGGGGAAATACTGAACTGTCACAAATTTAAACACAGGGGCCGGAGGGAATACTGAACTGTCACAAATTTAAACACAAGGCCTGGAGGAAATACTGAACTGTCACAAATTTAAACACAAGGCCTGGAGTAAATACTGAACTGTCGCAAATTTAAACACAGGGTCTGGGGGAAATACTGAACTGTCACAAATTTAAACACAGGGGCCGGAGGGAATACTGAACTGTCACAAATTTAAACACAGGGGCCGGAGGGAATACTGAACTGTCACAAATTTAAACACAAGGCCTGGATGAAATACTGAACTGTCACAAATTTAAACAAAGGGCCTGGAGGAAATACTGAACTGTCACAAATTTCAACACAAGGCCTGGATGAAATACTGAACTGTCACAAATTTAAACACAAGGCCTGGAGGAAATACTGAACTGTCACAAATTTAAACACAAGGCCTGGAGGAAATACTGAACTGTTACAAATTTAAACACAAGGCCTGGAGGAAATACTGAACTGTCACAAATTTAAACACAAGGCCTGGAGGAAATACTGAACTGTCACAAATTTAAACACAAGGCCTGGAGGAAATACTGAACTGTTACAAATTTAAACACAAGGCCTGGAGGAAATACTGAACTGTCACAAATTTAAACACAAGGCCTGGAGGAAATACTGAACTGTTACATATTTAAACACAAGGCCTGGAGGAAATACTGAACTGTCACAAATTTAAACACAAGGCCTGGAGGAAATACTGAACTGTCACAAATTTAAACACAAGGCCTGGAGGAAATACTGAACTGTTACAAATTTAAACACAAGGCCTGGAGGAAATACTGAACTGTCACAAATTTAAACACAAGGCCTGGAGGAAATACTGAACTGTCACAAATTTAAACACAAGGCCTGGAGGAAATACTGAACTCTCACAAATTTAAACACAAGGCCTGGAGGAAATACTGAACTGTCACAAATTTAAACACAAGGCCTGGAGGAAATACTGAACTCTCACAAATTTAAACACAAGGCCTGGAGGAAATACTGAACTGTCACAAATTTAAACACAAGGCCTGGAGGAAATACTGAACTCTCACAAATTTAAACACAAGGCCTGGAGGAAATACTGAACTGTCACAAATTTAAACACAAGGCCTGGAGGAAATACTGAACTGTTACAAATTTAAACACAAGGCCTGGAGGAAATACTGAACTGTCACAAATTTAAACACAAGGCCTGGAGGAAATACTGAACTGTTACAAATTTAAACACAAGGCCTGGAGGAAATACTGAACTGTCACAAATTTAAACACAAGGCCTGGAGGAAATACTGAACTGTTACATATTTAAACACAAGGCCTGGAGGAAATACTGAACTGTCACAAATTTAAACACAAGGCCTGGAGGAAATACTGAACTGTCACAAATTTAAACACAAGGCCTGGAGGAAATACTGAACTGTTACAAATTTAAACACAAGGCCTGGAGGGAATACTGAACTGTCACAAATTTAAACACAAGGCCTGGAGGAAATACTGAACTGTCACAAATTTAAACACAAGGCCTTTAGGAAATACTGAACTCTCACAAATTTAAACACAAGGCCTGGAGGAAATACTGAACTCTCACAAATTTAAACACAAGGCCTGGAGGAAATACTGAACTGTCACAAATTTAAACACAAGGCCTGGAGGAAATACTGAACTCTCACAAATTTAAACACAAGGCCTGGAGGAAATACTGAACTGTCACAAATTTAAACACAAGGCCTGGAGGAAATACTGAAATGTCACAAATTTAAACACAAGGCCTGGAGGAAATACTGAACTGTCACAAATTTAAACACAGGGCCTGGTGGAAATACTGAACTGTCACAAATTTAAACACAAGGCCTGGAGGAAATACTGAACTGTCACAACTTTAAACACATGTCCTGGGGGAAATACTGAACTGTCACAAATTTAAACACAAGGCCTGGAGGAAATACTGAACTGTCACAACTTTAAACACATGTCCTGGGGGAAATACTGAACTGTCACAACTTTAAACACAGGGCCTGGAGGAAATACTGAACTGTCACAACTTTAAAGACAGGTCCTGGGGGAAATACTGAACTGTCACAACTTTAAAGACAGGTCCTGGGGGAAATACTGAACTGTCACAAATTTAAACACAGGGCCTGGAGGAAATACTGAACTGTCACAAATTTAAACACAGGGCCTGGAGGAAATACTGAACTGTCACAACTTTAAAGACAGGTCCTGGGGAAAATACTGAACTGTCACAACTTTAAAGACAGGTCCTGGGGGAAATACTGAACTGTCACAACTTTAAAGACAGGTCCTGGGGGAAATACTGAACTGTCACAACTTTAAAGACAGGTCCTGGGGGAAATACTGAACTGTCACAAATTTAAACACAGGTCCTGGGGGAAATACTGAGCAGTCACAACTTTAGAGACATGTCCTTGGAGAAATACTGAGCTGTCACAACTTTAAACATAGGTTCTTGGGGCAATACTGAACTTTCACAACTTTGAAGACATTTCCTGGGGGAAATACTGAGCTGTCACATCTTTGGAGACATGTCCTTGGGGAAATACTGAGCTGTCACAACTTTAAACATAGGTTCTTGGGGCAATACTGAACTTTCTCAACTTTAAACACAGGTCCTGGGGGAAACACTGAACTGTCAAAATTGTAAACACAGGTCCTGGGGAAATACTGAACTGTCACAACTTTAAAGACAGGTCCTGGGGGAAACACTGAACTGTCAAAATTGTAAACACAGGTCCTGGGGGAAATACTGAGCTTTCACAACATTAAAGACAGGTCCTGGGGGAAACACTGAACTGTCAAAATTGTAAACACAGGGCCTGGAAGAAATACTGAACTGTCACAATTGTAAGCACAGGTCCCGGGGGAAATACTGAGCTGTCGCAACTTTAAACACTGGTCTTGGGGGAAATACTGAGCTGTCACAACTTTAAAGACAGGTCTTGGGGGAAACACTGAACTGTCACAACTTTAAACACAGTTACTGGGGAAATACTGAACTGTCAAAATTGAATACACAGGGCCTGGAAGAAATACTGAGCCGTCACAACTTTAAACACAGGTCTTGGGGGAAACACTGAACTGTCACAACTTTAAACACAGGTCCTGGGGGAAATACTGAGCTCTCACAACTTTAAAGACAGGTCCTGGGGGAAATACTGAACTGTCACAAATTTAAACACAGATCCTGGGGGAAATACTGAGCTGTCACAACTTTAAACACAGGGACTGGAGGAAATACTGAACTGTTACAAATTTAAATACAGGGCCTGGAGGAAATACTGAACTGTCACAAATTTAAACACAAGGCCTGGAGGAAATACTGAACTGTCACAAATTTAAACACAGGGCCTGGATGAAATACTGAACTGTCACAAATGTAAACACTGGGCCTGGATGAAATACTGAACTGTCACAAATGTAAACACAGGGCCTGGATGAAATACTGAACTGTCACAAATGTAAACACTGGGCCTGGATGAAATACTGAACTGTCACAAATTTAAACACAGATCCTGGGGGAAATACTGAGCTGTCACAACTTTAAACACAGGGACTGGAGGAAATACTGAACTGTTACAAATTTAAATACAGGGCCTGGAGGAAATACTGAACTGTCACAAATTTAAACACAGGGTCTGGAGGAAATACTGAACTGTTACAAATTTAAATACAGGGCCTGGAGGAAATACTGAACTGTCACAAATTTAAACACAGGGACTGGAGGAAATACTGAACTGTTACAAATTTAAATACAGGGCCTGGAGGAAATACTGAACTGTCACAAATTTAAACACAGGGCGTGGAGGAAATACTGAACTGTCACAAATTTAAATACAGGGCCTGGAGGAAATACTGAACTGTCACAAATTTAAACACAGGGCCTGGAGGAAATACTGAACTGTCACAAATTTAAATACAGGGCCTGGAGGAAATACTGAACTGTCACAAATTTAAACACAGGGCCTGGAGGAAATACTGAACTGTCACAAATTTAAACACAAGGCCTGGAGGAAATACTGAACTGTTACAAATTTAAACACAGAGCCTGGGGGAAATACTGAACTGTCACAAATTTAAACACAAGGCCTGGAGGAAATACTGAACTGTCACAAATTTAAACACAAGGCCTGGAGGAAATACTGAACTGTTACAAATTTAAACACAGATCCTGGGGGAAATACTGAGCTGTCACAGCTTTAAACACAGGTCCTGGGGGAAATACTGAGCTGTCACAACTTTAAACACAGGTCCTGGAGGAAATACTGAGCTGTCACAACTTTAAACACAGGGACTGGAGGAAATACTGAACTGTTACAAATTTAAATACAGGGCCTGGAGGAAATACTGAACTGTCACAAATTTAAACACAGGGCCTGGAGGAAATACTGAACTGTCACAAATTTAAACACAAGGCCTGGAGGAAATACTGAACTGTCACAAATTTAAACACAGGGCCTGGAGGAAATACTGAACTGTCACAAATTTAAACACAGAGCCTGGGGGAAACACTGAGCTGTCACAAATTTAAACACAGGGCCTGGGGGAAATACTGAACTGTCACAAATTTAAACACAGGGCCTGGGGGAAATACTGAACTGTCACAAATTTAAACACAGAGCCTGGGGGAAACACTGAGCTGTCACAAATTTAAACACAGGGCCTGGAGGAAATACTGAGCTGTCACAAATTTAAACACAGGTCCCGGGGGAAACACTGAGCTGTCACAATTGTAACCACAGGTCTTGGGGGAAACACTGAACTGTCATAACTGTTAACAAAGGGCCTGAGGGAAATTCTGAAATGTCACAACGGTACATGCAGGGCCTGGAGGAATTGCTAATCTGTCACAACTTGAAAGACAGGTCCTGGGGGAAATATTGAGCTGTCACAACTTTAAACACAGGGCCTGGAGGAAATACTGATCTGTCACAATTGTAAGCACAGGTCCCGGGGGAAATACTGAGCTGTAACAACTTTAAACACGGTGCCTGGGGGAAATCCTGAACTGTCACAACGGTAAATACAGGGCCTGGAGGAAATACTGAACTGTCACAAATTTAGAGACAGGGCCTGAGGGAAATACTGAGCTGTCACAATGGTAAACACAGGGCCTGGGGAAAATACTGAACTGTCACAACTTTAAAGACAGGTCCTGGGGGAAATACTGAGCTGTCACAACATTAAACACAGGGCCTGGAGGAAATACTGAGCTGTCACAACATTAAACACAGGGCCTGGAGGAAATACTGAGCTGTCACAATGGTAAATACAGGGCCTGGAGGAAATGCTAATCTGTCACAACTTGAAAGGCAGGTCCTGGGGGAAATACTGAGCTGTCACAATGGTAAACACAGGGCCTGGGGAAAATACTGAACTGTCACAACTTTAGAGACATGTCCTTGGGGAAATACTGAGCTGTCAAAAATGTAAACACAGGGCCTGGAGGAAATACTGAGCTGTCACATCTTTAAAGACAGGTCCTGGAGGAAATACTGAACTGTCACAAATTTAAACACAAGGCCTGGAGGAAATACTGAACTGTCACAAATTTAAACACAGGGCCTGGAGGAAATACTGAACTGTCACAAATTTAAACACAGGGCCTGGAGGAAATACTGAACTGTCACAAATTTAAACACAAGGCCTGGAGGAAATACTGAACTGTCACAACTTTAAACACAGGGCCTGGAGGAAATACTGAACTGTCACAAATTTAAACACAGGGCCTGGAGGAAATACTGAACTGTCACAAATTTAAACACAGGGCCTGGAGGAAATACTGAACTGTCACAAATTTAAACACAAGGCCTGGAGGAAATACTGAACTGTCACAAATTTAAACACAGGGCCTGGAGGAAATACTGAACTGTCACAAATTTAAACACAAGGCCTGGAGGAAATACTGAACTGTCACAAATTTAAACACAAGGCCTGGAGGAAATACTGAACTGTCACAAATTTAAACACAAGGCCTGGGGGAAATACTGAACTGTCACAAATTTAAACACAAGGCCTGGAGGGAAATACTGAACTGTCACAAATTTAAACACAAGGCCTGGAGGAAATACTGAACTGTCACAAATTTAAACACAAGGCCTGGAGGAAATACTGAACTGTCACAACTTTAAACACAGGGCCTGGAGGAAATACTGAACTGTCACAAATTTAAACACAGGGCCTGGAGGAAATACTGAACTGTCACAAATTTAAACACAGGGCCTGGAGGAAATACTGAACTGTCACAAATTTAAACACAAGGTCTGGAGGAAATACTGAACTGTCACAAATTTAAATACAGGGCCTGGAGGAAATACTGAACTGTCACAAATTTAAACACAAGGTCTGGAGGAAATACTGAACTGTCACAAATTTAAATACAGGGCCTGGAGGAAATACTGAACTGTCACAAATTTAAACACAGGGCCTGGAGGAAATACTGAACTGTCACAAATTTAAACACAAGGCCTGGAGGAAATACTGAACTGTTACAAATTTAAACACAGAGCCTGGGGGAAATACTGAACTGTCACAAATTTAAACACAAGGCCTGGAGGAAATACTGAACTGTCACAAATTTAAACACAAGGCCTGGAGGAAATACTGAACTGTTACAAATTTAAACACAGATCCTGGGGGAAATACTGAGCTGTCACAACTTTAAACACAGGTCCTGGGGGAAATACTGAGCTGTCACAACTTTAAACACAGGTCCTGGAGGAAATACTGAGCTGTCACAACTTTAAATACAGGGACTGGAGGAAATACTGAACTGTTACAAATTTAAATACAGGGCCTGGAGGAAATACTGAACTGTCACAAATTTAAACACAGAGCCTGGGGGAAACACTGAGCTGTCACAAATTTAAACACAGGGCCTGGGGGAAATACTGAACTGTCACAAATTTAAACACAGGTCCCGGGGGAAACACTGAGCTGTCACAATTGTAACCACAGGTCTTGGGGGAAACACTGAACTGTCATAACTGTTAACAAAGGGCCTGAGGGAAATTCTGAAATGTCACAACGGTACATGCAGGGCCTGGAGGAATTGCTAATCTGTCACAATTTGAAAGACAGGTCCTGGGGGAAATATTGAGCTGTCACAACTTTAAACACAGGGCCTGGAGGAAATACTGATCTGTCACAATTGTAAGCACAGGTCCCGGGGGAAATACTGAGCTGTAACAACTTTAAACACGGTGCCTGGGGGAAATCCTGAACTGTCACAACGGTAAATACAGGGCCTGGAGGAAATGCTAATCTGTCACAACTTTAAAGACAGGTCCTGGGGGAAATACTGAGCTGTCACAACTTTAGAGACAGGGCCTGAGGGAAATACTGAGCTGTCACAATGGTAAACACAGGGCCTGGGGAAAATACTGAACTGTCACAACTTTAAAGACAGGTCCTGGGGGAAATACTGAGCTGTCACAACATTAAACACAGGGCCTGGAGGAAATACTGAGCTGTCACAACATTAAACACAGGGCCTGGAGGAAATACTGAGCTGTCACAATGGTAAATACAGGGCCTGGAGGAAATGCTAATCTGTCACAACTTGAAAGGCAGGTCCTGGGGGAAATACTGAGCTGTCACAATGGTAAACACAGGGCCTGGGGAAAATACTGAACTGTCACAACTTTAGAGACATGTCCTTGGGGAAATACTGAGCTGTCAAAAATGTAAACACAGGGCCTGGAGGAAATACTGAGCTGTCACATCTTTAAAGACAGGTCCTGGAGGAAATACTGAACTGTCACAAATTTAAACACAAGGCCTGGAGGAAATACTGAACTGTCACAAATTTAAACACAGGGCCTGGAGGAAATACTGAACTGTCACAAATTTAAACACAGGGCCTGGAGGAAATACTGAACTGTCACAAATTTAAACACAAGGCCTGGAGGAAATACTGAACTGTCACAACTTTAAACACAGGGCCTGGAGGAAATACTG
Organism: Heterodontus francisci; assembly: GCF_036365525.1. Taxonomy (NCBI): domain Eukaryota; kingdom Metazoa; phylum Chordata; class Chondrichthyes; order Heterodontiformes; family Heterodontidae; genus Heterodontus; species Heterodontus francisci. The sequence continues at coordinate 577,223 of NW_027141272.1, forward strand.
AACTGTCACAAATTTAAACACAGGGCCTGGAGGAAATACTGAACTGTCACAAATTTAAACACAGGGCCTGGAGGAAATACTGAACTGTCACAAATTTAAACACAAGGCCTGGAGGAAATACTGAACTGTCACAAATTTAAACACAGGGCCTGGAGGAAATACTGAACTGTCACAAATTTAAACACAAGGCCTGGAGGAAATACTGAACTGTCACAAATTTAAACACAAGGCCTGGAGGAAATACTGAACTGTCACAAATTTAAACACAAGGCCTGGGGGAAATACTGAACTGTCACAAATTTAAACACAAGGCCTGGAGGGAAATACTGAACTGTCACAAATTTAAACACAAGGCCTGGAGGAAATACTGAACTGTCACAAATTTAAACACAAGGCCTGGAGGAAATACTGAACTGTCACAACTTTAAACACAGGGCCTGGAGGAAATACTGAACTGTCACAAATTTAAACACAAGGCCTGGAGGAAATACTGAACTGTCACAAATTTAAACACAAGGCCTGGAGGAAATACTGAACTGTCACAAATTTAAACACAGGGCCTGGAGGAAATACTGAACTGTCACAAATTTAAACACAGGGTATGGAGGAAATGCTGAACTGTCACAAATTTAAACACAGGGCCTGGAGGAAATACTGAACTGTCACAAATTTAAACACAAGGCCTGGAGGAAATACTGAACTGTCACAAATTTAAACACAAGGCCTGGAGGAAATACTGAACTGTCACAAATTTAAACACAAGGCCTGGTGGAAATACTGAACTGTCACAAATTTAAACACAAGGCCTGGAGGAAATACTGAACTGTCACAAATTTAAACACAAGGCCTGGTGGAAATACTGAACTGTCACAAATTTAAACACAAGGCCTGGAGTAAATACTGAACTGTCACAAATTTAAACACAGGGCCTGGAGGAAATACTGAACTGTCACAACTTTAAACACAGGGCCTGGAGGAAATACAGAACTGTCACAAATTTAAACACAGGGCCTGGAGGAAATACTGAACTGTCACAAATTTAAACACAGGGCCTGGAGGAAATACTGAACTGTCACAAATTTAAACACAGGGCCTGGAGGAAATACTGAACTGTCACAAATTTAAACACAAGGCCTGGAGGAAATACTGAACTGTCACAAATTTAAACACAAGGCCTGGAGGAAATACTGAACTGTCACAAATTTAAACACAAGGCCTGGAGGAAGTACTGAACTGTCACAAATTTAAACACAGGGCCTGGAGGAAATACTGAACTGTCACAAATTTAAACACAAGGCCTGGGGGAAATACTGAACTGTCACAAATTTAAACACAAGGCCTGGAGGGAAATACTGAACTGTCACAAATTTAAACACAAGGCCTGGAGGAAATACTGAACTGTCACAAATTTAAACACAAGGCCTGGAGGAAATACTGAACTGTCACAACTTTAAACACAGGGCCTGGAGGAAATACTGAACTGTCACAAATTTAAACACAGGGTCTGGAGGAAATACTGAACTGTCACAAATTTAAACACAAGGCCTGGAGGAAATACTGAACTGTCACAAATTTAAACACAAGGCCTGGAGGAAATACTGAACTGTCACAAATTTAAACACAAGGCCTGGAGGAAATACTGAACTGTCACAAATTTAAACACAGGGTCTGGAGGAAATACTGAACTGTCACAAATTTAAACACAGGGTCTGGAGGAAATACTGAACTGTCACAAATTTAAACACAAGGCCTGGAGGAAATACTGAACTGTCACAAATTTAAACACAGGGTCTGGAGGAAATACTGAACTGTCACAAATTTAAACACAGGGTCTGGAGGAAATACTGAACTGTCACAAATTTAAACACAAGGCCTGGAGGAAATACTGAACTGTCACAAATTTAAACACAAGGCCTGGAGGAAATACTGAACTGTCACAAATTTAAACACAAGGCCTGGAGGAAATACTGAACTGTCACAAATTTAAACACAGGGTCTGGAGGAAATACTGAACTGTCACAAATTTAAACACAAGGCCTGGAGGAAATACTGAACTGTCACAAATTTAAACACAAGGCCTGGAGGAAATACTGAACTGTCACAAATTTAAACACAAGGCCTGGAGGAAATACTGAACTGTCACAAATTTAAACACAGGGTCTGGAGGAAATACTGAACTGTCACAAATTTAAACACAAGGCCTGGAGGAAATACTGAACTGTCACAAATTTAAACACAAGGCCTGGAGGAAATACTGAACTGTCACAAATTTAAACACAGGGCCTGGAGGAAATACTGAACTGTCACAAATTTAAACACAAGGCCTGGAGGAAATACTGAACTGTCACAAATTTAAACACAAGGCCTGGGGGAAATACTGAACTGTCACAAATTTAAACACAAGGCCTGGAGGAAATACTGAACTGTCACAACTTTAAACACAGGGTCTGGAGGAAATACTGAACTGTCACAAATTTAAACACAGGGCCTGGAGGAAATACTGAACTGTCACAAATTTAAACACAGGGCCTGGAGGAAATACTGAACTGTCACAAATTTAAACACAAGGCCTGGAGGGAAATACTGAACTGTCACAAATTTAAACACAAGGCCTGGAGGAAATAATGAACTGTCACAAATTTAAACACAAGGCCTGGAGGAAATACTGAACTGTCACAAATTTAAACACAAGGCCTGGAGGAAATACTGAACTGTCACAAATTTAAACACAGGGCCTGGAGGAAATACTGAACTGTCACAAATTTAAACACAGGGGCCGGAGGGAAATACTGATCTGTCACAAATTTAAACACAAGGCCTGGAGGAAATACTGAACTGTCACAAATTTAAACACAGGGCCTGGAGGAAATACTGAACTGTCACAAATTTAAACACAAGGCCTGGAGGAAATACTGAACTGTCACAAATTGAAACACAAGGCCTGGAGGAAATACTGAACTGTCACAAATTTAAACACAAGGCCTGGAGGAAATACTGAACTGTCACAAATTTAAACACAGAGCCTGGAGGAAATACTGAACTGTCACAAATTTAAACACAAGGCCTGGAGGAAATACTGAACTGTCACAAATTTAAACACAAGGCCTGGAGGAAATACTGAACTGTCACAAATTGAAACACAAGGCCTGGAGGAAATACTGAACTGTCACAAATTTAAACACAAGGCCTGGAGGAAATACTGAACTGTCACAAATTTAAACACAAGGTCTGGAGGAAATACTGAACTGTCACAAATTTAAACACAAGGCCTGGAGGAAATACTGAACTGTCACAAATTTAAACACAAGGCCTGGAGGAAATACTGAACTGTCACAAATTGAAACACAAGGCCTGGAGGAAATACTGAACTGTCACAAATTTAAACACAGGGCCTGTAGGAAATACTGAACTGTCACAAATTTAAACACAGGGCCTGGAGGAAATACTGAACTGTCACAAATTTAAACACAAGGCCTGGAGGAAATACTGAACTGTCACAAATTTAAACACAGGTCATGGAGTAAATACTGAACTGTCGCAAATTTAAACACAGGGTCTGGGGGAAATACTGAACTGTCACAAATTTAAACACAGGGCCTGGAGGAAATACTGAACTGTCACAAATTTAAACACAGGGCCAGGAGGAAATACTGAACGGTCACAAATTTAAACACAAGGTCTGGAGGAAATACTGAACTGTCACAAATTTAAACACAAGGCCTGGAGGAAATACTGAACTGTCACAAATTTAAACACAAGGCCAGGAGGAAATACTGAACGGTCACAAATTTAAACACAAGGTCTGGAGGAAATACTGAACTGTCACATATTTAAACACAAGGCCTGGAGGAAATACTGAACTGTCACAAATTTAAACACAGGTCATGGAGTAAATACTGAACTGTCGCAAATTTAAACACAGGGTCTGGGGGAAATACTGAACTGTCACAAATTTAAACACAAGGCCTGGAGGGAAATACTGAACTGTCACAAATTTAAACACAGGGCCTGGAGGAAATACTGAACTGTCACAAATTTAAACACAGGGGCCGGAGGGAAATACTGATCTGTCACAAATTTAAACACAGGGCCTGGAGGAAATACTGAACTGTCACAAATTTAAACACAGGGCCTGGAGGAAATACTGAACTGTCACAAATTTAAACACAATGCCTGGAGGAAATACTGAACTGTCACAAATTTAAACACAAGGCCTGGAGGAATACTGAACTGTCACAAATTTAAACACAAGGCCTGGAGGAAATACTGAACTGTCACAAATTTAAACACAAGGCCTGGAGGAAATACTGAACTGTCACAAATTTAAACACAGGGCCTGGAGGAAATACTGATCTGTCACAAATTTAAACACAGGGTCTGGAGGAAATACTGAACTGTCACAAATTTAAACACAAGGCATGGAGGAAATACTGAACTGTCACAAATTTAAACACAAGGCCTGGAGGAAATACTGAACTGTCACAAATTTAAACACAGAGCCTGGAGGGAATACTGAACTGCCACAACTTTAAACACAAGGCCTGGAGGAAATACTGAACTGTCACAAATTTAAACACAAGGCCTGGAGGGAATACTGAACTGTCAGAAATTTAAACACAAGGCCTGGAGGAAATACTGAACTGTCACAAATTTAAACACAAGGCCTGGAGGGAATACTGAACTGTCAGAAATGTAAACACAAGGCCTGGAGGAAATACTGAACTGTCACAAATTTAAACACAAGGCCTGGAGGAAATACTTAACTGTCACAAATTTAAACACAGGGCCTGGAGGGAATACTGAACTGTCAGAAATTTAAACACAAGGCCTGGAGGAAATACTGAACTGTCACAAATTTAAACACAAGGCCTGGAGGAAATACTGAACTGTCACAAATTTAAACACAAGGCCTGGAGGAAATACTGAACTGTCACAAATTTAAACACAAGGCCTGGAGGAAATACTGATCTGTCACAAATTTAAACACAAGGCCTGGAGGAAATACTGAACTGTCACAAATTTAAACACAAGGCCTGGAGGAAATACTGAACTGTCACAAATTTAAACACAAGGCCTGGAGGAAATACTGATCTGTCACAAATTTAAACACAAGGCCTGGAGGAAATACTGAACAGTCACAAATTTAAACACATGGCCTGGAGGAAATGCTGAACTGTCACAAATTTAAACACAAGGCCTGGAGGAAATACTGAACAGTCACAAATTTAAACACAGAGCCTGGAGGAAATACTGAACTGTCACAAATTTAAACACAGAGCCTGGAGGGAATACTGAAATGTCACAAATTTAAACACAAGGCCTGGAGGAAATACTGAACTGTCACAAATTTGAACACAAGGCCTGGAGGAAATACTGAACTGTCACAAATTTAAACACAAGGCCTGGAGGAAATACTGAACTGTCACAAATTTAAACACTAGGCCTGGAGGAAATACTGAACTGCCACAACTTTAAACACAAGGCCTGGAGGAAATACTGAACTGCCACAACTTTAAACACAGGGCCTGGAGGAAATACTGAACTGTCACAAATTTAAACACAGGGCCTGGAGGAAATACTGAACTGTCACAAATTTAAACACAGGGCCTGGAGGAAATACTGAACTGTCACAAATTTAAACACAGGTCCTGGAGGAAATACTGAACTGTCACAAATTTAAACACAGGGTCTGGAGGAAATACTGAACTGTCACAAATTTAAACACAATGCCTGGAGGAAATACTGAACTGTCACAAATTTAAACACTAGGCCTGGAGGGAATACTGAACTGTCACAAATTTAAACACAGGGCCTGGAGGAAATACTGAACTGTCACAAATTTAAACACAAGGCCTGGAGGAAATACTGAACTGTCACAAATTTAAACACAAGGCCTGGAGGAAATACTGAACTGTCACAAATTTAAACACAGGGCCTGGAGGAAATACTGAACTGTCACAGCTTTAAACACAAGGCCTGGAGGAAATACTGAACTGTCACAACTTTAAAGAGAGGTCATGGGGGAAATACTGAACTGTCACAAATTTAAACACAGGGCCTGGAGGAAATACTGAACTGTCACAGCTTTAAACACAAGGCCTGGAGGAAATACTGAGCTGTCACAACTTTAAAGATAAGTCCTGGGGGAAATACTGAGCTGTCACAACTTTAAAGACAGGTCCTGGGGGAAATACCGAGCTGTCGCATATATCAAAACATGTCCTGAGGGAAATACTGAGCTGTCACAACTTTAAAGACAGGTCCTGGGGGAAATACTGAGCTGTCACAAATATAAAAACATGTCCTGGGGGAAATACTGAGCTGTCGCAACTTTAAAGACAGGTCCTGGGGGAAATACCGAGCTGTCGCAAATATCAAAACATGTCCTGAGGGAAATACTGAGCTGTCACAACTGTAAACACAGGGCCTGGGTGAAATTCTGAACTGTTGCAACTGTAAACACAGGGCCTGGAGGAAATACTGAGCTGTCACAACTTTAAACACAGGTTATGGGGGAAATACTGAGCTGTCACATCTTTAAAGACAGGTTCCGGAGGAAATACTGAACTGCCAGAAACGTAATCACAGGGCCTGGGGGAAACACTGAGCTGTCACAATTTTAAACACAGGGCCTGGGGGAAATACTGATCTGTCACAACTTTAAACACTGGTCTTGGGGGAAATTCTGAGCTGTCACAACTTTAATTACAGGTCCTGGGGGTAATACTGAACTGTCATAACTTTAATTACAGGTCCGGTGGGTAATACTGAACTGTTACAATTGTAAACACAGGGCCTGGAAGAAATACTGAGCTGGCACAACTTTTAACACATGTCTTGGGGGAAACACTGAACTGTAACAGCATTAAACACAGGTCCTGGTGGAAATACTGAGCTGTCACAACTTTTAACACAGGTCCTGGGCGAAATACGGAGCTGTCACAATTGTAAACACAGGTCTTGGGGGAAACACTGAACTGTAACAGCATTAAACACAGGTCCTGGTGGAAATACTGAGCTGTCACAACTTTTAACACAGGTCCTGGGCGAAATACGGAGCTGTCACAATTGTAAACACAGGTCTTGGGGGAAACACTGAACTGTAACAGCATTAAACACAGGTCCTGGTGGAAATACTGAGCTGTCGCAACTTTAAACACAGGACCTGGGGGAAATACTGAGCTGTCACATCTTTAAGCACAGGTTCTGGGGAAATACTGAGCTCTCACAACTTTAAAGACAGGTCCTGGAGGAAATACTGAGCTGTCACAACTTTAAACACAGGTCTTGGGGGAAACACTGAACTGTAACAGCATTAAACACAGGTCCTGGTGGAAATACTGAACTGTCACAACTTTAAACACAGGTCTTGGGGAAATACTGAACTGTCACAATTGTAAACACAGGGCCTGGAAGGAATACTGAACTGTCACAACATTAAAGACAGGTCTTGGGGGAAACAATGAACTGTCACATCTTTAAACACAGGTACTGGGGCAACTAATGAGCTGTCACAACTTTAAAGACAGGTCCTGGAGGAAATACTGAACTGCCAGAACTTTAAACACAGGGCCTGGGGGAAATACTGAGCTGTCACAACTTTAAACACAGGTACTGGGGGAAACACTGAACTGTAACAGCATTAAACACAGGTCCTGGGGGAAATACTGAGCTGTCACAACTTGAAACACAGGTCCTGGGGGAAATACTGAGCTGTCACAACTTGAAACACAGGTCCTGGGGGAAATACTGAGCTGTCACAATTGTAAACACAAGGCCTGGAGGAAATACTAAACTGTCACAAATTTAAACACAGGGCCTGGAGGAAATACTGAACTGTCACAAATTTAAACACAAGGCCTGGAGGAAATACTGAACTGTCACAAATGTAAACACAGGGACTGGAGGAAATACTGAACTGTCACAACTTGAAACACAGGTCCTGGAGGAAATACTGAACTGTCACAATTGTAAACACAAGGCCTGGAGGAAATACTAAACTGTCACAAATTTAAACACAGGGCCTGGAGGAAATACTGAACTGTCACAAATTTAAACACAAGGCCTGGAGGAAATACTGAACTGTCACAAATGTAAACACAGGGACTGGAGGAAATACTGAACTGTCACAAATGTAAACACAGGGCCTGGAGGAAATACTGAACTGTCACAACTTTAAACACAAGGTCTGGAGGAAATACTGAACTGTCACAAATTTAAACACAGGGCCTGGGGGAAATACTGAACTGTCACAAATTTAAACACAGGGCCTGGAGGAAATACTGAACTGTCACAAATTTAAACACAGGGCCTGGAGGAAATACTGAACTGTCACAAATTTAAACACAGGGCCTGGAGGAAATACTAAACTGTCACAAATTTAAACACAGGGCCTGGAGGAAATACTGAACTGTCACAACTTGAAACACAGGTCCTGGAGGAAATACTGAACTGTCACAATTGTAAACACAAGGCCTGGAGGAAATACTAAACTGTCACAAATTTAAACACAGGGCCTGGAGGAAATACTGAACTGTCACAAATTTAAACACAAGGCCTGGAGGAAATACTGAACTGTCACAAATGTAAACACAGGGACTGGAGGAAATACTGAACTGTCACAAATGTAAACACAGGGCCTGGAGGAAATACTGAACTGTCACAACTTTAAACACAAGGTCTGGAGGAAATACTGAACTGTCACAAATTTAAACACAGGGCCTGGGGGAAATACTGAACTGTCACAAATTTAAACACAGGGCCTGGAGGAAATACTGAACTGTCACAAATTTAAACACAGGGACTGGAGGAAATACTGAACTGTCACAGCTTTAAACACAAGGCCTGGAGGAAATACTGAACTGTCACAACTTTAAAGAGAGGTCATGGGGGAAATACTGAGCTGTCACAACTTTAAAGATAAGTCCTGGGGGAAATACTGAGCTGTCACAACTTTAAAGACAGGTCCTGGGGGAAATACCGAGCTGTCACAAATATAAAAACATGTCCTGGGGGAAATACTGAGCTGTCGCAACTTTCAAGACAGGTCCTGGGGGAAATACCGAGCTGTCGCAAATATCAAAACATGTCCTGAGGGAAATACTGAGCTGTCACAACTGTAAACACAGGGCCTGGGTGAAATTCTGAACTGTCGCAACTGTAAACACAGGGCCTGGAGGAAATACTGAGCTGTCACAACTTTAAACACAGGTTATGGGGGAAATACTGAGCTGTCACATCTTTAAAGACAGGTTCCGGAGGAAATACTGAACTGCCAGAAACGTAATCACAGGGCCTGGGGGAAATACTGATCTGTCACAACTTTAAACACTGGTCTTGGGGGAAATTCTGAGCTGTCACAACTTTAATTACAGGTCCTGGGGGTAATACTGAACTGTCATAACTTTAATTACAGGTCCGGGGGGTAATACTGAACTGTTACAATTGTAAACACAGGGCCTGGAAGAAATACTGAGCTGGCACAACTTTTAACACAGGTCCTGGGCGAAATACGGAGCTGTCACAATTGTAAACACAGGTCTTGGGGGAAACACTGAACTGTAACAGCATTAAACACAGGTCCTGGTGGAAATACTGAGCTGTCACAACTTTTAACACAGGTCCTGGGCGAAATACGGATCTGTCACAATTGTAAACACAGGTCTTGGGGGAAACACTGAACTGTAACAGCATTAAACACAGGTCCTGGTGGAAATACTGAGCTGTCGCAACTTTAAACACAGGACCTGGGGGAAATACTGAGCTGTCACATCTTTAAGCACAGGTTCTGGGGAAATACTGAGCTCTCACAACTTTAAAGACAGGTCCTGGAGGAAATACTGAGCTGTCACAACTTTAAACACAGGTCTTGGGGGAAACACTGAACTGTAACAGCATTAAACACAGGTCCTGGTGGAAATACTGAACTGTCACAACTTTAAACACAGGTCTTGGGGAAATACTGAGCTGTCACAATTGTAAACACAGGGCCTGGAAGGTATACTGAACTGTCACAACATTAAAGACAGGTCTTGGGGGAAACAATGAACTGTCACATCTTTAAACACAGGTCTTGGGGAAATACTGAGCTGTCACAACTTTAAACACAGGTCCTGGAGGAAATACTGAACTGTCACAATTGTAAACACAGGGCCTGGAAGGAATACTGAACTGTCACAACATTAAAGACAGGTCTTGGGGGAAACAATGAACTGTCACATCTTTAAACACAGGTACTGGGGCAACTAATGAGCTGTCACAACTTTAAAGACAGGTCCTGGAGGAAATACTGAACTGTCAGAACTTTAAACACAGGGCCTGGGGGAAATACTGAGCTGTCACAACTTTAAACACAGGTACTGGGGGAAACACTGAACTGTAACAGCATTAAACACAGGTCCTGGGGGAAATACTGAGCTGTCACAATTGTAAACACAGGGCCTGGAAGAAATACTGAGCTGTCACATCTTTAAACAAAGGTCCTGGGGGAAATACTGAGCTGTCACAACTTTAAACACAGGTCCTGGGGGAAATACTGAACTGTCACAACTTTAAACACAGGTCCTGGGTGAAATACTGAGCTGTCGCAACTTGAAACTCAGGTCCTGTGGGAAATACTGAGCTGTCACAATTGTGAACAAAGGTCCTGGGATAAATACCGAGCTGTCACATCTTTAAGCACATGTCCTGTGGCAAATTCTGAGCGGTCACAACATTAAACACAGGTCTTGGTGGAAATACTGAACTGTCACAGCTTTAAACACAGGTCTTGGTGGAAATACTGAACTGTCACAAATTTAAACACAGGTCTTGGTGGAAATACTGAACTGTCACAACTTTAAACACAGGGCCTGGATGAAACGCTAATCTGTCACAACTTTAAAGAAAGGTCCTGGGGAAATACTGAGCTGTCACAGCTTTAAATACAGGGCCTGGGGGAAACACTGAAATGTCACAACTATAAAGACAGGTCCTGGGGGAAATACTGAGCTGTCACAACTGTAAACACCGGGCCTGGGGGAATTACTGAACTGTCACAACTGTAAACACAGCCCTGGGTGAATTACTGAACTGTCACAACTGTAAACACAGCCCTGGGTGAAATACTGAGCTGTCACAACTGTAAACACAGGGCCTGGATGAAAAGCTAATCTGTCACAACTTTAAAGAAAGGTCCTGGGGGAAAGACTGAGCTGTCATAACTTTAAACACAGGTCCTGGGTGAAATACTGAGCTGTCGCAACTTGAAACTCAGGTCCTGGGGGAAATACTGAGCTGTCACAATTGTGAACAAAGGTCCTGGGATAAATACCGAGCTGTCACATCTTTAAGCACACGTCCTGTGGCAAATTCTGAGCGGTCACAACATTAAACACAGGTCCTGGGGAAATACTGAACTGTCACAGCTTTAAACACAGGTCTTGGTGGAAATACTGAACTGTCACAACATTAAACACAGGGCCTGGATGAAACGCTAATCTGTCACAACTTTAAAGAAAGGTCCTGGGGAAATACTGAGCTGTCACAGCTTTAAATACAGGGCCTGGGGGAAACACTGAAATGTCACAACTTTAAAGACAGGTCCTGGGGGAAATACTGAGCTGTCACAACTGTAAACACCGGGCCTGGGGGAATTACTGAACTGTCACAACTGTAAACACAGCCCTGGGTGAAATACTGAGCTGTCACAACTGTAAACACAGGGCCTGGATGAAAAGCTAATCTGTCACAACTTTAAAGAAAGGTCCTGGGGGAAATACTGAGCTGTCACAACTGTAAACACCGGGCCTGGGGGAATTACTGAACTGTCACAACTGTAAACACAGCCCTGGGTGAAATACTGAGCTGTCATAACTTTAAACACAGGGCCTGGAGGAAATACTGAACTGTCCCAAACGTAATCACAGGGCCTGGGGGAAACACTGAACTGTCACAATGGTCTATAAAGTGCCAGGGCGAAATACTGAGCTGTCACAACTTCAAAGACAGGTCCTGGGGGAAATACTGAGCTGTCACAATTGTAAACACAGGGCCTGGAAGAAATACTGAGCTGTAACAAATTTAAACACAGGTCCTGGGGGAAACACTGAACTGTCACAGCTTTAAATACAGGGCCTGGGGGAAACACTGAAATGTCACAACTATAAAGACAGGTCCTGGGGGAAATACTGAGCTGTCACAACTGTAAACACCGGGCCTGGGGGAATTACTGAACTGTCACAACTGTACTGGTGCCAGGGTCCGTGATGTTTGTGATCGCGTCTTCAGGATCCTTAAAGGGGAGGGGGAGCAGGCAGAGGTCGTGGTGCACATTGGCACCAACGACGTAGGAAGGAAGGGTGGCACAGATGTTAGAAGTGAGTTTAGGGAGTTAGGCTGGAAGCTGAAAGCTCGGACGGACAGAGTTGTTATCTCTGGTTTGTTGCCGGCGCCACGTGATAGTGAGGCTAGGAATAGGGAGAGAGCACAGCTGAACACGTGGCTGCAGGAATGGTGTAGGAGGGAGGGCTTCCAGTTCTTGGATAATTGGACTGCATTCTGGGGAAGATGGGACCTGTTCAAACAGGACGGGCTGCATCTGAACCAGAGGGGCACCAATATCCTGGGAGGGAGGTTTGCTAGTACTGTTCGGGAGGGTTTAAACTAGTTTGGGAGGGGGATGGGAACCGGACTTGTAATCCAGGGACCAGTGGGTCCACTCAGAAAGACAAAGAGTGTAGTGAGGTATTGGGGAAGGTAGCACTGTCACAGAGGACAGATGGGCACGGAGAAGGGTTAAAGTGCGTATACTTCAACGCAAGAAGCATCAGGAATAAGGTGAGTGAATTGAAGGCGTGGATGGGCACTTGGGACTACGATGTTGTGGCCATCACTGAAACGTGGATAGGTGAGGGGGAGGAATGGTTTTTGGAGGTACCTGGTTATAGATGTTTTCATAAGATTAGGAATGGTGGTAAAAGAGGTGGGGGGGTGGCATTGTTAGTTAGAAATAGTGTAACAACTGCTGAAAGAATTTTCGAGGAGGATCTGCCGACTGAGGCACTGTGGGTTGAGGTCAGGAACAGGAAAGGAGCAGTCACCTTGATGGGAGTTTTCTATAGGCCCCCCAATAGCAGCAGGGAGGTGGAAGAGCAGATTGGGAAACAGATTTTGGAAAGGAGCAGAAGTCACAGGGTAGTAATTATGGGGGATTTCAACTTCCCAAATATTGATTGGCAACTCTTTAGATCGAATAGTTTGGATGGGGTAGTGTTTGTGCAGTATGTCCAGGAAGCTTTTCTGACTCAGTATGTAGACTGCCCGACCAGAGGGGAGGCAATATTGGATTTGGTACTAGGTAATGAACCAGGGCAAGTGATAGAGCTGTTGGTGGGCGAGCACTTTGGAGATAGTGATCACAATTCTGTAGCATTCACTGTGGTAATGGAGAGGGATAGGTATGTGCAACAGGGCAAGGTTTACAATTGGGGGAAGGGTAGATATGATGCTGTCAGGCAGGAACTGAGGAGCATAAGTTGGGAGCATATGCTGGCAGGGAAGGGCACGGTCGAAATGTGGAACTTTTTCAAGGAGCAGATAGTAGGGGCCATTGATAAGCATGTCCCTGTCAGACAGGGAAGGGATGGTCATGTGAGGGAACCGTGGTTGACAAGAGAGGTTGAGAGTCTTGTTAGGAAGAAGAAGGATGCGTATATAAAGTTGAGGAAAAAGGGCACAGGCATAGCTCTGGAGGGATACAAGATGGCCAGGAAGGATCTGAAGAAAGGGATTAGGAGAGCTAAGAGAGGGCATGAAAAATGCTTGGCGGGTAGGCTAAAAGAAAACCCCAAGGCCTTTTACGCGTATGTCAGAAATATGAGGATGACTAGGGGGACCATAGGTCCGGTCAAGGACAATAGCGGGAGACTGTGTGTTGAGCCGGAAGAGATAAGTGAGGTTTTGAATGAGTACTTCTCTTCGGTATTTACGAATGAGAAGGGGTGTATTACTGAAGAGGACGGTGGGAAGCAGACTGGTAAGCTCGAGGAAGTGCTCGTTAGGAGGGAAGATGTGTTGGGGTTTTTGAATAACTTGAAGATAGACAAGTCTCCCGGGCCTGACGGGGTATATCCAAGGATGTTATGGGAAGCAAGGGATGAAATTGCAGAGCCGCTGGCAATGATCTTTTCATCTTCTCTGCTGACGGGGGTGGTACCAGGTGATTGGAGGGTGGCAAATGTTGTGCCCCTGTTCAAGAAAGGGAATAGGAACAACCCTGGGAATTACAGGCCAGTTAGTCTTACTTCGGTGGTAGGCAAGTTGATGGAAAAGGTGCTGAGGGATAGGATTTCTGAGCATCTGGAAAGACACTGCTTGATTCGGGACAGTCAGCACGGTTTTGTGAGGGGTAGGTCTTGCCTCACAAGCCTGATTGAATTCTTTGAGCAGGTGACCAAGCAAGTGGATGAGGGTAAACCAGTGGATGTGGTGTACATGGATTTTAGTAAGGCATTTGATAAGGTCCCCCATGGTAGACTTATGGAGAAAGTCAGGAGGCATGGGATAGTGGGGAATGTGGCCAGTTGGATTAAGAATTGGCTAACTGATAGAAGGCAGAGAGTGGTCTTAGATGGTAAATACTCAGCCTGGAGCCCAGTTACCAGTGGCGTGCCGCAGGGATCAGTTCTGGGTCCTCTCCTGTTTGTGATTTTTATTAACGACTTGGATGAGGAAGTCGAAGGGTGGGTCAGTAAATTTGCAGATGATACAAAGGTTGGTGGAGTTGTGGATACCGAGGAGGGCTATTGTCGTCTGCAAAGGGACTTGGATAGGTTGCAGTGCTGGGCTGAAAAGTGGCAGATGGAGTTTAACCCTGAAAAGTGTGAGGTCGTCCATTTTGGAAGGACAAACATGAATGCAAAATACTGGGTTAACGGTAGGGTTCTTGGGCATGTGGAGGAGCAGAGAGACCTTGGGGTCTATGTGCATAGATCATTGAAAGTTGCAACTCAAGTGGATAGGGCTGTGAAGAAGGCATATGGGGTGTTAGCGTTCATTAGCAGAGGGATTGAATTTAAGAGCCGTGAGGTGATGATGCAGCTGTACAGGACCTTGGTAAGGCCTCATTTGGAGTACTGTGTGCAGTTCTGGTCGCCTCATTTTAGGAAGGATGTGGAAGCCTTGGAGAGGGTGCAGAGGAGATTTACCAGGATGTTGCCTGGAATGGAGAATAAGTCTTACGAGGAAAGGCTGAACATTCTAGGCCTCTTCTCATTAGAAAGGAGAAGGATGAGGGGTGACATGATAGAGGTTTATAAGATGATCAGGGGAATAGATAGGGTAGACAGTCAGAAACTTTTTCCCCGGGTGGAGCAAAGCGTTACAAGGGGTCATAAATTTAAGGTGAAGGGTGGGAGATATAAGGGGAATGTCAGGGGAAGGTTCTTTACCCAGAGAGTGGTCGAGGCATGGAATGCCTTGCCCGGGGAAGTTGTTGAGTCAGAAACTTTAGGGACTTTCAAAAGGCTTTTGGATAGGTATATGGATAAAGGAGAATGATGGGGTATAGATTAAATTGTCCTTGACAGAGGACAAAGGATCGGCACAACATTGTGGGCCGAAGGGCCTGTTCTGTGCTGTATGTTCTATGTTCTATGTTCTATGTCACAACTTTAAACACAGGTTCTGCGGGAAATACTGAGCTGTCACAACTTTAAAGAAAGGTCCTGTGGGAAATACTGAGCTGTCACAACTTTAAACGCAGGTCCTGGGGGAAATACTCACCTGTCACATATTTTAGCACAGTTTTGGTGACTGCAGCTTGACTGCAGCGGATGTGCGAGAGCGAGCTAACAGCTGGGAAGTCAATTTCAGTGGAAGTTTAAAAGTTAATTCCCTTTTGTTTTCGGAGGACCAGGGGACTGCTGGGTAAGTAAAAACTATATATTTGGGTGGTGGCTGTATCCGAGACACTACACGTGTAGTGTCTTCCACCCACCCTCCTCCGCTAACCAAAAAAAAAAGGACTCTGTTGTGTTGATAAGGTAAGCTTTTTATTTAAGAAGTTCTGTCCGTTGGATTTCTAACCTAACAAGTTCTGACATTTTATTTTTTTTGGTTTTTCAGTAGATTTGTTGGGAATTTAGAATAGAGGGAATGGAAGTTAAGGCAGTTGTATGTTCCTCCTGCAGAATGTGGGAGGTAAGGGTCGCCAAGAGTGTCCCTGCTGACTGCATCTGTGGGAAGTGCACCCAACTCCATCTCCTCGAGAACCGTGTTAGGGAACTGGAGCTGGAGCTGGATGAACTTCGGATCATTCGGGAGGCGGAGGGGGTTATTGAGAGGAGTTATGGGGAGGTAGTCACATCTCAGTAAAAGAAGTAGGTAGATGGGTTACCGTCAGGGGAAGGAGAGGGAACCAGCAGGCAGTGCAGGGATCCCCTGTGGCCGTTTCCCTCAACAACAGGTATACCGTTTTGGATACTGTTGCGGGGGACGACTTACCAGGGGTAAGCAATGGGGTACAGATATCTGGCACAGAGTCTGTCCCTGTTGCTCAGAAGGGAAGGGGGAAGAGGAGCAGAACATTAGTCATTGGGGACTCCATAGTTAGGGGAACAGATAGGAGGTTCTGTGGGAACGAGAGAGACTCACGGTTGGTGTCTTGCCTCCCAGGTGCCAGGGTACGTGATGTCTCGGATCGTGTTTTTGGGATCCTTAAGGGGGAGGGGGAGCAGCACCGAGTCGTGGTCCACATAGGCACCAACGACATAGGTAGGAAGAGAGATGGGGATTTAAGACAGAAATTTAGGGAGCTAGGGTGGAAGCTTCGAGCGAGAACAAACAGAGTTGTTATCTCTGGGTTGTTGCCCGTGCCACGTGATAGCGAAGCGAGGAATAGGGAGAGAGAGGAGTTGAACACGTGGCTGCAGGGATGGTGCAGGAGGGAGGGTTTTGGTTTCCTGGATAATTGGGGCTCTTTCTGGGGTAGGTGGGACCTCTACAAACAGGATGGTCTTCACCTGAACCAGAGGGGTACCAATATCCTGGGGGGGAGGTTTGCTAGTGCTCTTCGGGGGGGTTTAAACTAATTCAGCAGTGGGATGGGTACCTAAATTGTAGTGCTGGTGTACTGGATGTTGAGAGTAGTGAGGTCAGGGATATGGTTACAAGGACGCAAGAGGGCACTGGCAAGCAAGAACCTGGTTTAAAGTGTGTCTACTTCAACGCCAGGAGCATCCGGAATAAGGTGGGTGAGCTTGCAGCATGGGTTGGTACCTGGGATCTCGATGTAGTGGCCATTTCGGAGACATGGGTAGAGCAGGGGCAGGAATGGATGTTGCAGATTCCGGGATTTAGATGTTTCACGAAGAACAGAGAAGATGGTAAAAGAGGGGGGGAGGGGGGGAGTGTGTGGCATTGTTAATCAAGGAGAGTATTACAGCGACAGAAAGGACGTTTGAGGACTCGTCTACTGAGGTAGTATGGGCCGAGGTTAGAAACAGGAGAGGTGAGGTCACCCTGTTGGGAGTCTTTTATAGACCTCCGAATAGTTCCAGAGATGTAGAGGAAAGGATAGCGAAGATGATTCTCGACAGGGGCGAGAGTAACAGGGTAGTTGTTATGGGGGACTTTAACTTTCCAAATATCGACTGGAAATACTATAGTTCGAGTACTTGAGATGGGTCAGTTTTTGTCCAGCGTGTGCAGGAGGGTTTTCTGACACAGTGTGTAGACAGGCCAACCAGGGGCGATGCCACATTGGATTTGGTACTGGGTAATGAACCCGGCCAGGTGTTAGATTTAGATGTAGGTGAGCACTTTGGCGATAGTGATCACAATTCGGTTAGGTTTACCTTAGCGATGGGCAGGGAAAGGTATATACCGCAGGGCAAGAATTATAGCTGGGGGAAAGGAAATTATGATGCTATTAGGCAAGATTTAGGATGCGTAGCATGGGGAAGGAAACTGCAGGGGATGGGCACAATCGAAATGAGGAGCTTATTCAAGGAGCAGCTACTGTGTGTCCTTGATAAGTATGTACCTGTCAGGCAGGGAGGAAGTTGTCGAGCGAGGGAGCCGTGGTTTACTAAAGAAGTTTAAGCGCTTGTCAAGAGGAAGAAGAAGGCTGATGTTAGGATGAGACGTGAAGGCTCAGTTAGGGCGCTTGAGAGTTACAAGCTAGCCAGGAAGGATCTAAAGGGAGAGCTAAGAAGAGCAAGGAGAGGACACGAGAAGTCATTGGCGGATAGGATCAAAGAAAACCCTAAGGCTTTCTATAGGTATATCAGGAATAAAAGAATGACTAGAGTTAGATTAGGGCCAATCAAGGGTAGTAGTGGGAAGTTGTGTGTGGAATCAGAGGAGATAGGGGAAGTGATAAATGAATATTTTGCGTCAGTATTTACAGTAGAGAAAGAAGATGTTGTTGAGGAGAATACTGAGATTCAGGCTACTAGGCTGGATGGGATTAAGGTTCACAAGGAGGAGGTGTGATCAATTTTGGAAAGTGTGAAAATAGATAGGTCCCCTGGGCCACATGGGATTTATCCTAGGATTCTCTGGGAAGCTAGGGAAGAGATTGCAGAGCCTTTGTCCTTGATCTTTATGTCGTCATTGTCGACAGGAATAGTGCCGGAAGACTGGAGGATAGCAAATGTCCCCTTGTCCAAGAAGGGGAGTAGAGACAGCCCTGGTAATTATAGACCTGTGAGCCTTACTTCGGTTGTGGGTAAAATGTTGGAAAAGGTTATAAGATACAGGATTTATAATCATCTTGAAAAGAATAAGTTCATTAGCGATAGTCAGCACGGTTTTGTGAAGGGTAGGTCGTGCCTCACAAACCTTATTGAGTTTTTCCAGAAGGTGACCAAACAGGTGGATGAGGGTAAAGCAGTGGATGTGGTGTATATGGATTTAAGTAAGGCGTTTGATAAGGTTCCCCACGGTAGGCTATTGCAGAAAATACGGAAGTATGGGGTTGAAGGTGATTTAGAGATTTGGATCAGAAATTGGCTAGCTGAAAGAAGACAGAGGGTGGTGGTTGATGGCAAATGTTCATCCTGGAGTTTAGTTACTAGTGGTGTACCGCAAGGATCTGTTTTGGGGCCACTGCTGTTTGTCATTTTTATAAATGACCTGGAAGAGGGCGTAGAAGGGTGGGTTAGTAAATTTGCGGATGACACGAAGGTCTGTGGAGTTGTGGATAGTGCCTAAGGATGTTGTAGGGTACAGAGAGACATAGATAGGCTGCAGAGCTGGGCTGAGAGATGGCAAATGGAGTTTAATGCGGAAAAGTGTGAGGTGATTCACTTCGGAAGGAGTAACAGGAATGCAGAGTACTGGGCTAATGGGAGGATTCTTGGTAGTGTAGATGAGCAGAGAGATCTTGGTGTCCAGGTGCATAAATCCCTGAAGGTTGCTACCCAGGTTAATAGGGCTGTTAAGAATGCATATGGTGTGTTAGCTTTTATTAGTAGGGGGATCGAGTTTCGGAGCCACGATGTCATGCTGCAGCTGTACAAAACTCTGGTGAGACCGCACCTGGAGTATTGCGTGCAGTTCTGGTCACTGCATTATAGGAAGGAAGTGGAAGCTATGGAAAGGGTGCAGAGGAGATTTACTAGGATGTTGCCTGGTATGGAGGGAAGGTCTTACGAGGAAAGGCTGAGAGACTTGAGGTTGTTTTCGTTGGAGAGAAGGAGGAGGAGAGGTGACTTAATAGAGACATATAAGATAATCAGAGGGTTAGATAGGGTGGATAGTGAGAGTCTTTTTCCTCGGATGGTGATGGCAAACACGAGGGGACATAGCTTTAAGTTGAGGGGTGATAGATATAGGACAGATGTCAGAGGTAGTTTCTTTATGCAGAGAGTAGTAGGCGCGTGGCACGCCCTGCCTGCAACATTAGTAGACTCGCCAACTTTAAGGGCATTTAAGTGGTCATTGGATAGACATATGGATGAAAATGGAATAGTGTAGGTCAGATGGTTTCACAGGTCGGCGCAACATCGAGGGCCGAAGGGCCTGTACTGCGCTGTAATATTCTAAGGTCCTGGGGGAAATACTGAGCTGTCACAGCATTAAACGCAGGTCTTGGTGGGAAATACTCAGCTGTCACAACATTAAACACAGGTGCTGTGGCAAATACTGAGCTATCACATCTTTAAGCACAGGGTCTGGGGGAAATACTGAACTGTCATATCTTTAAACACAGGTTCTGGGGGAAATACTGAGCTGTCCCATACGTAATGACAGATCCTGGGGGAATAACGGAGCTGTCACAACTTTAAGCACCGGTCCTGGGGGAAATCCAGAGCTGTCACAATTGTAAACACAGGTCCTGGGGGAAATACTGAACTGTCACAACTTTAAACACAGGTCTTGGGGGAAATACTGAACTGTCACAACTTGAAACACAGGTCTTGGGGGAAATACTGAGCTGTCACAACTACAAAGACGATTCCTGGGGGAATTACTGAGCTTTCACAATTGTAAACACAAGGCCTGGAAGAAATACTGAGCTGTCACAACTGTAAACACAGGGCCTGGGTGAAATACTGAACTGTCTCAACTGTAAACACAGGGCCTGGGTGAAATACTGAACTGTCACAACTGTAAACACAGAGCCTGGAGGAAATATTAATCTGTCACAACTTTAAAGAAAGGTCCTGGGGGAAATACTGAACTGTCACAACTGTAAACACAGGTCCTGGGGGAAATACTGAGCTGTCACAACTGTAAACACAGGGCCTGGTGGAAATACTGAATAGTCACAACTGTAAAAACAGGGCCTGGGGCAAACGCTGATCTGTCACAACTTTAAATAAAGGCCTGGGGGTAATACTGACATGTCATAACTTTAAACACATGCCCTGGAGGAAATACTGAACTGTCCCATGCGTAATCACAGGTCCTGGTGGAAATACTGAGCTGTCACAACTTTAAAGACAGGCCCTGGGGGAAATACTGAGCTGTCACAACTTTAAACACAGGTCCTGAGGCAAATACCGAGCCGTGACAACTTTAAACACAGGTCCTGGGGGAAATACTCAGCTGTCACAACTTTACACACAGGTCCTGTGGCAAATACTGAGCTGTTTCAACTTTACAGACTGGTCCTGGAGGAAATACTGAGCTGTCACAACTTTAAACACAGGTCCTGTGGCAAATACTGAGCTGTCACAACTTTAAACACAGGTCCTTGCGGAAATTCTGAGCTGTCACAACTTTAAACACAGGTTCTCGGGGAAATACTGAGCTGTCACAAATTTAAAGACAGGTCCTTGTGGAAATACTGAGCTGTCACAACTTTAAACACAGATCCAGGGGGAAATACTGAACTGTCACAACTTTAAACATAGGTCCTTGTGGAAATACTGAGCTGTCACAAATATAAAGACATTTCCTGGGGGAAATACTGAACTGTCACAACTTTAAACACAGATCCAGGGGGAAATACTGAACTGTCACAACTTTAAACACAGATCCAGGGGGAAATACTGAACTGTCACAACTTTAAAGACAGCTCCTGTGGGAAATACTGAGCTGTCACAACTTTAAACGCAGGGCGTGGAGGAAATATTGAGCTGTCACACGGTAAACACCGGGCCTGGAGGAATCGCTAATCCATCACAACTTTAAAGAAAGGTCCTGGGGAAAATACTGAAATGTCACAACTGTAAACACAGGGCCTGGGGGAATTATAAATAGAATTAGAACATTACAGCGCAGTACAGGACCTTCGGCCCTCGATGTTGCGCCGACCTGTGAAACCATCTGACCTACACTATTCCATTTTCATCCATATGTCTATCCAATGTCCACTTAAATGCCCTTAATGTTGGCGAGTCTACTACTGTTGCAGGCAGGGCGTTCCACGACCCTACTACTCTCTGAGTAAAGAAACTACCTCTAACATCTGTCCTATATCTATCACCCCTCAACTTAAAGCTATGTCCCCTCGTGTTTGCCATCACCATCCGAGGAAAAAGACTCTCACTATCCACCCTATCTAACCCTCTGATTATCTTGTATGTCTCTATTAAGTCACCTCTCCTCCTCCTTCTCTCTAACGAAAACAACCCCAAGTCCCTCAGCCTTTCCTCGTAAGACCTTCCCTCCATACCAGGCAACATCCTAGTAAATCTCCTCTGCACCCTTTCCAAAGCTTCAACATCCTTCCTATAATGCGGTGACCAGAACTGCACGCAATACTCCAGGTGCGGTCTCACCAGAGTTTTGTACAGCTGCAGCATGACATCGTGGCTCCGAAACTCGATCCCCCTACTAATAAAAGCTAACACACCATATGCCTTCTTAACAGCCCTATTAACCTGGGTAGCAACTTTCAGGGATTTATGCACCTGGACACCAAGATCTCTCTGTTCATCTACACTACCAAGAATCTTCCCATTAGCCCAGTACTCTGCATTCCTGTTACTCCTTCCAAAGTGAATCACCTCACACTTTTCCGCATTAAACTCCATTTGCCATCTCTCAGCCCAGCTCTGCAGCCTATCTATGTCCCTCTGTACCCTACAACATCCTTCGGCACTGTCCACAACTCCACCGACCTTCGTGTCATCCGCAAATTTACTAACCCACCCTTCCACAAACTCTTCCAGGTCATTTATAAAAATGACAAACAGCAGTGGCCCCAAAACAGATCTTTGCGGTACACCACTAGTAACTAAACTCCAGGATGAACATTTGCCATCAACCACCAGCCTCTGTCTTCTTTCAGCTAGCCAATTTCTGATCCAAAGCTCTAAATCACCTTCAACCCCATACTTCCGTATTTTCTGCAATAGCCTACCGTGGGGAACCTTATCAAACGCCTTACTGAAATCCATATACACCACATCCACGGCTTTACCCTCATCCACCTGTTTGGTCACCTTCTCAAAAAACTCAATAAGGTTTGTGAGGCACGACCTACCTTTCACAAAACCGTGCTGACTATCGCAAATGAACTTATTCTTTTCAAGATGATTATAAATCCTGTCTCTTATAACCTTTTCCAACATTTTACCCACAACCGAAGTAAGGCTCACAGGTCTATAATTACCAGGGCTGTCTCTACTCCCCTTCTTGAACAAGGGGGCAACATTTGCTATCCTCCAGTCTTCCGGCACTATTCCTGTCGACAATGACGACATAAAGATCAACGACAAAGGCTCTGCAATCTCCTCCCTGGCTTCCCAGAGAATACTAGGATAAATCCCATCTGGCCCAGGGGACTTATCTATTTTCACACTTTCCAAAATTGCTAACACCTCCTCCTTGTGAACCTCAATCCCATCCAGCCTAGTACTCTGAATCTCAGCATTCTCCTCGACAACATTTTCTTTCTCTACTGTGCTGTCACAACTTTAAACACAGGGCCTGGGGGAAATACTGAGCTATCAAAACTTTAAATATGGGGCCTGGGGGGAAACACTGAAATGTCACAACTTTAAAGACAGGTCCTGGGGGAAATACTGTGCTGTCACAACTTTAAACACAGGTCCTGGGGGAAATACTGAGCTGTCACAACTTTAAACACAGGGCCTGGAGGAAATACTGAACTGTCACAACTTTAAAGACAGGTCCTGGGGGAAATACTGAACTGTCATAACTTTAAACACATGCCCTGGAGGAAATACTGAACTGTCCCAAACTTAATCACAGGGCCTGGGGGAAACATTGAACTGTCACAACTGTAAACATAGGGCCTGGGGGAAATACTGAGCAGTCACAACTGTAAACGCAGGTCCTGGGGGATACACCTCCTTAACCAATTTATGGACCTGTCCTGCTACCTTCAGGGATCCATGGGCATTCACTCCAAGGTCATTCAATTCATCTTCAGCTCTCCATATTCTCCCAATCAAAAACACTTGGCTATCCACTTGAAGGAATAAATTCTCCATGTCTATCCATTCCCATCGAACACTCTCAGAGAAGGTACCACACTGGTTAGATACAGCGTAAAGCTCTGTTTAAACTGTCCCTGGAGTGTCGGATTAACCTGGGTTACTCACTGTGCCTCAGCCACTGAGACGCTCCTGCATCACTTGCCTTAATGTAAGTGGATACCGGGTTTGGGAGCAGGACGGGCACGAGATTAGGGTGACTGCTCATGTGGAGGATAAACATCAGCAATCCCTCAGAGAATCAGTACACACCAGCGAGAATGAAAAAAAAATGTATCTGGTGTTGAAATTGTGAGCCTTGCATTGCAGAATGCTTTAGCATTTGGTAAGAATGTTGAGCCAGTGAAATTTTGCTGCAGTGGGATGAATAGATACTCCATGAACGTATTACAAAAGTAAAGTACGGTGTGTACTGTAAATATGGACTGAAATGACTGCAATAGCAATGTAACTGATCCATTTTCAGTTGAATTTTATGACTACAGTTATACCTGCTATCCTGTGAGAATGTAGATAAAACACGATGAGATGAAGTCAAAGTGGCCACTGTTGAATTTGCTAGCTTGATATTTGTGGGAACACAAGGGTTAAGTAAGTTAAAAATATTAAATGGTCAATTCACTTGTACAATTAAACACTTAACAGACATCGCTATGGAATGTCCTATGTGCTGCATTCTTACTCCTACATCTACTCTGTTCGGACTCCTCATGATTTTGAACAGCTCTATCAAATCTAATCTCAAGTTTCTCTTTTCTATGGAGAACAACCCCAACTCTCCAATCTATCCACGTAACTGACGTCCCTCATCGCTGGAAACGATCTCATGAATCTTTTCTGCACCCTCTCTAATGCCTTCACATCCTTCTGAAAGTGCGGTGTCCACTGTTGGACACAATACTAGTTAAAGTTGAACCAGTGTTTTATAAAGCTTCATCATAACCTCCTTGCTTTTATACTCTAAGCCTCTATTTACAATGCCTGGGATCCCACATGCCTTTTAACCACTTTCTAAAATAGCCCTGCCACCTTCAATTTGTGCACAGATATCCCCAGGTCTCTCTGTTCCTGTACCCACTTCAGAATTGTATCCTTTATTTTTTATTGCCTCTCCTCATTCGTCCTACCAAAATACCTCACTTTACACTTCTCTGCACCATATTTCATCTGCCACATGATCTTCTCTGGTGAGAAACTATTAAATGTTGGTGTTCAGAGGGATTTGGCTGTCTTTGTACACAGATCACACAAAGTTAACATACTGGTGAAAAAAGAAAGGCAAATGGTTTCTTGCTCTTTATTGCAAGGGATTGGAGTACAAGAGTAAGGAAGTCTCAATGCAATTGGTGAGAAGATTGCTAGAATAAAGTGTACTGGTTTGGTCTCCATACCTAAGAAAGGATATACTTGCCTTACATTCAGGACAACAAAGAGTCACGAGATAACGGTGGAGCAGACTTGAGGGGCCTTATGGCTTACTCCTACTCTTATTTGTTCTGTTCTTCAGTTCAAATGACAGAGAGTGACAGGGAGATCCAGAAAGAGGGTGGAGGAGAGAGAGCGAACAAACAGGAAACACGCATGGGAACACCACCACCTGCAAGTTTCCCTTAAAGTCGCTCACCATCCTGACTTGGAATTATATCACTGCTCCTTAACTGTCACTGGATCAAAATCCTATAATTCCATTCTAACAGCACTATGAGTGTACCTACACCACGTTGGCTGTAGTGATTCTCGGAATCGGTTCACTGCCACATTCTCAAACAGTAATTATGGATGGGCAATAAATCCTGGAATTACCAGTAACGCTAACATCCAACCAAGGGATAAAGTAAAAGAAAAAATACACCGATCCATATCAGGTGATATTAGGCTCAAATGATCTTTGAAGGCGGCAGGACATATTAAGAGAGTAATTAGCAAAACATATGCGATCTTGGTCTTCAGGGAGACAAAGAGAGAGAGAGAGGGAGAGACGGGCAGCAAAAGGGAGGGAGAGATGGGGAGAGACAGGCAGATTGTAGGAGAACTTTTACATCTAACTGCGTTAAAAAATATCAAAAATTTAAAGGGACTGTGCACTGAAAAAGATGGCCGCTCACAACAACTATAGTCACACACCATCCTTACTTGAAATTATATTGCACTGGGTCAAGATCCTGGAACTCCTTCCCTAACAGCACTGTGGGTCTACCTACCCCACATGGACTGCAGTGGTTCAAGAACATGGCTCACCACCACCTTCTCAAGGAAAATTAGGGATGGGCAATAAATGCTGGCCCTGCCAGCGACACGCACGTCACTCGAATGAATTAAATAAAATAAAATTCGGCCCCGAGCCACTTAAGGAGATATTAGGCTAGGTGACCAAAACCCTGGTCAAATAGCTTGGATTTAGGGAGCATCTTCAAAGAGGAGAGAGAGTTAGTGAGACAGAGAGGTTTAAGAATGGAATTGCAGAGTTAGGGCCTTGGCAGCTTGAAGGCACGGCCACCAATTGTGGAACGATTCGAATTGGGGATGCTCAAGAATCCAGAAGTAGAGGATCGCAGATATTGGAGGATTGTGGAGCTGGAGGAGATTGCACAGATAGGGAGGGGTCATTTGTTGAAGATAATTCTAAATTTCTACCACCCTTTGTGTGTAGAAATGTTTCTTAACTTCACTCTTTAAAGACTTTTCGACTAATGTTCGATTTTTAGATTGTCAACCTCGTCGGAGACTCCCACAATCAGTGAAAAGAGTTTCTCTCTCTCTATCCCTTAGTTCCATTATTATCTTGTAAACTTTGATCAATTCACCTTTTTACCTTCTAAATTCCAGGGATACATCTACACTGTCCCATAAAATGCTGCCAAGCTGAGCACAGCCTGGAGTCAGCGACAGAGTAAATATCCATCTTCTCTGTTTTATCAAACACTCCCAGGGTAGGTACAGTCTGGGGTTAGATACAGAGTAAAGCTGCCTCTCCATCCAGATAGAGAGAGTAACAGTGAGAAAGACAGGGATAGATATAGAGACAGAATAACAGAGAGAGGGAAGGATAGCAATGGGGAGAGAGTACCAGTGAGAAAGGGGAAGAGATTGGGATGGAGAGTGTCGGTCAGTGTTCCTGCAAAGCTGTGTGCTGTAGCCTGGAAGGTACTGCACAGGTCCTTTTCTGTGAAAAATAACACACGTCTTCAAAAATTCATAAAAATTTAAAGGGACTGCTCATGCAAAAAAACAAAATGAGCACTCAAAACAACTAACTTTTCATGGTAATATCTGAGCCAGCAGTAAACCCCCCCCCCTCCTATTTTAAACCTGGAGTAGACCCCCTCACATTTGAAACCGGGAGAAGACTCCCCTCCAATTTTAAACCTGGCGTAGGTCCACATCACATTTTATACCTGGAGTAACCCCTCCACCACAGAATTTTAAACCTGGAGAGGCCCTGCTCCCATTTTAATCTGGAGTCGATCCCCCTCCCATTTTAAACCTGGAGAAGCCCCTCTCCTATTTTTAACCTGCAGTAGACCCAGCTCCCATCTTAAACCTGAATACCCCCTCCCAATTTAAACCGGGATAGTCCCACCTCCCATTTGAAACACAGAGAATCCCCAACCCATTTTAAACCTGGAGAGCTCCCCTCCCATTTTAAACATGGAAAATTGTCCCTCCCATTTTGAAAATTACCCAATTCTCTCTGTGAACATCGCCCTCAAATTCTCCCCTGCCTCCACTGTAAACACACCTCCCTTTCTAAGTTACCCTCTCGGCCCAGTAAAAGACGCCCGTCTCTATTCAGTCCCAATCTGTATCATCTCCCTTGTGAACATCCCCCATCTGTGTAACTGCCGTCCCAGTGAACAGCCCCCTGTGTATTCCAATCTCCAGCACTTTCCAAGGTGTGGCTCCATCTCCCAACAGTCTCTAATTCATTTTAATTCCAGTCCGGATAAGCCACTGGAATTCTATCAAATGGCTCTCAGGCACCCGGCACCTTCAACTCTTGTCTGGTCAAACACAGGGGCGGGCAGAGAGCAAGTATCTGAAGAGGCTAACTGGCATTGTGAGCCTTTTATGCACAGCAGGATCCCAGTCGCAGACACATCTCTCCCTGTAGAAAGGTGTTTCACCTGTTCTCCCCATCACCCCATTAGCATCAGCGAATCAGACTGAGGTGCACACACACACACACACACGCTGGTTGGAACAGGGATAGACAAAGTCATTCAGCCCTTTGAACTTGTCCCACCGATGTTAGATCATGGCTGGCCTTTCCCTTCCCCCACCGGGCCACAAGAAGACAAGCAGAGACAGTCGGGGAGCGGATACACAGAGAGGCAAAGAAACGCTGGGCTAGAATTGGACTTGGTGCCAATAGTATAAACCGGGGAGGGGGCAGCAGGTTCAGCATCTCTCTGCTATTTTACCTCCATTGGGAGGAGAACGCAGAAGAGGTGGAAAGCAGGATCCCGGTTCACACTCACCCTGTACAATACCATGGCAGCGAGTTCAAATCCACCCCCAGAGAGAGGAACAGAGGCACAGAAAACAGAGATCGAGGGATCAGGACAGAATTGACTGAGCGAGAGAGTGAGAGAGAAACAAATGGAGAGGGAGATGGAGAATGAAAGAGAGGCAGGGAGTCAGAAAACAGTGAGAGAAACTAGGAGCAGAGGGCAGAAATACAAAAAAGGACAGATAGAGAGATAGAGGTGCAGCGAGAGAACGCAGCAGCAATGTAGATATTGAGAATAATCCCAGAAAAATAGAGAGATGCCGAGACAGAAAGATGTTGAGCAGCAGATTTACAAAGTAAGGTGCAGATTCAGAATAGAGAGGGCTGTCTCGGGGAGGGGTGTGGGAAATGCAGAGATAATCTTGTAGGAAATGATATGTGGAACTGAGTGAGAGAGAAATGCACTGAGAGACTGATAAAGATGCAAAGAGTTGCAGAAAGAGAAAGAAAGGGGAAATGTTCTATGTTCTATGTTTGTGAGATCAAAGACAGAGGCATGAGATATAAAGGATGTTGAGAGATGCAGAGACAGGGATTTAAAGATGTGAAGAAACTAAGTGATGAACAAGGAGGGAAGGGGTAGAGAAATAGTTGTAGCAAGAGATGGACAGAGGGAAATATATGGGATTGCATTGACTGTTCTGGGACAGCGCTTCCCAAATTATTTACTTCAGTGGCCCCTCCAGTCCCCTCCCTTGTGGTAAAAAGGCCCCGCTCCCCAAAGCACAAAATCAAAATACTGCAGATGCTGGAAATCTGAAATAAAAACCGTACTGGAAACAATGAGCATTTCCAGAACTTTGATTTTATATCAGCCACGAAAAGACAAGGTCTTCTTTCCTGAATCTAAAAATGAATTAGACAATAACACATATGTATTCATTATTATTTTCCTCTCTGGTTAAAGCTCTTTCCTGAGAATTCCACTTGCCAAAAGATTCTCCCTCTGCATCATCAAAGCTGCAATTTCTGGAAAGATTCTCCTTGGGAATAAGAGAAATAAAAAATGATTAAAACAAAGCAAAACATTGTTTAACATCAAACAAACACAGCAAGAGCCCAGGGCTCTTTCTCTCATTCACTGACATAAAACAATCTCTCAGTGGCTCCCCATCTTACAAACACATCCCCCGATACAGAGAATGAGGGGTGATGGGAGATGTGTCAGAGGGTTTTAGGAGCTGAGTACATGCCCATTGTCCTGTTAATCCAGGTAACATCGCCAGCGCTGAGCAGAGACATGACAAGGAGCTGCTTCCTGATGACCTGCAAACTTTTCAGTCCAAACGCCATTGTGGGCAACATTGCTGTAATTTACAGACAGACATTTGCAGCAATCAGCTCCATTCTGTTCCCAGAAACTGTGAAATTCTCTTTTTTTTTAAAACTGAGTTGAACGTGCTGACACTTAATCACTGCCCCAGCGTTTAATTTACCAAAAGTCAAGACACCGTCAAGAGTGGGAAATGTGGTTTGCAGGGTTGCGATTGGCTGTGGAGCATCTTTACAGGGGCTGGGAGCTGGGCAGTGACTAAACACTGCAGAACCCCCAGAGCCTGTGGGTCTCCCTCTATGTTTACCCTGTTACTTCCAGCTGTTACTCTCTCTCTCTCTCTCTGTATGTCTCCATTTCTGTGTGTGTGTCTCTACATTGTTTCTGCCTCATTGTAAAAATACACAAACACTGCTGACCCCATCCCCTCTCCCGCAGAAGGCTAGAGAGTGAAATCCACATTCTGAGACCTGAAAATCTGAATTCAAATATCCCCCAGGAGTTACATTTCACTGTCAAATTCAGCCATCAGCCTAAAAGACCGACATTATTCGGGAATGAAAACAAGCCTTTACAAAACTTTGCATTTCGGCCACAGTCTGAAGGTGCGTTTCTGTGTTTCAGTCTCTGTGGCTGTGCGCCCAGGTGAATTGCAACTGATTACCGGGTGGGTGGGTGTGTGAGACAGAGAGTCCAGCTTTAATCCCCCTCTCCCTGTCCCAGTTTTAACCCTTTCCCCTAATTCTAACCCCTATCTCCCCCGTCCCAGGATTTTTTCACCGACCCACCCCTCCTCCCACCCCCATCATGGACGAGCTGATGGACGGAAGGGGAGAGAGTCCAACGATGGAGCACAGACCGTGTGGGATGCTGAGTACTAAATATTTAATGTCCCTCACTGTCTTTCTCCCTCTATCTCTCTTTGTGTGTCTCTTTCCCCTTCTTTGTGCCTCTTCCTTTCTATGGCTTTCCTTCTTTCTGTCTCTCTTTCGCTCTGAGTCTCTCTCTCTCTCCCCCCTCTCTCACTCTCTCTCTCTCCCTCTCTCTCTCTCTCCCTCTCTCTCTCTCTCCCTCTCTCTCTCTCTCTCCCCCCGGCCCCCCCCCCCCCCGCCCCTCTCTCTCTCTCTCTCCCACTCTCTCTCTTTCTCTTTGGATATTTCTCTATTTTCTCTTTCGCCTCTAGCTATCTCTTTCCATATCTGTCTGTTTTTTTCTCTCTCTTCCTCTGTCTTATTATTTCGTTGGCTCTTTCTATTTGGCTCCTTCTCCTGAGAGCCTGCAAAAGGAAGAGATCTCTTCGCTCATAGACTGAGAAGATTTCTCTAGTGTCTGCTCCCATCGCTTTCTCACAAACCTTTGAACAAAGAACAAAGAAGAAAGATAATTACAGCACAGGAACAGGCCCTTCGGCCCTCCAAGCCTGCACCGATCCAGATCCTCTATCTAAACATGTCGCCTATTTTCTAAGGGTCTGTATCTCTTTACTTCCTGCCCATTCATGTATCTGTCTAGATACATCTTAAAAGACGCCATCATGCCCGCATCTACCACCTCCGCTGGCAACGCATTCCAGGCACCCACCACCCTCTGCGTAAAGAACTTTCCACGCATATCCCCCTAAACACTTCTCCTCTCACTTTGAACTCGTGACCCCTAGTAATTGAATCCCCCACTCTGGGAAAAAGCTTCTTGCTATCCACCCCGTCGATACCTCTCATGATTTTGTACACCTCAATCAGGTCCCCCCTCAACCTCCGTCTTTCAAATGAAAATAATCCTAATATACTCAACCTCTCTTCATAGCTAGCGCCCTCCATACCAGGCAACAGCCTGGTGAACCTCCTCTGCACCCTCTCCAAAGCATCTACATCCTTTTGGTAATGTGGCGACCAGAACTGCACGCAGTATTCCAAATGTGGCCGAACCAAAGTCTTATACAACTGCAACATGACCTGCCAACCCTTGTACTCAATACCCCGTCCGATGAAGGAAAGCATGCCGTATGCCTTCTTGACCACTCTATTGACCTGCGTTGCCACCTTCAGGGAACAATGGACCTGAACACCCAAATCTCTCTGGACATCAATTTTCCCCAGGACGTCTCCATTTACTGTATAGTTCACTCTTGAATTGGATCTTCCAAAATGCATCACCTCACATTTGCCCTGATTGAACTCCATCTGCCATTTCTCTGCCCAACTCTCCAATCTATCTATATTCTGCTGTGTTGTCTGACAGTCCCCTTCACTATCTGCTACTCCACCAATCTTAGTGTCGTCTGCAAATTTCTTAATCAGACAACCTATACTTTCCTCCAAATTATTTATGTATATCACAAACAACAGTGGTCCCAGCACGGATTCCTGTGGAACGCCACTGGTCACACATCTCCATTTTGAGAAACTCCCTTCCACTGCTACTCTCTGTCTCCTGTTGCCCAGCCAGTTCTTTATCCATCTAGCTAGTACACCCTGGATCCCATGCGACTTCACTTTCTCCATCAGCCTACCATGGGGAACCTTATCAAACGCCTTACTGAAGTCCAAGTATATGACATCTTCAGCCCTTCCCTCATCAATCAACTTTGTCACTTCCTCAAAGAATTCTATTAAGTTGGAAAGACATGACCTTCCCTGCACAAAACCATGTTGCCTATCACTGATAAGCCCATTTTCTTCCAAATGGGAATAGATCCTATCCCTCAGTTTCTTCTCCAGCAGCTTCCCTACCACTGACGTCAGGCTCACCGGTCTATAATTACCTGGATTATCCCAGCTACCTTTCTTAAACAAGGGGACAACATTAGCAATTCTCCAGTCCTCCGGGACCTCACCTGTGTTTAAGGATGCTGCAAAGATATCTGTTAAGGCCCCAGCTATTTCCTCTCTCGCTTCCCTCAGTAACCAGGGATAGATCCCATCCGGACCTGGGGACTTGTCCACCTTAATGCCTTTTAGAATACCCAACACTTCCTCCCTCCTTATGCCGACTTGACCTGGAGTAATCAAACATCTGTCCCTAACCTCAACATCCGTCATGTCCCTCTCCTTGGTGAATACCGATGCAAAGTACTCATTTAGAATCTCACCCATTTTCTCTGACTCCACGCATAACTTTCCTCCGTTGTCCTTGAGTGGGCCAATCCTTTCTCTAGTTACCCTCTTGCTCCTTATATATGAATAAAAGGCTTTGGGATTTTCCTTAACCCTGTATGCTAAAGGTATTTCATGACCCCTTTTAGCCCTCTTAATTCCTCGTTTCAGATTGGTCCTACATTCCCGATATTCTTTCAAAGCTTCATCTTTCTTCAGCCTCCTGGACCTTATGTATGCTTCCTTTTTCCTCTTAGCTAGTCTCACAATTTCACCTGTCATCCATGATGACACAAGAACCCCAAGAGAGAAAAGTCTCCTTCAGTGAACAAGGTTTAAGAAGAATAATGGGCCCCAACGAAAAGCAAGATTACCGACAATAAAGGACTCGACAGTGAGCTCAAAGAACAGTAACAACAACTCTGCAGATATTTCCTCAAACATTTCTACTTTTTTATTCTGCTCTTTTCTGCCACTATTTATTGCGTGTATCGTGTATGCATGCAAGCGCGGGCGCGTCTTGTATCTGTAGACATCAACCAAATTAGAGTTCAAGTTTAATACATGTCAACTTTTCTTCTTTAAACCTGAGAAAGCCTGTTTGTGCTGCTTTCTTTGCCTTAAAATTGGAAAGCGTTGAACAAGGATTTGCCAAGGAGGGACTAAGATTATCCATTGTCTTCATCCCATCTTTTTTTGATCTGTATTCGCTTTCTCCTCTTTCACTTTCTCGCTGAAATGT
The DNA here is from genome assembly GCF_036365525.1 of Heterodontus francisci. Classification (NCBI taxonomy): domain Eukaryota; kingdom Metazoa; phylum Chordata; class Chondrichthyes; order Heterodontiformes; family Heterodontidae; genus Heterodontus; species Heterodontus francisci. The sequence continues at coordinate 610,734 of NW_027141272.1, forward strand.
TCTCTCTTTCCCCCTTCCCTCTTTTTCCAAGTCAAGTTTTGAAAATTATTTTTCAGCCTCAAGTTTTTCTTTTTCCATTTTTTACTGAATTCTAGCCAATTTAACTGTATCACTCACTGACTTACTCTATTCTTCTTCTTCTAATTTCCGATGTTGGTCTATTTCATTAATTATCTCTGTTTTTTTGTACCTGATTTCAATTTTAACCCCAATTGTGCTGCCAACTATTTTAGCTTTCTCGTTTCTTAAAGATTTCAAGTCACTGATGGATATATTCTCCTCTCCCAGAAAAAAAAACGAACTGCTGCAACTGCAAATACAATTCTGATGGTATAGCCTTTAACCTATTATATGGGAAAGCTGGCTATTTGTTTTCTGTTTCAATATTTACTTGCCTTGTACTTCACGTAATTATTGCTGGAAACGATCCCAACAAGAGTTCCCAATTGATATGTTACGACCAAGGCGTGAGTAATGCACTGTTAACTCAGTCCCACTTCTCCATAGGTAGTAGCATATCATGTAAAGTTTACCAGCTAGTGGAACATAGCAAAATTGAGCACTCTATTTGTGCACCAGAATGAAGTGCACCAAACTAGGTTTAATTCAACAGCAACATTGACTATTTATTAATAAACTAAATCTTAAACAATAATGATATAAATCTATGTCTGAAAGATTTTAAACTCCTTATTCTTCTTAACCCTCATGTACTCAGACATGCACTCAAAAAACAGGTTAACCGGGTAAAAGGCTTTTTCGAATTATAACTGTTTCTTGGAAATAACAAAATAACTGGGTTTTCACGGTCTAGTTGGGTATTTCCTGGTCGGTGCAGCGTCCCAGAGTCAAAGAGTCAGATTCCACTCGAAGTAACTGCAGGCGATGTTGATGAACAGTCTGTGATGGGTAGGACGTCAAGGCAATTCGTTCGCAGTAGGCATCACACAAGGTGTGCCATGAGGGCTGGAACAACAGCTGTCAGTTCTCACACTCAATACAAAAGATCCCCCATAATAAATGCATGATTTCTGCAAATTCAGGACTTCTTCAAACAGAAAAGGCAACAGTACAGCTTAATTCAGAGATTCTTCAGAGACAAGGGGCAACAGTAAACTGTTGCAAGTGAAATACAGGCTTCCTCTCTCCAGACAGACACAGCAACAAGGGTTCAGCCCCCACACATTTAATTCACACTCATTCAAAGTTTGTTTAAGTTCATAAGGAAATTGCAATTACTCTTGATGCAGGAATTATTTTCAAGAGAAAGACATTATTGGCTATATTTCTGGCAGGTCTAGCAGCGACTGAACACAATCCAAAAGTGAAACTAACTTTTTCAACAGTCATGTCACATGACAGTCATAAATTTCCCTGTCATTTCCCTGTTGACTTGTTTGGAAACAGGTGCCTTGCAGTCTGAGCTCAATTCATTCAGTCCACAATTCAAATATCAGCCCTTAAAGTATTGTCTTCGAAGAAAGATAGAAGGAATCATAAAACAGCTTTTATAAGGACAAGTTTTATTTTCAGAGCAGATCTATGGAACTGAGAATGGAATCAATGGAGTTGGAAGAGAGAGTGTTGGCTGCTGTTCCGCCTCCTGTCCTGCAGGGAACGCTCTGACAATCATCCTGCCACCTTTCTGTCGGGCTCTCTAAAAGTGAAATCTTCCTGCTGCCCCTCTGTCCTTTGCTGTGTGTGATCACGAGTCACCCACCCTCATCTGTGGATTTCCGGTCATCCAGCTGTCAGTCACCTCTTTTCTGCTGCTGCTACTGTTGGGCGTGTGTGACCTCTCCCCTGCCAGTGTATTTTGGGGCATCCAACAGTCAGTCACCCCTTGGAAGTTCGGGGTAAATATTACATTCATGGACTGGAAGAACTGGGAAAGTCTCTGGGCTGCTCGCGAATCGTTTTGTTTATACATTAATTGATGTAACTGGATATGTCACCACACTCTCAAAACACTTTCTGACCTTGGACTGAGTCACCACAGAAATAAATGTGTTTGGGGAGCAACTTAAGTTCAGCAACATCCATTCGACTTTTGGAATATACATTCGGCGAGCCTGCAATACAAAGGACCTCTTCCTGCAATGTTGTAATATAAGAAATCTGTAACAAATACCAAACACAGGAACATGAAATTATCGGATATGGTGAAGAGTAAAATGACCGATTTCCTTCTGCTCTCCATCTCTGGGTCACTGTGATTCTCCACCTTGCTGTCATCCCTTAGTCTCTTATGGACTCAAATGGTCACTAAAACGTGTTTGCCTGTCAGAGCGCTGAGGATCGGAATTAAAGCGATTGGGTGCAATCGAGTTAAAAACATTTCAAATCTGTCAAATCATACTGATCCAGGATCAGTAAAATAGCATGTCTTTGGAAAACAGAAGCATGATATATTGTTGATGCTCTCTGCAGGCTGATGTACAAAGTAGAAACGGACGTTTTCTGAACTGAGCAGAATGCAGATTGCTGATAAAACCACAGTCGCAATTTTCTCGGTGCAATATTTTCCTTCCAGCTTCTAGCAACAAATGGCCAAAATTAATCAAAGGTGAAAGTGATGGTGAAGCAGACAGAAAAGTCTCCGGCAGCACCAGTCAGGAAAGTGGTCACGATCAACACAGGGGTGATATCCAGGAAAGATATTGGAAAGTAATAAGAATTGATCTGGTTCATTATCACGGCAGTAATAATGAGCAGTGGATCCGCCTTTGCCATGGGCACCAGGTAGCCAATGGGCCGCAACTTCCACGGTTTAGCATCGCAGTCGCCAATAAATTAACTGGAAGAGAGAGAAGGGAAAAGGGACTCGAATTACTAATCAAACATTCTGCGTGTCTGAGCCAAAGAGTAAGGGAAGGGCTGTAGTACCAAAAACAGGTTTGTTGGAGGCCGGTCAGAGGTAGAAATTAATAGGCAAATCACAACTGGCCTCCAAGCCACCCAGTTCTGGGTATAACTGAGCCGAAACAGGGAGGGGCAGGCAACTGCTCACAGGGGGCACGTTGGAAATGCAAATATTTAAATGAAACTGGAATTTTCTGATTTAATCTGTGTTAGACATGTAACTCTGGCCCCTGGTTATCCCCATTATAACAACACACCGCAAACAAAAACACTCAGTATTGGCAGAGTCAGAACTGACACCCACTCCAGGATCGGACACTTCCCCTCCACCAAGATTGGATATCCACTGAGATTGGATTCTCCCCAGGATCAGACACTTCCACTCCACCAAGATTGGATATCCCCTGAGATTGGATTCTCCCCAGGATCAGACACTTCCCCTCCACCAAGATTGGATATCCACTGAGATTGGATTCTCCCCAGGATCAGACACTTCCCCTCCACCAAGATTGGATATCCACTGAGATTGGATTCTCCCCAGGATCAGACACTTCCCATCCAACAAGATTGGATATCCCCTGAGATTGGATTCTCCCCAGGATCAGACACTTCCCCTCCACCAAGATTGGATATCCCCTGAGATTGGATTCTCCCCAGGATCAGACACTTCCCCTCCACCAAGATTGGATATCCCCTGAGATTGGATTCTCCCCAGGATCAGACACTTCCCCTCCACCAAGATTGGATATCCACTGAGATTGGATTCTCCCCAGGATCAGACACTTCCCCTCCACCAAGATTGGATATCCCCTGAGATTGGATTCTCCCCAGGATCAGACACTTCCCCTCCACCAAGATTGGATATCCACTGAGATTGGATTCTCCCCAGGATCAGACACTTCCCCTCCACCAAGATTGGATATCCCCTGAGATTGGATTCTCCCCAGGATCAGACACTTCCCCTCCACCAAGATTGGATATCCACTGAGATTGGATTCTCCCCAGGATCAGACACTTCCCCTCCACCAAGATTGGATATCCCCTGAGATTGGATTCTCCCCAGGATCAGACACTTCCCCTCCACCAAGATTGGATATCCACTGAGATTGGATTCTCCCCAGGATCAGACACTTCCCCTCCACCAAGATTGGATATCCACTGAGATTGGATTCTCCCCAGGATCAGACACTTCCACTCCACCAAGATTGGATATCCCCTGAGATTGGATTCTCCCCAGGATCAGACACTTCCCCTCCACCAAGATTGGATATCCACTGAGATTGGATTCTCCCCAGGATCAGACACTTCCCCTCCACCAAGATTGGATATCCACTGAGATTGGATTCTCCCCAGGATCAGACACTTCCCCTCCACCAAGATTGGATATCCACTGAGATTGGATTCTCCCCAGGATCAGACACTTCCCCTCCACCAAGATTGGATATCCACTGAGATTGGATTCTCCCCAGGATCAGACACTTCCCCTCCACCAAGATTGGATATCCACTGAGATTGGATTCTCCCCAGGATCAGATACTTCCCCTCCACCAAGATTGGATTTCCACTGAGATTGGATTCTCCCCAGGATCAGACACTTCCCCTCCACCAAGATTGGATATCCACTGAGATTGGATTCTCCCCAGGATCAGACACTTCCCCTCCACCAAGATTGGATATCCACTGAGATTGGATTCTCCCCAGGATCAGACACTTCCCCTCCACCAAGATTGGATATCCACTGAGATTGGATTCTCCCCAGGATCAGACACTTCCCCTCCACCAAGATTGGATATCCACTGAGATTGGATTCTCCCCAGGATCAGACACTTCCCCTCCACCAAGATTGGATATCCACTGAGATTGGATTCTCCCCAGGATCAGACACTTCCCCTCCACCAAGATTGGATTTCCACTGAGATTGGATTCTCCCCAGGATCAGACACTTCCCCTCCACCAAGATTGGATATCCCCTGAGATTGGATTCTCCCCAGGATCAGACACTTCCCCTCCACCAAGATTGGATATCCACTGAGATTGGATTCTCCCCAGGATCAGACACTTCCCCTCCAACAAGATTGGATATCCCCTGAGATTGGATTCTCCCCAGGATCAGACACTTCCCCTCCACCAAGATTGGATATCCACTGAGATTGGATTCTCCCCAGGATCAGACACTTCCCCTCCAACAAGATTGGATATCCCCTGAGATTGGATTCTCCCCAGGATCAGACACTTCCCCTCCACCAAGATTGGATATCAACTGAGATTGGATTCTCCCCAGGATCAGACACTTCCCCTCCAACAAGATTGGATATCCACTGAGATTGGATTCTCCCCAGGATCAGACACTTCCCCTCCAACAAGATTGGATATCCCCTGAGATTGGATTCTCCCCAGGATCAGACACTTCCCCTCCACCAAGATTGGATATCAACTGAGATTGGATTCTCCCCAGGATCAGACACTTCCCCTCCAACAAGATTGGATATCCCCTGAGATTGGATTCTCCCCAGGATCAGACACTTCCCCTCCACCAAGATTGGATATCAACTGAGATTGGATTCTCCCCAGGATCAGACACTTCCCATCCACCAAGATTGGATATCCACTGAGATTGGATTCTCCCCAGGATCAGACACTTCCCCTCCAACAAGATTGGATATCCCCTGAGATTGGATTCTCCCCAGGATCAGACACTTCCCCTCCACCAAGATTGGATATCCACTGAGATTGGATTCTACCCAGGATCAGACACTTCCCCTCCACCAAGATTGGATATCCACTGAGATTGGATTCTCCCCAGGATCAGACACTTCCCTTCCACCAAGATTGGATATCCACTGAGATTGGATTCTCCCCAGGATCAGACACTTCCCCTCCACCAAGATTGGATATCCACTGAGATTGGATTCTCCCCAGGATCAGACACTTCCCCTCCACCAAGATTGGATATCCACTGAGATTGGATTCTCCCCAGGATCAGACACTTCCACTCCACCAAGATTGGATCTCCACTGAGATCGGATTCTCCCCAGGATCAGACACTTCCCCTCCACCAAGATTGGATATCCACTGAGATTGGATTCTACCCAGGATCAGACACTTCCCCTCCACCAAGATTGGATATCCCCTGAGATTGGATTCTCCCCAGGATCAGACACTTCCACTCCACCAAGATTGGATATCCCCTGAGATTGGATTCTCCCCAGGATCAGACACTTCCCCTCCACCAAGATTGGATATCCACTGAGATTGGATTCTCCCCAGGATCAGATACTTCCCCTCCACCAAGATTGGATTTCCACTGAGATTGGATTCTCCCCAGGATCAGACACTTCCCCTCCACCAAGATTGGATATCCACTGAGATTGGATTCTCCCCAGGATCAGACACTTCCCCTCCACCAAGATTGGATATCCACTGAGATTGGATTCTCCCCAGGATCAGACACTTCCCCTCCACCAAGATTGGATATCCACTGAGATTGGATTCTCCCCAGGATCAGACACTTCCCCTCCACCAAGATTGGATATCCACTGAGATTGGATTCTCCCCAGGATCAGACACTTCCCCTCCACCAAGATTGGATATCCACTGAGATTGGATTCTCCCCAGGATCAGACACTTCCCCTCCACCAAGATTGGATTTCCACTGAGATTGGATTCTCCCCAGGATCAGACACTTCCCCTCCACCAAGATTGGATATCCCCTGAGATTGGATTCTCCCCAGGATCAGACACTTCCCCTCCACCAAGATTGGATATCCACTGAGATTGGATTCTCCCCAGGATCAGACACTTCCCCTCCAACAAGATTGGATATCCCCTGAGATTGGATTCTCCCCAGGATCAGACACTTCCCCTCCACCAAGATTGGATATCCACTGAGATTGGATTCTCCCCAGGATCAGACACTTCCCCTCCAACAAGATTGGATATCCCCTGAGATTGGATTCTCCCCAGGATCAGACACTTCCCCTCCACCAAGATTGGATATCAACTGAGATTGGATTCTCCCCAGGATCAGACACTTCCCCTCCAACAAGATTGGATATCCACTGAGATTGGATTCTCCCCAGGATCAGACACTTCCCCTCCAACAAGATTGGATATCCCCTGAGATTGGATTCTCCCCAGGATCAGACACTTCCCCTCCACCAAGATTGGATATCAACTGAGATTGGATTCTCCCCAGGATCAGACACTTCCCCTCCAACAAGATTGGATATCCCCTGAGATTGGATTCTCCCCAGGATCAGACACTTCCCCTCCACCAAGATTGGATATCAACTGAGATTGGATTCTCCCCAGGATCAGACACTTCCCATCCACCAAGATTGGATATCCACTGAGATTGGATTCTCCCCAGGATCAGACACTTCCCCTCCAACAAGATTGGATATCCCCTGAGATTGGATTCTCCCCAGGATCAGACACTTCCCCTCCACCAAGATTGGATATCCACTGAGATTGGATTCTACCCAGGATCAGACACTTCCCCTCCACCAAGATTGGATATCCACTGAGATTGGATTCTCCCCAGGATCAGACACTTCCCTTCCACCAAGATTGGATATCCACTGAGATTGGATTCTCCCCAGGATCAGACACTTCCCCTCCACCAAGATTGGATATCCACTGAGATTGGATTCTCCCCAGGATCAGACACTTCCCCTCCACCAAGATTGGATATCCACTGAGATTGGATTCTCCCCAGGATCAGACACTTCCACTCCACCAAGATTGGATCTCCACTGAGATCGGATTCTCCCCAGGATCAGACACTTCCCCTCCACCAAGATTGGATATCCACTGAGATTGGATTCTACCCAGGATCAGACACTTCCCCTCCACCAAGATTGGATATCCCCTGAGATTGGATTCTCCCCAGGATCAGACACTTCCACTCCACCAAGATTGGATATCCCCTGAGATTGGATTCTCCCCAGGATCAGACACTTCCCCTCCACCAAGATTGGATATCCACTGAGATTGGATTCTCCCCAGGATCAGACACTTCCCCTCCACCAAGATTGGATATCCACTGAGATTGGATTCTCCCCAGGATCAGACACTTCCCCTCCACCAAGATTGGATTTCCACTGAGATTGGATTCTACCCAGGATCAGACACTTCCCCTCCACCAAGATTGGATATCCCCTGAGATTGGATTCTCCCCAGGATCAGACACTTCCCCTCCACCAAGATTGGATATCCACTGAGATTGGATTCTCCCCAGGATCAGACACTTCCACTCCACCAAGATTGGATTTCCCCTGAGATTGGATTCTCCCCAGGATCAGACACTTCCACTCCACCAAGATTGGATTTCCCCTGAGATTGGATTCTCCCCAGGATCAGACACTTCCCCTCCACCAAGATTGGATATCCCCTGAGATTGGATTCTCCCCAGGATCAGACACTTCCCCTCCACCAAGATTGGATATCCCCTGAGATTGGATTCTCCCCAGGATCAGACACTTCCCCTCCAACAAGATTGGATATCCACTGAGATTGGATTCTCCCCAGGATCAGACCCTTCCCCTCCACCAAGATTGGATATCCCCTGAGATTGGATTCTCCCCAGGATCAGACACTTCCCCTCCACCAAGATTGGATTTCCACTGAGATTGGATTCTCCCCAGGATCAGACACTTCCCCTCCACCAAGATTGGATATCCACTGAGATTGGATTCTCCCCAGGATCAGACACTTCCCCTCCACCAAGATTGGATATCCACTGAGATTGGATTCTCCCCAGGATCAGACACTTCCCCTCCACCAAGATTGGATATCCACTGAGATTGGATTCTCCCCAGGATCAGACACTTCCCCTCCACCAAGATTGGATATCCACTGAGATTGGATTCTCCCCAGGATCAGACACTTCCCCTCCACCAAGATTGGATATCCACTGAGATTGGATTCTCCCCAGGATCAGACACTTCCCCTCCACCAAGATTGGATATCCACTGAGATTGGATTCTCCCCAGGATCAGACACTTCCCCTCCACCCAGATTGGATATCCACTGAGATTGGATTCTCCCCAGGATCAGACACTTCCCCTCCACCAAGATTGGATATCCACTGAGATTGGATTCTCCCCAGGATCAGACACTTCCGCTCCACCAAGATTGGATATCCACTGAGATTGGATTCTCCCCAGGATCAGACACTTCTCCTCCACCAAGATTGGATATCCACTGAGATTGGATTCTCCCCAGGATCAGACACTTCCACTCCACCAAGATTGGATTTCCACTGAGATTGGATTCTCCCCAGGATCAGACACTTCCCCTCCACCCAGATTGGATATCCCCTGAGATTGGATTCTCCCCAGGATCAGACACTTCCCCTCCACCAAGATTGGATATCCACTGAGATTGGATTCTCCCCAGGATCAGACACTTCCCCTCCACCAAGATTGGATATCCACTGAGATTGGATTCTCCCCAGGATCAGACACTTCCCCTCCACCAAGATTGGATTTCCACTGAGATTGGATTCTCCCCAGGATCAGACACTTCCCCTCCACCAAGATTGGATATCCACTGAGATTGGATTCTCCCCAGGATCAGACACTTCCGCTCCACCAAGATTGGATATCCACTGAGATTGGATTCTCCCCAGGATCAGACACTTCTCCTCCACCAAGATTGGATATCCACTGAGATTGGATTCTCCCCAGGATCAGACACTTCCACTCCACCAAGATTGGATTTCCACTGAGATTGGATTCTCCCCAGGATCAGACACTTCCCCTCCACCCAGATTGGATATCCCCTGAGATTGGATTCTCCCCAGGATCAGACACTTCCCCTCCACCAAGATTGGATATCCACTGAGATTGGATTCTCCCCAGGATCAGACACTTCCCCTCCACCAAGATTGGATATCCACTGAGATTGGATTCTCCCCAGGATCAGACACTTCCCCTCCACCAAGATTGGATTTCCACTGAGATTGGATTCTCCCCAGGATCAGACACTTCCCCTCCACCAAGATTCGATATCCCCTGAGATTGGATTCTCCCCAGGATCAGACACTTCCCCTCCACCAAGATTGGATTTCCACTGAGATTTGGTTCTCCCCAGGATCAGACACTTCCCCTCCACCAAGATTGGATTTCCACTGAGATTGGATTCTCCCCAGGATCAGGCACTTCCCCTCCACCAAGATTGGATATCCCCTGAGATTGGATTCTCCCCAGGATCAGACACTTCCCCTCCACCAAGATTGGATATCCACTGAGATTGGATTCTCCCCAGGATCAGACACTTCCCCTCCACCAAGATTGGATTTCCACTGAGATTGGATTCTCCCCAGGATCAGACACTTCCCCTCCACCAAGATTGGATTTCCACTGAGATTGGATTCTCCCCAGGATCAGACACTTCCCCTCCACCAAGATTGGAAATCCCCTGAGATTGGATTCTCCCCAGGATCAGACACTTCCCCTCCACCAAGATTGGATATCCACTGAGATTGGATTCTCCCCAGGATCAGACACTTCCCCTCCACCAAGATTGGATATCCACTGAGATTGGATTCTCCCCAGGATCAGACACTTCCACTCCACCAAGATTGGATATCCACTGAGATTGGATTCTCCCCAGGATCAGACACTTCCCCTCCACCAAGATTGGATATCCACTGAGATTGGATTCTCCCCAGGATCAGACACTTCCCCTCCACCAAGATTGGATATCCCCTGAGATTGGATTCTCCCCAGGATCAGACACTTCCCCTCCACCAAGATTGGATATCCACTGAGATTGGATTCTCCCCAGGATCAGACACTTCCCCTCCACCAAGATTGGATATCCACTGAGATTGGATTCTCCCCAGGATCAGACACTTCCCCTCCACCAAGATTGGATTTCCACTGAGATTGGATTCTCCCCAGGATCAGACACTTCCCCTCCACCAAGATTGGATTTCCACTGAGATTGGATTCTCCCCAGGATCAGACACTTCCCCTCCACCAAGATTGGAAATCCCCTGAGATTGGATTCTCCCCAGGATCAGACACTTCCCCTCCACCAAGATTGGATATCCACTGAGATTGGATTCTCCCCAGGATCAGACACTTCCCCTCCACCAAGATTGGATATCCACTGAGATTGGATTCTCCCCAGGATCAGACACTTCCACTCCACCAAGATTGGATATCCACTGAGATTGGATTCTCCCCAGGATCAGACACTTCCCCTCCACCAAGATTGGATATCCACTGAGATTGGATTCTCCCCAGGATCAGACACTTCCCCTCCACCAAGATTGGATATCCCCTGAGATTGGATTCTCCCCAGGATCAGACACTTCCCCTCCACCAAGATTGGATTTCCACTGAGATTGGATTCTCCCCAGGATCAGACACTTCCCCTCCACCAAGATTGGATTTCCACTGAGATTGGATTCTCCCCAGGATCAGGCACTTCCCCTCCACCAAGATTGGATATCCCTGAGATTGGATTCTCCCCAGGATCAGACACTTCCCCTCCACCAAGATTGGATTTCCCCTGAGATTGGATTCTCCCCAGGATCAGACACTTCCCCTCCACCAAGATTGGATTTCCACTGAGATTGGATTCTCCCCAGGATCAGACACTTCCCCTCCACCAAGATTGGATATCCCCTGAGATTGGATTCTCCCCAGGATCAGACACTTCCCCTCCACCAAGATTGGATATCCACTGAGATTGGATTCTCCCCAGGATCAGACACTTCCCCTCCACCAAGATTGGATATCCACTGAGATTGGATTCTCCCCAGGATCAGACACTTCCCCTCCACCAAGATTGGATATCCACTGAGATTGGATTCTCCCCAGGATCAGACACTTCCCCTCCACCAAGATTGGATATCCACTGAGATTGGATTCTCCCCAGGATCAGACACTTCCCCTCCACCAAGATTGGATATCCCCTGAGATTGGATTCTCCCCAGGATCAGACACTTCCCCTCCACCCAGATTGGATATCCACTGAGATTGGATTCTCCCCAGGATCAGACACTTCCCCTCCACCAAGATTGGATATCCACTGAGATTGGATTCTCCCCAGGATCAGACACTTCCCCTCCACCAAGATTGGATATCCCCTGAGATTGGATTCTCCCCAGGATCAGACACTTTCCCTCCACCCAGATTGGATATCCACTGAGATTGGATTCTCCCCAGGATCAGACACTTCCCCTCCACCCAGATTGGATATCCACTGAGATTGGATTCTCCCCAGGATCAGACACTTCCCCTCCACCAAGATTGGATATCCACTGAGATTGGATTCTCCCCAGGATCAGACACTTCCCCTCCACCAAGATTGGATATCCACTGAGATTGGATTCTCCCCAGGATCAGACACTTCCCCTCCACCAAGATTGGATATCCCCTGAGATTGGATTCTCCCCAGGATCAGACACTTCCCCTCCACCAAGATTGGATATCCACTGAGATTGGATTCTCCCCAGGATCAGACACTTCCCCTCCACCAAGATTGGATATCCACTGAGATTGGATTCTCCCCAGGATCAGACACTTCCCCTCCACCCAGATTGGATATCCACTGAGATTGGATTCTCCCCAGGATCAGACACTTCCCCTCCACCCAGATTGGATATCCCCTGAGATTGGATTCTCCCCAGGATCAGACACTTCCCCTCCACCAAGATTGGATATCCACTGAGATTGGATTCTCCCCAGGATCAGACACTTCCCCTCCACCAAGATTGGATATCCACTGAGATTGGATTCTCCCCAGGATCAGACACTTCCCCTCCACCAAGATTGGATATCCCCTGAGATTGGATTCTCCCCAGGATCAGCCACTTCCCCTCCACCAAGATTGGATATCCCCTGAGATTGGATTCTCCCCAGGATCAGACACTTCCCCTCCACCAAGATTGGATATCCACTGAGATTGGATTCTCCCCAGGATCAGACACTTCCCCTCCACCAAGATTGGATATCCACTGAGATTGGATTCTCCCCAGGATCAGACACTTCCCCTCCACCAAGATTGGATATCCCCTGAGATTGGATTCTCCCCAGGATCAGACACTTCCCCTCCACCCAGATTGGATATCCACTGAGATTGGATTCTCCCCAGGATCAGACACTTCCCCTCCACCAAGATTGGATATCCACTGAGATTGGATTCTCCCCAGGATCAGACACTTCCCCTCCACCAAGATTGGATATCCCCTGAGATTGGATTCTCCCCAGGATCAGACACTTCCCCTCCACCCAGATTGGATATCCACTGAGATTGGATTCTCCCCAGGATCAGACACTTCCCCTCCACCAAGATTGGATATCCACTGAGATTGGATTCTCCCCAGGATCAGACACTTCCCCTCCACCCAGATTGGATATCCACTGAGATTGGATTCTCCCCAGGATCAGACACTTCCCCTCCACCAAGATTGGATATCCACTGAGATTGGATTCTCCCCAGGATCAGACACTTCCCCTCCACCAAGATTGGATATCCACTGAGATTGGATTCTCCCCAGGATCAGACACTTCCCCTCCACCAAGATTGGATATCCCCTGAGATTGGATTCTCCCCAGGATCAGACACTTCCCCTCCACCAAGATTGGATATCCACTGAGATTGGATTCTCCCCAGGATCAGACACTTCCCCTCCACCAAGATTGGATATCCACTGAGATTGGATTCTCCCCAGGATCAGACACTTCCCCTCCACCCAGATTGGATATCCACTGAGATTGGATTCTCCCCAGGATCAGACACTTCCCCTCCACCCAGATTGGATATCCCCTGAGATTGGATTCTCCCCAGGATCAGACACTTCCCCTCCACCAAGATTGGATATCCACTGAGATTGGATTCTCCCCAGGATCAGACACTTCCCCTCCACCAAGATTGGATATCCACTGAGATTGGATTCTCCCCAGGATCAGACACTTCCCCTCCACCAAGATTGGATATCCCCTGAGATTGGATTCTCCCCAGGCTCAGCCACTTCCCCTCCACCAAGATTGGATATCCCCTGAGATTGGATTCTCCCCAGGATCAGACACTTCCCCTCCACCAAGATTGGATATCCACTGAGATTGGATTCTCCCCAGGATCAGACACTTCCCCTCCACCCAGATTGGATATCCCCTGAGATTGGATTCTCCCCAGGATCAGACACTTCCCCTCCACCAAGATTGGATTTCCACTGAGATTGGATTCTCCCCAGGATCAGACACTTCCCCTCCACCAAGATTGGATTTCCACTGAGATTGGATTCTCCCCAGGATCAGACACTTCCCCTCCACCAAGATTGGATATCCACTGAGATTGGATTCTCCCCAGGATCAGACACTTCCCCTCCACCAAGATTGGATATCCACTGAGATTGGATTCTCCCCAGGGTCAGACACTTCCCCTCCACCAAGATTGGATATTCACTGAGATTGGATTCTCCCCAGGATCAGACACTTCCCCTCCACCAAGATTGGATATCCCCTGAGATTGGATTCTACCCAGGATCAGATACTTCCCCTCCACCAAGATTGGATATCCCCTGAGATTGGATTCTCCCCAGGATCAGACACTTCCCCTCCAACAAGATTGGATATCCCCTGAGATTGGATTCTCCCCAGGATCAGACACTTCCCCTCCAACAAGATTGGATTTCCACTGAGATTGGATTCTACCCAGGATCAGACACTTCCCCTCCACCAAGATTGGATTTCCACTGAGATTGGATTCTCCCCAGGATCAGACACTTCCCCTCCACCAAGATTGGATATCCACTGAGATTGGATTCTCCCCAGGATCAGACACTTCCCCTCCACCAAGATTGGATATCCCCTGAGATTGGATTCTCCCCAGGATCAGACACTTCCCCTCCACCAAGATTGGATATCCACTGAGATTGGATTCTACCCAGGGTCAGACACTTCCCCTCCACCAAGATTGGATTTCCACTGAGATTGGATTCTCCCCAGGATCAGACACTTCCCCTCCACCAAGATTGGATATCCCCTGAGATTGGATTCTCCCCAGGATCAGACACTTCCCCTCCACCAAGATTGGATATCCCCTGAGATTGGATTCTCCCCAGGATCAGACACTTCCCCTCCAACAAGATTGGATATCCCCTGAGATTGTATTCTCCCCAGGATCAGACCACCTGCCCTGGTCTGACATCCCGCCTCCCTGGCATTCAAACCCTGGGATCAGACCCCTCCCAGAAATTTATCACACCCACTAACCAGGACTGGGTACTCACAAACCCCTCCCAGGATTGGATATTCTGGGATCAGAAGTCCCGAAGGGATTACACCACCCACACGGGACTGCAACACCACCCTTGGTTCGGACATCCCGGGTGTTAGGACCCACACATCAAGTCTGGAATCAGACACTCCGCATGCCCCATCCACCTTTCCGGACTTGGACCACACTCCAGTATGGGAGACCCCTCCCGCTGTTCGGAAAATCTCTTCCCACCCCGCCCAGACCCTTCAATGTCCCAGTTGCCAGTCCACACTCCAGTATTGGAGACCCCTCCCGCTGTTTGGAATAACTCTTCCACCACCACCCCTCCCCCGGCCCAGACCCTTCAATGTCCCAGTTGCCAGTCCACACTCCAGTATTGGAGACCCCTCCCGCTGTTTGGAATAACTCTTCCACCACCACCCCTCCCCCGGCCCAGACCCTTCAATGTCCCAGTTGCCAGTCCACACTCCAGTATTGGAGACCCCTCCCGCTGTTCAGAATAACTCTTCCACCATCCTCCCCCCCCCCCCGCCCAGACCCTGCAATGTCCCAGTTGTCAGTCCACACTCCAGTATAGGAGACTCCTCCCTGTGTTTGGGAATCACTCTCCCTCCCCCAGACCCTTCTCTGTCCCCGTTATCAGATCACACTCCAGCATGGGAAACCCCTCCCAAGTTTTGGGAATCACTCTCCCTGCCCCAGACCCTTCTCTGTCCCAGTTATCAGATCACACTCCAGCATGGGAGACCACTCCCGCTGTTGGGAATCACTCTCCCTCCTCCATACCCTTCCCTGTCCCAGGTGTCAGTCCAATCTCCATCATGGGAGACGTTGCCCTGGATTTAAGGACCAGCCACTCTCTCTCCCTGACTTCACGTCTCAAGACTGGGACTGCACTGCCCGATAGGAGACGGCTCCAGGGTTTGTGGATCGACAGTCCAGTGATCAGTAATGTCTCCACCCTCCCCACCTCCGGAGTTGGTGATCGGATACTCCCCAATATCAGGGAGCTCCCTGTACCTCGGGCTCATTGTTTGGACAATCCTGGGCCTGGGTCCTGCTCCAGAGTCCCCCCCCCCCCCCCCCCCGCCCACTGTCCGACCGAAAGCCAAGCCAAGGCAATTAAAATCACCCTGACTTCAGACTTCAGGATGGGAACTAGTCAACGTAAATACAGACAGTCTGTGGAGCTAAAACTCTGGCAACTCGCACCCCACCTATGTCACTCACCTCTGTAATACCCAGGACTAATTACTGGATTAAAAATAAAATAATGGAATGGTTTTAAATCTGATAAAATTAGGAGAATGTTGAAAACACTCAGCAGGTCAGGAAGCATCTGTAGAGACAGAAAAGAGAGTTAACGGTTCAGGCTGAAAGCTTTTCATCGGAATTTCAATGTATTGCAGAATAACAGCTTGAAAGCAATGGTTAAAGCCAGTGAAAAGTGGGGTAGAGGGTGGAAATAGCAAAGGGGAATGTCCGTGATCGAATGGAGGGCAAAAGGATGATGGTGCAAGGCGACTGAGATAATTAAAGAGCAAGAGGCTGGGTCCAGAGGAGGTGTAAATGGTTACAGAATAACAGAGTGGGAGGGAAGTATGGAAAATCTGGCAACAAGCAGAAGGTTCCATTCGACTGGAGAAGTGACAGAGAATGGTGAGTGAACCCCAGGGGGATGGCCCAGTCTGCCAGCTGTGCTCCAAGAGGTGATCCCCAGGGAAATCTCAAGGTCACGTTTGCTGACAGACCGGAGGAGTCCAGCAAAGTGATCACACAATCTCCATTCGTTCCTCTCCCCAATGTCCAGGGAACTCTATTGCGTGCAATGAATACAATTACTAGCTTGCAAGAAGTGGGAGCAAATCCCTGTTTCACATGGAAGGAGTGCTTGTCCTTGGATAATGGGAAACGAGGAGCTGAAAGTCCAGGTGTTGCATCTCCTGCGCTCGCATGGAAAGGTGCTCCAGGAAAGGAAACAGTTATTGGGGAATTGAGGAGTTGACCAGGGTTTCATAAGGAGTAGGGGGACGGGAGGGGAGCAGAATATACGGTTGTACATGGACATAGCCGAATGTGGCAGAAATCTGGCGGATGGAGCTTGGAATACGAAGGCCGGTAGGATGGAAGGCGAGGACGAATCGATCATTATTGTGGTCCTGGCACGGAGGGGAAGGGGTGGTGGCAGTAACGTGGGAAACGGGATGGACACAGTCGAGGGCCCTGTTCACCACAGTGCAGGGGAATATCTGGTTGAGGAATAATGAATATATTCCGTAAGCACTGGTGTGGAAGGAAGCATCATCAGAAAAGATGTAATGGAGGTGGAGAAACTGGGAAAATGGAACAGAGTCTTTCCATTAATTTCTTTCGGAGGAAATATAGTCAAGGTAGTTGTGGGAGTCAGTGGGATAATAGCGGATATTACTGGGAAGCCAATTTCCTGCAATGGAGGTGCAGAAGTCGAGGAAGAGAAGGGGAGTGTCAGAGATGGACAATTTGTAGACGGGGGATGGTTAGAAATTAGAAGAAAAGTTGACAGAAGATTCCAGTTCAAGGCAGCAGAAGGAAATGGCACCAGCACAGTTAACAAAATATCAGAAAAACAATATGTAAAGGGAAGAAGCTGAGTCGAATTGGAACAAAGAATGGTCCATTTATCCTACACAAAGTCTCATCTCTAGGACCCAAACAGGCTTCCTTAACGACAGCCTTTGAGTGTGGAATATTCCAATGTTTATACTCGGGACATCCACTGTACAACAGGGTCATTGCCTCCAGGTCAAGATCAGGATCCTGGGAGGATTTCCATTCCCAGATGAGAGTTGCAGAGGAAAAGAGGTGTTCCAACAGGAATAGCGAGTGAATGAAAGAAATCAAATACAAATGGGGCCCTCGGAATGTATCAGCAGGAGATGGTGAAGGGAAACAGGCTTCAAATGGCCTCGTAGTGTCTGTCAGGCATCATCCCATCCACTATGACTTTAAGGACAGCTCGAGTGTACTGGAATTTGGAACAGAATGCAGGCAGACTGACATGGACAGAAATGTAGATGGAATTCTGGAGCAGAACTTTGAGCTCAGAAGGAAGTAAGTCTCGTGTGTCGTGGGACCATCGGGGCTTAATGAACCCGTGGATAAGGATTCTGAGCTTGAAGGAGGGATAGAGATCTCTCAGGGGTGGAAGTAAATTCTGAAATAAGAGTGAATAAATTTGACATAAAAATCTTTCAAGATCTTCAGTGGGAGATATTTGGTCAAGTTATCAAAAAGAAGGTAAACTTTCTGCTTCGGAAGGATTGCATCCACAGACTGAAAAGATAGAGGAGAGATAGTAGAGGCACGATTATCTGTTCATTAATAATCATCAGAATCGGGAATACTACCAGAGGAATGATGAACAGCTACTGTGAGCCTGGTATTTAAAAAAAGATCGAACAAGTTCAAGGAACTATATTCCAGTTCACATAACATCAACGGTAGGAAAAATAATGGAACCCTCATTCAAAGATGAAATAGATAAACATCTAAAACAAACACATGACATAATGAAGAGAAGCCAGCAGGCATTCCAAAAGGGTATATATCCTTGGCTAACATGACAGAATTAATTGAATATGTGTCAGAAATAATAGATACAAATATAATATGTTATATGTAATATACATTTGCATTCCAACGGCCCTCGATAAGGCACCACACAGCAGACTCATGACTAATCTCAGAGCAAGTGGAGTTAGGGGACAAGAAGCAGAATGGACTTCCAGCTGATGTTCTCACTTTGACAGAAGGATGTCATTGATATTCCCCAAGCATCGGCACTTGGACCACTCTTATTCACCCATCATAGAATTTACAGGGGATTGGGAAGAAAGAGTAAAATTCATAATTTACTGACAATTCACTGACTGACAGGTTACTGAAAGCAGATTAAATATTAACTTTCAATAAACAATAAACAACTGGATCAAAACTTCAATTACACTTAGTTATAGTAGAGATGATACCAGCATAAACGAGATGTGAAAGAGAAAGATGCCATAACTTTAGTGATGACGAACTCAACAGAACTTATTTAGAGAGTTTTTATTTGTAAGTGATTGAGTTTTATTTGATGCAGTTGTTAATTTATGCATTACCGTTAATCACCCAAAATAATTATCCAAACAGGAACCAGGTTAATGTTACAAGTGTTTAGATCGTTGCAAAATATCCATTTAACGCAAATTGGTTTTTTTTGGTTCAGCATCTCAAGTTTACAAAAAATAAATTGCACAAACTTGTGGAAACTTTCAAACCGTCAGCAACACAGAATGGCCCATCAGCAATAGCGCAGCATCGCCATCTGCTGGTGTTCCTGTCTCACTGCAGTTACTGCACCCTCACCATCTCCATCTGCTGGTGTCCCTGTCCCATTGCAGTTACTGTTCTCTCTCTCTCACCATCTCCATCTGCTCGTGTCCCTGTCTCACTGCAGTTACTGTTCTCTCTCTCTCACTATCTCCATTTGCTGGTGTCCCTGTCTCACTGCAGTTACTGTCCCCCTCTCACCATCTCCATCTGCTGGTGTCCCTGTCTCACTGCAGTTACTGTCCCCCTCTCACCATCTCCATCTGCTGGTGTCCCTGTCCCATTGCAGTTACTGTCTCCCTCTCACCATCTCCATCTGCTCGTGTCCCTGTCTCACTGCAGTTACTGTTCTCTCTCTCTCACCATCTCCATCTGCTCGTGTCCCTGTCTCACTGCAGTTACTGTTCTCTCTCTCTCACTATCTCCATTTGCTGGTGTCCCTGTCTCACTGCAGTTACTGTCCCCCTCTCACCATCTCCATCTGCTGGTGTCCCTGTCCCATTGCAGTTACTGTCTCCCTCTCACCATCTCCATCTGCTTGTGTCCCTGTCTCACTGCAGTTACTGTTCTCTCTCTCTCTCATTATCTCCATTTGCTGGTGTCCCTGTCTCACTGCAGTTACTGTTCCCTTGCACCATTTCCATCGACTGGTGTCCTTGTCTCAATGCAGTTACCGCACCCTCACCATCTCCATCTGCTGGTGTCCCTGTCTCACTGCAGGTACTGCTCCCTCTCACCAAGTCTCGTTGCATCTCCAGTGTTTCCAGTTTTTCCGCATCTATATAGTACTCTGTTCTGTTCTATTTTTCCCCTAACATTGAAGTCCATCCACCACAGCTTTGCCCATTCACTTAAGATATTAATATCTCTGTAAATGTCTGCTTCCTGCTACAATGCTCACAACTAGTATTAGAATTAGAACATTACAGCGCAGTACAGGCCCTTCGGCCCTCGATGTTGCGCCGACCTGTGAAACCATCTGACCTACACTATTCCATTTTCATCCATATGTCTATCCAATGACCACTTAAATGCCCTTAAAGTTGGCGAGTCTACTACTGTTGCAGGCAGGGCGTTCCAAGCCTCTACTGCTCTCTGAGTAAAGAAACTACCTCTGACATCTGCCCTATATCTATCACCCCTCAACTTAAAGCTATGTCCCCTCGTGATTGTCATCACCATCCGAGGAAAAAGACTCTCACTATCCACCCTATCTAACCCTCTGATTATCTTATATGTCTCTATTAAGTCACCTCTCCTCCTCCTTCTCTAGAACGAAAACAACCTCAAGTCCCTCAGCCTTTCCTCATAAGACCTTCTCTCCATACCAGGCAAAAATCTTCTCTGCAACCTTTCCATAGCTTCCACATCCTTCCTATAATGCGGTGACCAGAACTGCACGCAATACTCCAGGTGCAGTCTCACCAGAGTTCTGTACAGCTGCAGCATGACCTCGTGGCTCCGAAACTCGATCCCCCTACTAATAAAAGCTAACACACCATATGCCTTCTTAACAGCACTATTAACCTGGGTAGCAACTTTCAGGGATTTATGTACCTGGATACCAAGATCTCTCTGTTCATCTACACTACCAAGAATCCTCCCATTAGCCCAGTACTCTGCATTCCTGTTACTCCTTCCAAAGTGAATCACCTCGCACTTTTCCGCATTAAACTCCATTTGCCATCTCTCAGCCCAGCTCTGCAGCCTATCTATGTCCCTCTGTAACCTACAACATCCTTCGGCACTATCCACAACTCCACCGACCTTAGTGTCATCTGCAAATTTACTAACCCACCCTTCTACACCCTCTTCCAGGTCATTTATAAAAATGACAAACAGCAGTGGCCCCAAAACAGATTCTTGCGGTACACCACTAGTAACTCTCAAGCGCCCTAACTGAGCCTTCACGTCTCATCCTAACATCAGCCTTCTTCTTCCTCTTGACAAGCGCTTAAACTTCTTTAGTAAACCACGGCTCCCTCGCTCGACAACTTCCTCCCTGCCTGACAGGTACATACTTATCAAGGACACACAGTAGCTGCTCCTTGAATAAGCTCCACATTTCGATTGTTCCCATCCCCTGCAGTTTCCTTCCCCATCCTACGCATCCTAAATCTTGCCTAATCGCATCATAATTTCCTTTCCCCCAGTTATAATTTTTGCCCTGCTGTATATACCTGTCCCTGCCCATCGCTAAGGTAAACCTAACCGAATTGTGATCACTATCACCAAAGTGCTCACCTACATCTAAATCTAACACCTGGCCGGGTTCATTACCCAGTACCAAATCCAATGTGGCATCGCCCCTGGTTGGCCTGTCTACATACTGTGTCAGAAAACCCTCCTGCACACACTGGACAAAAACTGACCCATCTAAAGTACTCGAACTATAGTATTTCCAGTCAATATTTGGAAAGTTAAAGTCCCCCATAACAACTTTTTTAGATTAGAGATACAGCACTGAAACAGGCCCTTCGGCCCACCGAGTCTGTGCCGACCATCAACCACCCATTTATACTAATCCTACACTAATCCCATATTCCTTCCAAACATCCCCATCTGTCCCTATATTTCCCTACCACCTACCTATACTAGTGACAATTTATAATGGCCAATTTACCTACCAACCTGCAAGTCTTTTGGCTTGTGGGAGGAAACCGGAGCACCCGGAGAAAACCCACGCAGACACAGGGAGAACTTGCAAACTCCACACAGGCAGTGCCCAGAATCGAACCCGGGTCCCTGGAGCTGTGAGGCTGCAGTGCTAACCACTGCGCCACTGTGCCGCCCTGTTTCTGTCGCTCCTGTCGAGAATCATCTTCGCTATCCTTTCCTCTACATCTCTGGAACTATTCGGAGGTCTATAGAAAACTCCTAACAGGGTGACCTCTCCTCTCCTGTTTCAAACCTCGGCCCATACTACCTCAGTAGACGAGTCCTCAAAAGTCCTTTCTGCTGCCGTAATACTCTCCTTGATTAACAATGCCACCACCCCCCCCTCTTTTACCATCTTCTCTGTTCTTACTGAAACATCCAGATCCCGGAACCTGCAACATCCATTACTGCACCCCCCGCCCCCCTCTCACCATCTCCATCTACTGGTGTCCCTGTCTTACTGCAGGCACTGCCCCTCTCACCATCTCCATCTATTGGTGCTCCAGTCTCACTGACGTTTCTGCCCCGCTCACCATCTCCATTTGCTGGTGCCACCGTCTCACTGCAATTTCCACCCCTCGCAACGTCTCCATCTGCTGGTGTCTCTGACTCACTGCAGTTACTGTCCCACTCACCATATCCATCTGCTGGTGTCTCTGACTCACTGCAGTTACTGTCCCACTCACCATATCCATCTGCTGGTGTCTCTGACTCACTGCAGTTACTGTCCCACTCACCATATCCATCTGCTGGTGTCTCTGACTCACTGCAGTTACTGTCCCACTCACCATATCCATCTGCTGGTATCCCTGTCTCACTGCACTTGCTGCCCCTCTCACCATATCCATCTGCTGGTGTCCCTGATTCACTGCACTTGCTGCCCCTCTCACTCGCGCCATCTGCTGGTGTCCCTGATTCACTGCAGTTACTGTCCCACTCACCATATCCATCTGCTGGTGTCTCTGACTCACTGCAGTTACTGTCCCACTCACCATATCCATCTGCTGGTGTCTCTGACTCACTGCAGTTACTGTCCCACTCACCATATCCATCTGCTGGTATCCCTGTCTCACTGCACTTGCTGCCCCTCTCACCATATCCATCTGCTGGTGTCCCTGATTCACTGCAGTTTCTGCCCCTCACAATCTCACAATCACTGCGATTTGCAACTTTGCCCAATTTGCTGTGGGTCCAAGGGGTGGTTTAGTTAAATTCAGCTGTGCATTCGAGTGAAGCATTTTTCAAAACAATTCATGAATCATCTGCAGAGGAAATCCCATCTCAATCGGTCAGATTATCAATAAAATATAATCTCAGAATCAGATTTAAAATATTTTCAGGGCTCTGTGCTGCGAATATAAAATGTGCTTTCTGTCCTGTGGGGGAGTGTAGTGAATGGAATATGAAATGGGATTTAGTTCCAGTGTTTATCTCTGTCTATGATTTCACTAATTTAACAATGAGATTGAGAGGATATTTCAGCGCCTTCTTCAGCTCCTCTCTGAATTTAGTCTGGGTGACAACGTAAATACACATGTTGGTGCAGGAACTGAGAACCTGCAGCATCATTGATGTGTAATTTATGGTATCGAGAGGCTCAGTGTCAGAGAAATTATCCCAAATATCTGCAATTCGCTTATAAATGACATACACAACCCAGGGCAGCCATAACAGTATAAAACTGCCAGATATACTGAAGAGTAAAACAATTGATTTTCTCCGATTCTCCATCTCTGGGTCCTTGTAATTCGCTCCATTTCTGTGACTCCGGAATCCCCTGCGTACTTTACTGGAGAATAAAATATGTCTGATCGTCAGAATATTGAGCAGCAAAATCAGCAAGGCTGGCACACAAGGGGTTAAAATGCGGTGAAGACATTTAAATGCGGCCCATATGAGGGAAGTGAAGAAGCTCGGTTTATGAACACAAAGCATTGGAACATTATCAATAATGTATCTTGGTTTATATGCAAAGTAAATTGGGAGAGACTGTACACAGCCCAGCACACTCACTGTTCCTGCATCCACAGCTGCCGCTTTCTTGGTGCAATATTTTGTTTGTAGCTTCTTACAACAAATGGCCACAAATCGATCAAAGGTGAAAGAGACTGTGAGCCAGACAGAAATAAATGTGGATGCAGAAAGCAGAACGGCCATGAGACAACACTTGGGAGTAGTGTTCAGGAATGAATCTGGGAAATACATTAAACCAATCCACAACAGTATGGGACTAGACATAACGACCAGGAGATCAGGCACTGCCATTCCCACCAGGTAGACAGTGATACATTTGGAGAGACCGCACTTTCCCCGGGACAGGATCACAATCGCCACCAAGTTAACTGGAACAGAGGGAAATTACTGATCAGACCTGGAGACAAAGCAGCAGTTTGACAGTATCTGGGCTGAAATTCCCAGCTTTGTTGCTGCATCGAGCAGTGAAAACTGATTCATTGACCTGGGCAGTGCTTTGTCATAGTGAAATGTTTAAAATACAATTATTATTGGTGAATTGGGAAATTGATCTGGAAAGCGAATAAAGTCAGCACTGGAACGACTGAAAGTACTGACTGAGGATGCAGTACCGGTGGGGAAATGAGAAGGTGTTTTACAGAGATGGAATCCAATGTGTTAAATGGGGATTTATCTCCAGATTGTCGTTCGGGAAGGTTTGAGAACAGCTGGTTCGTTTCTGTGGGTTCAGAGAACAGACAGAGGCTGGTACAAAGTGGGAAAAGTCTGAGAGCTGCTGCGGTGAGTTTGAGGGTTGGGATTTATTTGGAAGAGGAAGTTGGAAGTGAAGCAAGTGAGTGAGATTGGGAGGGCGAGAAGGAAAAGGTCATGTTCGAGCTGGAGGGGAGACAGGAGCAGACGGTTTGGGAAAGTGGATAAATTGAAGCAATGGGCAGAGGATTCAATAAAGTGAGAGGAGAGGCTGAGCTTCAGGGGGAGAGACTGCAGCAAAGCGTTCGTGCAGAACTAATTTATAGATCCCAGCAACAAAACTCAATTAATTTATTAAAAAAATAATATTGGTGCTGGAGAACGTGTCATTGGTTATACAATATAGTCAATACATTTAGTTTGCACAGTCAATTAAATATCAATTTAAGCATATTTCTGTTATCAGCCTCGCTCTTTATTGAATTCAATCGTCACAGAAATTTTGAAGTACAGTATTTAAATAATGAATAACCATCAGCGAAGAACTGATTTTATTATGTTCATGAAGTCAATAAGTAAGGAATATGAACTTTCTACAAAACAAAATGAAGACCTGACAGAAATAAATACTGAGGAACCAATTCTAACAGTAAAATTAACACAATCTGACAACTGACAGCTTCAACTCTCAGTTTTTCTCAATAATTACTTTGAATATTCCAGCACTTTATGCGAGTGATTTATTCACTCTGCTTCTTCCTCTTTCACTTTCCTTCAGGTTATCTTTTCCCCTCTGTTTCATTCTTCCTGCTCCTTCTCTAAGTTGCCCTCCCGAGCTCTCTGGACTCCTCATATCCTGAAAACTGTTACTTAATACCACTTTTCACACGCGATTTGTTCATCACATTCTGTGCCTGTGTTCTCTTCACCAGCCCCATGTTCAATGATTCTATTTTAAGAGTCAGTTTGTTCAATGGTGAAACATCTTTGAATAATTTAGTGTGTCTATAGAGCACACAAGTCTCCACCTGTTCACCTGCACTCTTCACTTCATCTACAATACATGGAATAAACAGAATCAAAAGCTTCTTCCAGACAAACCTCAGAATCATTGAAATTCATTCTCCTGGAATTATAAAGTACACCGTTAGAATGTGGGGTAATTAAATTAATAAAACACCAACACCAGCGGTGCAGCTGATAATCTGCAGATAAATGAAAAGACTCTTGATTCAACTGATACAGTGTAAACCAATAAAACATCACATCAATACTTTCTGTTTTACAATGTAGTTAAGTGACAGTGAAGACTCCACGGTGAAACAGAGAAGGAGATGTGAAAGAGGCAGCAGCAAACTCAGTTCAGTAGCCAGACCTCTGAAGCAGTGTCAGACATGCACAATATATTTTATAACAGTGATAACCAATAAATACATTGAAATCGCAGTTAAACTGAACCATGTTATTGGGTTGGGAGAATATTGTGCTGCCTCCTTGTAGCATAGATATTGTGGGTGGTCTCGGTATCAAACAGCGAAAAAAAATCATAAAAATATTCCAGGACCGGTTAGTTGCACATCACGAAAATGTGAAAATCTCCTGAAGCTCTTTTTCTTGATCTTAACCGAGACATCTGATTCAAATATATTAAATAAACACAATAATCCAGTAAGTATTCCAGGGTTACTAAAACCAATACCATTAAATATAATGCAGCTCCTGCAAGACTGAAAGAGTAGACAATGAGGAGATTCCATCAGTAAATTGCTGGTAAAGAGCAGGTGGCTGGGTGAAACACACAGTGAGAAATAATACCGTGTACAGCAGCACAGTTAACATCGAGTTACGCCATTATCAACTGATATACAGTCTTACCAGGAACTCCAATTGCAGCAAGTACAGGATAATAAATGAATGTGATCTGAAGGATTGCTGGATATCCCATTTCTGTGAGAAGCAGGGACTCCTGTTAGCCTGGAATCCACAGCTCCAGCAGGCACTCTGAGCTGATCCATTCCAATGGGTGCTGATTTATACAGGGAATGCGTCTCCACTGACACGGTTATACCCCTGATTATTGTGATTAGTTACACTCACCTGAACAAACACATTACTTCAGCAGCTTTGACTCTGATGTAAATAATGTGTTGCATAAAACACAATCATTTCAATGTCAATGACTTTTTCTTTCAGCCAATGTGAATACCTGACTTTTCTCCACAGTATATTCCATCAGCCACTTTCTTGCCCACTCACTGAAGAAGTCCATATTCCGTACTCCACCCCCTCTCTGTGTCCTCCTCACAGCTTACTGTCTCACCTCAATTTGTGTTACCAGCTAACTGGATACATTACACTCCATCCCTTCATCCCACAATCAAACAGCCCCACGATTCGCGACCTTGTCTTCATCTGTTTAAGACCAACAATCTATTTCAGATATTACTGCACTAAATCCTGCCTCTGCTCGTAAAGCGCGAGACCCTGCCTCCATTATTACTGCACTAGACAACGTCTCGGTTTGTTACACTCGGCCATGTCTCTGGTTCTGCTTTGTTTCACCCGGTCTCAGTTTGTACTACACAAGACCATTTCTATGTTCATAATACAATAGGCCCTGTCTTTACCCTGTATCTCACCCCAGGTTTCCCCTTCTGTGTTCCCATTGTGCTTGGCTTGGGAGTGTTTACTGGGACATTGTCGGTGGAGATTTACTCTGTATCCCTGGAATTTAGAAGGTTATGGGGTGATTTGATCAATGTTTTCAATATCATAAGGGAAAATGATAATGTGTGCAGAGAGTAACTATTCCCACTGGCTGCGCAGTCAGGAACTTTGGGGCATAGTCTAAAAATTTAAACATAGCCTGAAAACCTTTTAAGCGTGAAATGAAGAAACGCTTCAACACACCAGGTGTGATATTTGTTTGGAACTTTCTGACAAAAATGGCTGTTGATGTTGAGCCCCAGGTTTCATTTACTTTACATATAATGCTGTTGAAAAAATATTGCAAAAAAAACTGATACACTTTACAAGCAGGGAAGAAGGGAGACAGGGTGTAAGCAGAGCTTGACAGCACCTTAGTAATAATCCCCACATTCTGTCCAATTCATTATTGAGGCTTTCGTGTGAGTGTTTTAGGGTGAGTATTGGATCTATGTTTGATATCTTCAAACTACATTGACTTTCCCAGCAAGGGTAAGAGTTACAGGTTCGACATTAACCACAAAATGACTGAAAGCATGGTTGTCCAAGGAGAGAGGGAAGGAGAGAGTGATTAAAAGAGGGAGAGTGAGAGATAGTGTGAGAGAGACACAGATAATGTCTTGGACAGAGTTGGAGAAAGAGAGAGAGAGAGGGCGAGAGACAGAGAGAGATAGACAAAGAGACTGGGGAGAATAGTGTGAGAATGAGGAGGATAGAAAGTGAAAAAAACACACGGGAACAGGACCAACTGCAAGCTTCCCTTCAAGTCACACTCAATCCAGACTAGCAGTGAGATCACTGCTCTTTCACTGTCACTGGGTCAAAATCCTGGAACTGTCTTCTAACAGCTCTGCGGGTGTAATGACACTACATAAACTGCAGTGGTTTAAGGAGGAGATTCACCATCACTTTCTCAAGAGTGATTAGGGATGGGCAATAAATGCTGGCCCAGCCAGTAATGCACACATCCAACAAATAAATAAAGAAAATGCAAATTTGACGCTGAGTCACTTGAGGAGATATTAGACGAGACGACCAAAAACTTGGTCAAATAGGTTGGTCTGAGGGAGCGTCTTCAAAGAGGAAAACAGGTAGTGAGATGGAGAGGAGTACGAAAGGAATTCCAGAGTTTGGGCCTTGGTAGCTAGAAGGCACGGCCACGAATGGTGGGACGATTAAAATTGGGGCTGCTCAAAAGGACAGAATTAGAGGATCACAGATATTGGAGGACTGTGGAGCTGGAGGAGATTACAGGGGTAGGGAAGGGTCACGTGTGGAAGACAGTTCCAAGCTGCTACCATGCTGTGTGTGCAGAAATATTTCTTAATGTCACTCTTGAAAGTGTTTTAGAATAATGTTCGATTTTTAGACTTTGCCCCTGGTCGAAGACTCTCCCAGCCAGTGAGAAGGGTTTCTCTTCATCGTCCCTTAGTTCCATTATTATCTTGTGAACTTTGATCAAGCCATCCCTTAACCATCTAAATTCCAGCGATATAGAGTAGATCTCCATCTACAGTGTCCCATCAAATACTGCCAAGCGGAGTGCAGCCCGTAGTCAGCTAGAGAGTAAATCTCCAACTTCTCTGTTCTATCAAACACCCCGGGGCAGGTAGACTGTGGCGTTCGATGCAGAGTAAAGCTGCCCGACAAGTGGACTGTAACAATGCACCGCACAGCACGACGAAAAACGGAAAGAAGGTGCCAACTCTTCATTTTGCAAACTGGAACGTCAGAACTATGTGTCCCGGCCTGTTGGAAGACCTTACACAAATCAACGATTCTCGGAAGACCGCCATCATTAACAACGAGCTCAGTAGATTCAATCTGGACATTGCAGCACTTCAGGAGACACACCTCCCTGCGGACGGATCTCTAAGAGAGCAAGACTACACCTTCTACTGGCAGGGTCAGGATCCTGAAGAACCAAGACAACATGGAGTGGGCTACACCATCAGAAACTCATTGCTCAGCATGATAGAGCCTCCCTCACATGGCACAGAATGCATATTGTCCTTCCGACTGCTCACGCCTCTGGTCCAGTACGCCTGCTCAGCATCTATGCTCCAACACGCTGCTCCCCACTTGAAGTAAAATACCAGTTCTATGAGGAACGCCATAATATCATTAGTAGCATTCCCAATATCGAACATTTGTTCCTGCTGGGGGACTTTAATGCCGGGGTTGGAGCTAACCATGACACATGGCCCTTCTGCCTTGGGCGTTATGGCATTGGAAGGATGAATGAGAATGGAGAGAGACTGCTGGAGTTGCGTCCCACTCACAACCGCTGCATCATTAACTCGTTCTTTCACACTAAACCCTGTCACCAGTTTTAGCCAGGGACTGTGATAAATACAGAGTCTGTTACAAACTGCTGGATTGTTTGTGAACTATCGTAACCTGGAGCTTAGACACTGGCCTGTGCTGGTAAAAACCAGTTTGAACTAATTAATTTATGTGACAAGACAAAGGCGAGAGCACAAGAAAAGAGACTTATTTGGGCACGGTATGATACCGGGGTCTTTGGGCCTGGGCCAATTAGGAGAAGATATGAACGAGGTGAGCAAGCTTAAACCAACCAGAAAGAGACAGCTCCGTTTTGGAGAGATAAGAAGGAGAATAAGTATAGAACTTCTCGGGAACAGAGCCAGCGATAAACTCTGGAGACCAACCATCCGAAGACCCTGCGTCTGCAACGCGGCTACGACGTAAAAGAGAGAGAGAATGGAACGCCTGGCCAGCGTCAGCTCTCCCCTTTTTCGGGTATTATCCTTTGTTTTCTGTGACTAGGTCAGGGAAAGGTCAGAGGAACCTAGTGGGTGTGCTTAGCAATTCTAGCTAACTTTGTTATTATCTGTATAACCCAGTTTGATTTGCATGCTTTTGTCTAACCAAGTGTATAAGCCTTATTTTTACATTGCACAACAACGTGAATAAAGTAAATTGATATTTAAAGAAAGGACTGATTTTTCTCCTCTTTGTACTAAGCCATTAACTGTAGCCGGTGGATTAGTTGGAGGGTGGCTCTCCTGCAACCCGATATCCCAAACACCCAGCCTGAGCCTGAATTAAGAGGACTTAGTCCCACGTGATGGCCAGGATCAAGTGGGTGATGGGAATAAAGGGGCCAAAGGGGAGTTGACTCCACGCTACGGTTTACACCAGATTTCATGGAGGCACCCAAGGTCACGTCGTTGGCAACAGCTGGACCTCATCATCAAAAGGCGAGCCTCTATGAACAGTGTTCAAATCACAGGCAGCTTCCACAGAGTGGACTGTGACACAGACCACTCCCTGGTGTGCAGCAAAGTTAGACTCAAACCAAAGAAGTTACATCACTCCAAGCAGAAGGGCCCCCATGCCCGCAAATCAACACAGCAGAATTTCTTATCTGCAGCTGTTTCACACGTTTCTAATTTCACTTGAAAAAGCCCTTCAAAACACTCCTACAGGGAATGCAGAAACCAAGTGGGCCCACATCAGAGATGCCATCTACGGCTCAGTAATGACCACCTATGGCAAACGTGAGAAGCAGAATGTGGACTGGTTTCAATCTTTGGAACCTGTCATAGCCGCTAGGCACATTGCACTGTTGAACTACAAGAAAGGCCCCAGTGAGTTAAAATCTGTAGCACTTAAAGTAGGCAGAAGCACTGCAAAAAGAACAGCCAGGCGCTTTGCAAATGACTGCTGGCAACACCAATGCAGTCGTATTCAGCCGACCTCCGACGCCGGAAACATCAGAGGAATGTATAATGATATTAAGAAAGCGTTTGGGCCAACTATCAGGAAGATAGCCCCTCTCAAGTCTAAATTTGGGGACACAATCACTGACCAACGCAAGCAAATGGACCACTGGGTGGAGCACTACCGAGAACTGTACTCCAGGGAAAATTTTGTCACTGAAACCGCCTTCACTGCAGACCAGTCTCTGCCAGTCATGGATGAGCTGGACGAACAGCCAACAAAATCGGAACTCAGTGATGCCATTGATTCTGTAACCAGTGGAAAATCCCATGGGAAGGACGGCATTACCTCTGAAATAATCAAGAGTGCTAAGCCTGCTATACTCTCAGCAGTCCATGAACTGCTTTGCCTGTGCTGGGATGAGGGAACAGTACAACAGGACATGCAAGATGCCAATATCATCACCCTCTATATGGACAAGGGTGACCTTGGTGACGGCAACAACTACCGTGGAATCTCCCTGCTCAGCACAGTGGGGAAAGTCTTCCCTCGAGTCGTTTTAAACAGACTTCAGAAGCTGGCTGAGCATGTCTACCCTGAGGCACAGTGAGGCTATCGAGCAGAGAGATCCACCATTGACATGCTGTTCTCCCTTCACCAGCTACAGGAGAAATGCCACAAACAACAGATGCCCCTCTACTTTGCTTTCATAGATCTCACCAAAGCCTTTGACCTCGTCAGCAGATGTGGTCTCTTCAGACTACTAGAAAAGATCGGATGTCCACCAAAGCTACTAAGTATCATCACCTCATTCCATGACAATATTAAAGGCACAATTCAGCATAGCGGCTCCTCATCAGATCCCTTTCCTATCCTGAGTAGAGTGAAACACAGCTGTGTTCTCGCATCTACACTGTTTGATATCTTCTTCTCCCTGCTGCTCTCTCACGCACTCAAGTCATCAGAAGAAGGAATTTTCCTCCACACAAGATCAGGTGGCAGGTTGTTCAACCTTGCCCATCTTAGAACGAAGGTGAAAGTACGGAAGGTCCTCATCAGGAAACTCCTCTTTGCTGACAATGTTGCATTAACATCTCACACTGAAGAGTGTTTGCAGAGTCTCATCAACAGGATTGCGTCTGCCTGCAACGAATTTGGCCTAACCATCAGCCTCAAGAAAACAAACATCATGGGACAGGACGTCAGAAATCCTCAATCCATCAATATCGGCGACCATGCTCTGGAAGTGGTTCAAGAGTTCACCTACCTAGGCTCCACTATCACCAGTAACCTGTCTCTAGATGCAGAAATCAACAAGCACATGGGAAAGGCTTCCACTGCTATGTCCAGAGTGGCCAAGAGAGTGTGGGAAAATGGCGCACTGACACGGAACACAAAAGTCCGAGTGTATCAGGCCTGTGTGCTCAGTACCTTGCTCTATGGCAGCGAGGCCTGGACAACGTATGTCAGCCAAGAGCGACGTCTCAATTCATTTCATCTTTCCTTACTCTGTAAAATCCTTGGCATCAGGTGGCAGGACCGTATCTCCAATACAGAAGTCCGCGAGGTGGACAACATCCCCAGCATATACACCCTAGTGAGCCCGCGGCGCTTGAAATGGCCTGGCCATGTGAGCCGTCTGGAAGATGGCAGGATCCCCAAGGACACATTGTACAGCGAGCTCGTCACTGGTAACAGACCCAATGGCTGTCCATGTCTCTGCTTTAAAGACATCTGCAAACACAACATGAAGTCTTGTGACGTTGATCACAAGTCGTGGGAGTCAGTTTCCAGTGATCACCAGAGCTGGCTGACAGCCATAAAGGCGGGGCTAAAGACTGGTGAGTTGAAGAGGCTTAGCTGTTGGCAGGAAAAAAGAGAGAAGTGCAAGGAGAGAGCCAACTGTGTAACAGCCCCGACAACTAATTTTATCTGCAGAGCCCACGGAAGAGTCTGTCACTGTAGAATTGGCCTTTATAGCCACTCCAGGCGTTGCTTCACAAACGACCGACCACCTCTAGGCACTTACCCACTGTCTCTCGAGACAAAAAGGCCAAAGAAGAAGAAGAGAAGAAAGCTGCCTCTATATATACCTCTCTTTCGCCTCCTCCATCCAGATGGAGAGAGTAACAGTGAGAAAGAACAGGGACAGAGATGGAGAGAGGATAACAGAGAGAGGGAAGTATGGCAATGGGGAGAAAGAACCAGCGAGAAAGAGAAAGAGAGCAGACTGGCCCTACTTTGTCTTCATCAGTGACCCAACAGAAGTGCAGTCTGACCCCACTGTGTCTGTATCATCGAGCACGGGGAGAGGAAGGAGAGTGTCGCTCAGCTTTGCTGCAAAATTCTTTGCAGCAATCTGGAAGGAACCATGCAGGTCTTGTTCTGTGATGCAGTGTATGTGTCTGCAAAGATTCTTGAACAATTTCAAGTGACTGTTCATGACAAAAAAAAACTGGGCACTCACAACAACCGAACTTTCACGGGAACATTGGAGCCAGCTGCGGATATGGGTTTCTTACCAGCCTGCATAAGAAAGTGCACTGTCTGCAGTTGTGGTGTCACCAAACGCAGCCAAACAGATGTATATGGGTTTTACAAAGTTTCGGAAAAGTGACAGAGAAAAAGGCATAGCCACACACACTCATAGAGGCACACTCACAGAAGCAGACACAGAAACACACACATATACACAGAAACACACACACAAACAAATGGAACACACACATGCACACAGAAACACATGCACACAGAAACACATGCACACAGACACACGTTCACACAGAACATACTCACAGAAACACACGCACTAAAACACATAGAGAAACAGAGTGACTCAGAGACAGAGAGCGGCAGAACAATATTTCAATTTCCAAAAGGAATTCGATGAGGTCAGCCTTAGATTTAAAAATGAACAATTTGTTTATCATCAAAGGACTAATACCACCTTATGTGTGTAGAAGTGTTGCCTAAATTCACTCCTGAAAGGTCTGCCTCTATTTTTTATACCGTGCTCACTGGTGCCAGACTCCCTGACCTGTCGAAATAGTATTTTTGACCCCAATATACCCCATCAGTTCCGCTTAATATCTCACCAAATTTGACCAAATCATCCCTCATCCTACAAAGTTCCAGGGAATACATACCTATTTGTTCCCCATTGCCCTGTAATTGAACCCTTGGAGCCTGGTAAACATTCCAGTAAATCTACACTGCACTCAAATTGACAGGGGCCCCAAAGTCATTTTGAAACTTGAGGGGGAGAAATTGGTGGGCGATGAAATTGACGGAAGGGGAAAGTCAGAAAATGCCAAAGAAAGCGAGAGAAAGCAGAGAAAGAGACAGAGAAAGTCAGAGAGGGAGTGAAAGTCAGACACAGTGGGGTCAGTCTGATCTCTCCCGGGGTGAGTGACACAGAAACAGTGGGATCAGTCAGCTCTCTACCGGAGTCAGTGATACAAACACAGTCTGGTCATTCTGCTCTCCCCGGGTCAGTGAAAGAGACACTGTGTGGTCAGTCTGCTCGCCCACAGGGTCAGTGATACAGACACAGTAGGGACAGTCTGCTTTCCCCGCGGGTCAGTGACACAGACACTGTGGGTTCAGTCTGATCCCCCCGGGGTTTGTGATACAGACACAGTGGGGTCAGTCTGCTCTCCCCAGGGTTTGTGATACAGACAGTATGGAGTCAGCCTGTTCTCCTTCAGGGTCAGTGACAAAGACACTTTGGGGTCAGTCTGCTCACCCACGGGGTCACTGATAGAGGCACAATGGGTTCCGTCTGATCTCCGCGGATCAGTGATATAGACACAGTGGGGTCAGTCTGCTCTCCCTGGCTCAGTGATATAGACACATTGGGGTCAGTCTGCTCTCCCCGGGGTCAGTGATACAGACATAGTGGGGTCAGTCTGTTCTCCTTAGCGGTCAGTGATGCACAGCATTTTCAGATTGCCACACCCCTGGGGTCAGGGAAACAGGCACATTGGAGTCAATCTGCTCTACACAGTGTCAGTAATACACAGAGGGGCCAGTCTGTTGTCCCCTTGAGTCAGTGATAAAGACACAGTGGGGTCAGTCTGCTCTCCCACCGAGTCAGTGGTGCAGAAGCAATGGAATCAGGCTGCTTTCCCCGGGGTCGGTGATACAGACACAATGCTGTCAGTTTGCTCATCCCGTGTCACTGATATAGACACATTGGTGTCTGTCTGCTCTCCCCGGGGCAGTGATGAAGGCAAAGTGGGGTCAGTCTGCTCTTCCTGGGGTCAGTGATACAGACACAGTGGGATGAAACTGCACAGTGATACAGACACAGTGGGATCAATCTGCACTCCACGAGGTCAGTGATACACAGTATTTTCAGATTACCAAACCCCTGGAGTCAGGGAAACAGGCACAATCTTCTCTCCACAGTGTCAGTAATGCACAGAGTGGCCAGTCTGCTGTCCCCTTCGGTCAGTGATACAGACACAATGGTGTCAGTCTGCTCTCCCCGTGCTCGATGATACAGACACAGTGGGGTCAGACTGCACTCCTGTTGGGTCACTGATGAAGACAAAGTAGGGTCAGTCCACTTTCCTGGGGGTCAGTGATGCAGACACAGTGGGGACAGTCTGCTTTCCCCTCGGGTCAGTGATACAGACACAGTGGGGTCGGACTTGTCTCCCCGGGGTCAGTGACACAGACACTTTGTTGTCAGTCTGCTCTCCCCACGTCAGTGATGCAGACACATTGGGGTCAGACTGCTCTCCCGTAGGGTTACTGATACAGATACAGTGGGATCAATATGCGCTCCGCGAGGTTAATGATACAGACACAGTTGGGTCAGTCTGTTCTCCACAGGGGTCAGTGATACACAGTATTTTCAGATTGCCGTACCCCTAGGATCAGGGACACAGACACAGTGGGGCCAACCTGCTCTCCACATTGTCAGTGATACACAGAGGGGCCAGTCTGCTGTCCCTTTCGGTCAGTGAAAGAGAGACAGTGGGGTCAGTCTGCTCTCCCCCGGTGTCTGGATACAGAGGCAATGGAATCAGACTGCTCTCCCCGGGGTCAGTGATACAGACACAATGGTGTCAGTCTGCTCTCCCGCGGGTCAGTGATAACAACACGGTGGGGACAGTCTGCTCTCCCCATGCTCGATAATACAGACACAATGGATTCAGACTGCACTCCTCAGGGCTTAGTAACACAGACACATTGGGGTCAGTCTGTTCTCCGGCGATGTCAGTGATAAAGACAGAATGGGGTCAGTTTGCTTTCCCAGGGGTCAGTGATGCAGACACAGTGGGGACAGTCCGCTTTCCCAGGGTCAGTGATGCAGACACAGTGGGATCAATCTGCTGGATCCTGGGTCAGGGATGCAGACACAGTGGGATCAATCTGCTGGATCCTGGGTCAGTGATGCAGACACAATGGGGACAGTCTGCTTTCCCCTCCGGTCAGTGATACAGACAAGTGGGGTCAGTCTAGTCTCCCCGGCGTCTGTGATGCAGACATTAAGGGGCCAGTCTGTTCTCGTCCCGGGTCAATGACACAGACACTTTGGGGTCAGTCTGCTCTCCCACGGGCTCATTGATAGAGACACAGTGGGATCAGTCTGCTCTCCCCGGGCATAGTGATACAGACATCAGTGGGATCAGTCTGTTCTCCCCGGGTCAGTGATACAAACAAAGTGGGGTCAGTCTGCTCTCCCCGGGTTACTGTTACAGACACAGTGGGATGTAACTGCACAGTGAAACAAGCATAGTGGGGTCAATCTGCTCTCCACAGTGTCAGTGATACACAGAGGGGCCAGCCTGCTGTCCCCTTCGGTCAGTGTTACAGACACAGTGGTCTCAATCTGTTCTCCACATGGATCAGTGATACACAGTATTTTCAGATTGCTGTACCCCGAGGGTCATGGAAACAGGCACAGTGGGATCAATCTGCTCTCCACATTGTCAGTGATACACAGAGGGGCCAGTCTGCTGTCCATTTCGGTCAGTGATACAGACACAGCGGGACCAGTCTGCTCTCCCCCGGTGTCTGGATACAGAGGCAATGGAATCGGTCTGCACTCCCCGGGCACAGTGTTGCAGGCAGAGTGGTGTTAGTCTGCTTTCCCCGGGGTCAGTGTTAACGACACGGTGGGGACAGTATGCTCTCCCCATGCTCTATGATACAGACACAGTAGGATTAGACTGAAAAGTTCTGGGGTTAGTGACACAGGCACACTGGTGTCAGACTGTTCTCCGGCGATGTCAGTGATAAAGACAGAATGGGGTCAGTCCACTTTCCCAGGGGTCAATGAGGCAGACACAGTGGGATTAATCTGCTGGATCCCGGGGTCAGCGACACAGTCACTTTGGGGTCTATCTGCTCTCCCCTTTGATCAGTGATGCAGACACAATGGAGTCAGTCTGCTCTCCACCGGGTTCCATGATAGATACTCACTGGGGTCAGTTCGCTCTCCCTGAGGTCAGTGATACAGAAACATTGGGGCCAATCTGCTACCCCCGGGAATATGTGTTGCAAACGTTGAGGGGTCAGTCTGCTCTCCCCGGGGTTAGTGTTACAGATACAGACAGGTCAGTCTGCTCTCCCGCGGGGTCAGTGGTACAGACACAGTGGGATCAGCCTGCTCTCCACGCGGTCTGTGATACAGACTCAGTGGGGTTGTCTGCTCTCCCCCGGGGTCAGTGAGACAGCCAAAGTGGTCTCAGTCTGCTGTCCCCTTCGGTCACTGGTACAGATGCAGGGGTGATAAGGGGAAAAGATTACATAAAATATTATGATATATTAGCCTATGTTGTGGAAATTGGAAAAGAGAAAGCCGGAACGACGTTTTCAGAGTGTAGTCTGGAAAACCAGGTGGTCATATGTCCTCATCCTCAATCTAAAACAGCAGAGTCAAAATGTGGATGTAATGCCACTGTGAATTGCATCATGGAAACTAGAAAAGCATTGTCAGGGCTAACCCATGTGGTCGATATGGGAAAGGGGAGATATGTCTTAACCACTACGCAGAAGGAATACCAGTATAGACATAACAACACTTGTCCAGTGAGCAACAGTACGTTCTATTTCAACCCACAAATACCAACCAGAATAGGAATGATGGAGTTGGTAGACATACATAAACGAAAGACAGAAATTATAAGCATGATAGAAAGTATTAAAGAGGACTTGATAACTTACCTCCAGGAATACGAATATACTATTCAGCCATTGCCCACATGCTGGAGTAAAGAGAGAAAGCAGCTCGAATCCATAGCTGTAGTGTACGACAATCTGGAACAACAGTCGAAGAAGCTACAAGATGAGGTTGATGAGATAAACGATTCTACTTGGTGGGAGGACTCATGGAACTATGGGTCAAATGTGTAGACTCACTCCTGGTTGAACATTATCTTCCATGTCCTCACAGTGTTTTAAGGAATCATGGTGATATATGCGCCGTGCTTAATTTGAAAACATAAGGGAGTGCTGCACTATCGCAGGGTCGTACTGAGGGAGTGCTGCACTGTCGCAGGGTCAATTCTGAGGGAGCGCTGCACTGTCGTAGGGTCAGTACTGAGGGAATGCTCCACTGTCGGAGGGTCAGTACTGAGGGAGTGCTGCACTTCAGAGGGTCAATACTGAGTCACTACCGAGGGAGCGCTGCATTGTCAGAGGGTCAGTACTGAGTGAGTGCCACATTATCGCTGGGTCAGTATTGAGGGAATGCAGCAGCATCGAAGGGTCAGTACTGACTGAGTGCTGCACTGTCGAAGGGTCAGTACTGAGGGAGTGTTGCACTGTCGGAGGGTCAGTACTGAGGCTGTACTGCACTGTGGGAAGGTCGGTAGTGAGGGAGTGTCACATTGTCGGAGGATTAGTTCTGAGGGAATGCAGCAGTATCGGGGGGGGCGGAGTGTCAGTACTGAGGGAGCGCTGCACTGTCGGATGGCCAGTCCTGAGGGAATGCTGCAATGTAGAATGGTCAGTACTGAAGGGTGTGCCTCACTGCCAGAGGATCAGTACTGTGTAAGTGCCACATTATCGGAGGTGCGGGTTTTCACGATGAGACATTAATATGAGGCCCCCTCTGCCCTCTTGTGTGGATGTAAAAGATCCCAAGGCACGATTCCAAGAAGAGCGGGGAGTGGGCTATTTTCCCTGGTGTTCCTGGGCCCAATATTTAACTCTAAGCAACATCAGTTCGAAATAAAAGCAGAAAGTACTGGAAATACTCAGCAGGTTTGGCAGTATCTGTGGAGAGAGAAATAGAGTTAATGTTTTAGGTCAGTGACAGAACTGTCAGTGGGATCTTGCTGTGCACTCAATGCCTGTCACGTTTCCTACAACACAACAGTGACCTCAGTTTCGATGGCCCTCATTGCTGTGAACAACTTTGGGATTACCATAGCTGGAAGCAGGATCAGTATCATTGGGAATTCTGTCTTTCTGATTGGCAGGTCAGAATTTGGGAATTCCGTCTTTCTGATTGGCAGGTCGGAGTTTGGGTATTCTATTTCTGTTTGACAGGTCAGAATTGGAAATTGTGTCTTTCTGATTGGCAGGTCAGAGTTTGGGAATTCTCTCTTTCTGATTGGCAGCTCAGAGTTTGGGATTTCTGTTTTTTCTGATTGTCAGGTCGAAGTTTAGGAATTCAGTTGTTATGATTGTCAGGTCGAAGTTTGAGAATTCTGTTTTTCTGTTTGGCAGGTTAGATTTTAGTCAGTTTGTGGGCCACTGGCAACAGGAATCTGTTGTCAGGAATCTGTTCCAAAGTAAACCCAGAGCTGAACCTGGTGAAATATGCCGCTGCCTGTTTCTTCACACAGGCAGATGACTGGGATGACATGGCTTGACAATATCTGTGGAAAGATCTGCGGAATGACTCAGAGTTTGAGAAGATCTGGAACGAGGACAAAGACAAATCTCAAAGCCTGGGTGGGTCTCTGAGAGGACATGATCACGGTGACAGCTAACACCATTAACGGGAGCCTGGTGCAAGAACTTGAACAATGATCTGGAAAGCTACGGAGCTGTCAACACAGACAACGCTGAGTTTAAACACGAGCTTCCACAATCTCCTAACCATCATCCTGAAGACTTT
Organism: Heterodontus francisci; assembly: GCF_036365525.1. NCBI lineage: Eukaryota > Metazoa > Chordata > Chondrichthyes > Heterodontiformes > Heterodontidae > Heterodontus > Heterodontus francisci. The sequence goes on from NW_027141272.1 coordinate 650,983, forward strand.
GAGAAAAGATTCCAGAGTGTCATAGTGCCATTCGCAGGATAGAAGGAGGAAATTCAGCCCATTGAGTCCATGCTGGCTCCCCATGGAACTATCCAGTCAGTCCCACTCCCCTGCTCATTCCCCGTAGACCTGCAAGTTTATTTCGTTAAGTGTTCATCCAATTTCCTTTTGAAATCATTTGGCTCCACTTCCATCACCCTCAAGGGCAGTGAGTTCCAGTCATTTCTGCACGCTGTGTAAAAAAATATTCCTCCCCCTCCTCCTTGCATCTTTCATCCTAAGCCTTCAATCTGCGTCCCCTAGTCCTTGTCCCAGCAGTTAATGGGAAGAGATTTTACTTGTCTAACTTATCAAATCCTGACATAATCTTGTAAACCTCTATCAAATTTCCCCTCAATCTCATTTGCTCTGAGGAGAACAATCCCAGCTTTTCCAATCTAACCTTGTAACTAAAATCCCTCGACCCTGGAACCATTCTGGTAAATCTCCTCTGCACCCTCTAAAGGGCCCTCACATTCTCCCTGAAGTGTTGTGAAGGAATATAGGTATAATAGGCTTGATTAAGTAGAATTTGGAAATAGTTGGTAGATTATACCTTTAGAGTTAAATATGTAATAAATGGTTAGTTTTCAGCGCTCACTGAGGTCCCCTTTAAGATGGTAGAGTTAAACATTTCAAGGTCTTTGTCAGAATAGAATCGCCATTACCAGGGACATGGGCGATAAACACACAGATTGAAATATCGTGTGTGACCTCAGTAAGAGGTAGCAATAAACCTTAATTAGAGTATAGGGTCGTTGTTCAGACAGTGCGGCTCCTGGGGTTGCTTTGGAGTGCCTTGGAAAGGGTAATTAACAACAAATGGGAACAAAAGACATCAGGTAAACACCATTATAAACACTTTCACCAGATAAAAGCCCACAAACTGCAAATTCGAGTAAAACAAATATATGGATTTTCAAAGGAACGACAAAAAAGTCACATGCAAAATTCAAAAGTCATATGACACCTTAGACATAGTATAGAAATACAAGGTACGAAAGAAAACACTGAGTGGTGTTGAATCCTCGACACCACTTCTCATCCCATGCCTTAATCGGGGATTTAAGGTACACGTTTACTTTAAATTTTGATGGATCTCCTGGATATTCTAAGATAATTTTGCTGTAGAATTAGCAAGACTAAACTTTTGGATTCTATGTTAGAAATAAGAATGTGTGTTGCATCTCTCAGTAATATTTGATATTGTGATATACTTATACACTTAAGAAGTTTATTGCAGGTTAAATATTTTAATAAATATATAAAAGTTAATAAATTGTCTCATGTAGTATTCTGTATACAATTGTAAGATCCACCTCTCTGTGTCTCTTTAAATGGAGAGATACGTATTGAAGAGAGTTTCCCAGACCCTTATAATATGTGGACTATTTATGATTAAGCCACAAAAATATTAGAAAAAGGTTATCTGAAAGATGGTAAAATTCTCTGTTGGTTTTCTTTCTTTGTGGGAAAGCTGGTGCAATTCTTTGGACTCAAATAAGTGTTTGAGAGTTTGTCTGGTTTCAGCTTGCTTAAAGGAGATTCGTGGGGATGTGCTGCTGATTTGGTTTAGTCCCTGCAAGGGGTTAAAGTCATAAACCAGAGCTTTATCATGGTTCAGCATAATTTCCATGTTTTTATACTCAATGCCTACATTTATGAAGCCCAAGATCCCAAATGCTTTGCTGACGACTCTCTCAAAGTGTATTGGGGGATGAGCAACTATCATTTTGATTGATGGAACAAAGAGGTGGGAGTTGGGAATTCTGCCTCCATTTCCCACAAGGAGACGGTGTCCAAGGGCGGCAGCAAGCACTTTCTTTGTTGTAACCACGTTTATTTTGTCGCACTCTGAATCGTCTTGCTTGATGAGATGCTGTCGGGGTAGGTGGTGTCGGCCTGTACATGTGCTGCTGTCTCAACTGCAGTATTGTGGCCAGTTCTGGAAACTACACTTTATGAAAGACATGAAGGCTTTAGAAAGGGTGAAAGAGGAGATTGACCAGAATGGGAGCAGGGATGTGTGACTTCAGTGAATGTGGAAAGAATGGAGAAATTGCGATTATTCACCATGGAGCAGGGAATGTTAAAAGGGAGATTGACCAGAAAATGAGCAGGGATGAGGGCCTCAGTTCATGTGGAGAGACTGGAAAAGCTGGGATTGTTATCCTTAGAGCATGAAGGGTGAGATTGAATAGAATGGTCCCAGGGATGAGGGACCTCAGAGCCCATGAAGTTTCATGGTATCAGGTAAAACATGGGCAAGAAAACCTCCTACTGATTAACACATACCACCCTTGACCCCCTCACTCAGCTGATGAATCAGTACTCCTCTAAGTTGAACAGCACTTGGAGGAGGCATTAAGTGTGGCAAGGGCACAGAATATACTCTGCTTGGGGGACTTCACTGTCCATCACCAAGAGTGGCTCGTTAGCACCACTACTGACTGTAGTGGCTGTGTACCAAAGAACATAGCTGCTCTACAGAGTCTGTGGCAGGTGGTGAGCGAACCAACAAGAGGGAAAAACATACTTGACCTCGTCCTCACCAATCTGCCTATCGCAGATACATGTGTCCATGGCAGCATTGGAATGGGCTGTGGCAGCAATGTGTGCCATCAGCAAGATGCACTGGAGTAACACACAAAGGCTCCCCTGACAGCACCTTCCAAACCCACGACGTCTGCCACCTAGAAGGACAAGGACAGCAGATAGATGGGAACATGACCACCTGCAAGTTTCTTTCCAAGCCACAGACCATCCTGACTTGGACAATGTTGCTGTTCCTTCACTATCAATGATTTAAAATCCTGGAACACCCTTTCTAACAGCACTGCAGTGTACCTGACCCAGATGGACTGTAATGGTTCAATCTCACAACCAGCCTCTGAAGGGCAATTAGGGATGGGCAATAAATGCTGGCCTATCCAGCGATGTCTACATCCTTTGAACAAATAAAGAACAAAAAAGTTTTTCAGGTTCAATGTAAAATTAACTGCAGCTTTCTTTTCACTTTATATTATTTATCAAGACCAATATAACAATGAACTGCAATATAATTCGCCAATACCTTATGAAGCCGAAGATAACAATCAACAATAACTTTATTCATCATCGTTTAGTAGCACAGAACGTGGGTATTGCTGAAAATAGAGACATGTTATCGCAGTATTTCATCTTGCACTTAAATCAATAAATTAATTGTTTAATTAGAAGAACTAAACACTATGAAGATAAAAGCAACATTTAAAATGGAACAAATTGAGTCCTTGCAAATTTACAGTCCAATGTTGCTTGAAGTCATCACAGGATGTTGCTCGTAGTTCTCACAGGATGTTTGTTGCTTGAAGTCTTCATGGAATGTTGCTTTCCTTCTCGAGCGAATTGCAATAATTAATGACTTGCAAACTCTTTCAATGGAACCAAGCTGACTTTAGAGTTTTTGAGGGGTAAAATATTGTCACAGTCCAACTTCCCTTCCTTCAGTTTAAATGACCAGAGATCTCTATCTTGGCTTGAGTTTTTAGAATTTTGAAAGATAATAACTAGACTAAATTCCCATTCCTTCAGTTTAAATGGTTGAGAGCTCTTTTTCCAGGTGCTGACGCCACAGCGGTGTCTTCTGTCAATCTGTCTGTTAGAAAAAACTGTCTTCAACTCATCAGCCAGTTCAAAACTGAATTGTAACAAATGTATTGCATCAGGTTCACTCCCAGTGTCTCTTTCTATGGTAACGAGAATGCACCCTTTAATTGCAGTCTCCAAATGGCTGTTTCTAAGGCAATGAAAATGCACCTTCCTCTAACTCCTAAGGTTTGCCGGCTCTTAAAGCAATACGGATCACTTGAAAGCCTCAAAGGCAAACTGCATATTCTGAAAAACTACAGGACCATGACACCTCCACCCCCAGTGGAATGAAACGCCATTCCCGAAATGTGTTTCATTACAATGACGAAAAAAAATACAAATTAAAAAAATGCTAGTATCTTTTTTCCACGCATTTACAGATATACACATTTCTGGAAAAAAAAAAGTTTAAACTACAGCAACAATTTCCACCAGAATATTTTGGCTTTAAATGTTCAAAAGGTTGTTCCAATTAACAAGCATCATCTTGCAACTGTTTCGTGTTATCATTCCAATTCTGCCTATTGTCCATCACCTCAGCCAGGTGAGCTGCACAGCTAGGAGCACCGACCACTAATGGTTACGCTATTCTCTGAGAAGTTGCTCGAGTGCCCCTTAACCTATATGGCATCAATTGACACTGAAAATCCCTGTCCGGTGTAACAGAAGCTGATTTTTTCTTACCCTGGGGTGTCAAAGGAATTTGATAGTATCCTTCCAACATAGCTGTCTCTTTAAGGCACATTGTGTTGCCCACTCTGTCCATACAGTCCTTTAAATCAGAATTTGGGTCGGAGTCTGCCTTCTTTACCACAGTGACGTTTCTAGAGTCTATGCAAGTTTGAGCTGTCCCACCAGGTTTAGTCATCAAGACCATGTAGGAATTCCAGCTGCCCTGACTAGGTTCATCTCAGCTGCCCTTCAGCATGCATTGTACCTCTGCTTCCACGTGGGCCTGTCTATCTGGACCGAAGCTCCAAGGATGTCAGTTTAAAGGAATGGCTCCCCATATACCCACATCATGTGTGGCTAAGGTTGTACATCCTGGCTTATCCCTACAAACTTTTTGAAACGTTGTGAAAACCCTGGTTAGGACCTCGCACTGTTTTGCCTCTAACTGTAAAAGCCTATCGTTTAATTTTCCCTAGCCATTCTGCATTCGCTAATCGAATAGTTGGAGGTTCAATCTGAGAATTTCCTCGGCTTACTTCTGCCTCACCCTCACTATCCTTTTCCTTCTCCACAGACCTGATCACCTGACACACCTGTACTGGCTTATCCTCCTCCCTGCGGTAATATAGTTTGAGCATATTAACTTGACACAACCGATTCTTCACCCGGCGATCAGGGGTCTCAATCAAGTAATCTACGTTACCCACTCTTTTGATCACTCTACATGGGCCACTAAACAGTGTTTTCACTGATTCGCCCTGTCTCGGTAACAACACTAATACCTCATCCCCTGGTTTTATGGTATTTAGAGGATTCCCCACTATTTGACAGGTGTAGCATGACCTACAAAATTGTCTCACATCCTTTGTAAGACCTGCCATTGATAATGTTGCTTATGTGTGATTTGGTCATCCGAATTCCCCTACATCCTGAAAAAGGAATATCGTGTGCTAACCTTAATAATCCTTATCAATATTTAAGTGGTACCACAATCTGTTCAACAACTGTCCAGTTTTCACTGGCAGGTCTATGAGGCAGTCTCCATTTCCTCCTCAAAACCTCGTTTGCTATATAATAGCTTTCCAGAACTCCTTTAACCTCATCTTCTGACAGAGCCATCTGTACTATTTGATAGATCTCTGGATCAGCTTGCTGTGCTGCAATGATAGATGATCTGTTAAACACCTCATTTGGATTGTCTAAATCCCCAAATAAGGTTGACGATGCCTGATTATCAATATGTGGTGCCCTATTTACCTCCGACAATGGATCCTGTTTAGCCATTGCTTGAGTAAGTAACAATGCAGGAAATATTCCAGGCAGTTGTTCCTGTAATTGGTCCTTTTCCTTAATTTCACATGATTCCTCTGTAACCAAAGGAAAAACTGATATTTTTGAACCGGCAAAGTTCATTGCCTAGTAGTAGATAAATTCCGTTAAAGGTTAAACTGTGGACAACACCTACAGTTACTATCTCAGATATGAAGTCACTGTCTCGGCGTACCTTATACAAAGGTACGGTAATACACATCCTCCAATTCCATGAACTAAAACTGTAGCGTTCGAGTCACTCTCTGGTGGAAACCTCATGTCTTTCCCCAGCAAGAGGGCTTGGGTCGCTCCTGAGTCCCTGAGTATAATGATAGGTTTTCCTGCCTCACTACCTGCCTTTGGCAGGAGGCGGTGGCGTCGTGCTATTCTCACTGGAGATCGTGAGAGGGAGACAGTAACTGTAGTGAGACAGGGACATCTGCAGATGGAGATGGTGAGAGGGGAACAGTAACTGTAGTGAGACAGGGACACCAGCAGATGGAGATGGTGAGAGGGAGACAGTAACTGTAGTGAGACAGGGACACCAGCAGATGGAGATGATGAGAGGGAGACAGTAACTGTAGTGAGACAGGGACATCTGCAGATGGAGATGGTGAGAGGGGAACAGTAACTGCGGCGAGACAGGGACACCAGCAGATGCAAATGAGACAAAACGGTAGGTGGTGGTGTCGCGGTATTATCACTGGACTAGTAATCCAAAAGCCAAAAGTATTTCCCTGGCGACTGAGGTTCGAATCGCACCACAGCAGAAGTGGAATTTGAATGTAATTAATAAATCTGGAATTAAGCGCTAGTCTAATGATGGCCGTGTAACCATTGTTTTGCTTTTGTAAAAACACATCAGGTTCACTAATGTCCTTTAGGGAAGGAAATCTCCTGTGCTTACCTGATCTGGCCTACATGTAACTCCAGACCCACAGCAATGTGCTTACATGCCCTCTGAAATGGCCCATCAAGCCACTTAGTTGTAACAAACCGCTGCAAAGCAATAAAAAGGAATGAAACTGGACGGACAACCCGGAAACGACAATGGCGTATCCAGCCCTGTCGACCCTGCAAAGCCCTCCTTACTAACATCTGGGGGATTGTGCCAAAGTTTGGAGAGCTGTCCCACAGACGAGTCAAGCAACAGCCTGACAAAGTCATACTCCCGGAATCAGACCTTACAGACAATGTCCAAGATACTGCAATCACTGTCCCTGGGTATGTCCTGTCCCACCGGCAGGACCAATGCAAGCAGTGGTGACGGGACAGTGGCCTACAGTACGGAGGAAGTTGCCCTGGGAGTCCTCAACATCAACACCGGACCACATGAAGTCTCATGGCATCAGGTCAAACATGGGCAAGGTAACCTCCTACTGATTACCACCTACCGCCCTCCCTCAGCTGATGACTCTGTACTCCTCCATGTTGAACACCACTTGGAGGAAGCATTCAGGGTGGCAAGGGCACAAAATGTACTCTGGGTTGGGGACTTCTACCTCTATCACCAAGAGTGGCTCGGTCGCACCACTACTGACCGAGCTGGCCGAGTCCTAAAGGACATAGCTGCTAGACTGGGTCTGCGACAGGTGGTGGGGGAATGAACACCAGGGAAGAACATACTTGACATCGTCCTCACCAACCTGCCTGCCGCGGATGCTTCTGTCCAAGACAGTATTGGTAGGCGTGACCACCGCACAGTCCTTGTGGAGACGAAGTCCGACCTTCACATTGAGGATACCGTCCATCGTGTTGTGTGGCACCATCACCGTGCTAAATCGGATTGATTTTGAACAGATCGAGCAACGTAAAACTGGGCATCCATGAAGCGCTGTGGGCCATCATCAGCAGCAGAATTGTACTGAACCATAATCTATAACCACATGGCCCGGCATATCCCCCACTCTACCATTTACCATCAAGCCAGGAGACCAACCCTGGTTCAATAAAGATTGCAGGAGGGTTGCCAGAAACAGCACCAGGCACACCTCAAAATGGGGTGTCAACCTGGTGAAGCTACAACACAGGACTACTTGCATGCCAAACTGCATAACAGCTTGCAATAGACAAAGCTAAGCGATCCCATAACCAACGGATCAGATCTAAGCTCTGCAGTCCTGCCACATCCTGTCCTGAATGGTGGTGGACAATTAAACTACTAACTGGAGGAGGTGGATCCACAAATATCCCAACTTCAATGATGGGTGAGCCCAGCACATCAGTGCAAAAAGTAAGGCAGAAGCATGTGCAACGATATTCAGCCGGAAGTGCCGAGTTGATGATCTATCTCGGCCTCCTCCTGAAGTCCCCAGCATTACAGATGCCGGACTTCAGCCAATTCAATTCACTCTGCGTGATATCAAGAAACGAGTGAAGGCACTGGATACTGCAAAGGCTATGGGTCCTGACAATATTCCGGCAATTGTACTGAAGACCTGTGCTCCAGAACTTGCCACACCCCTAGCCAAGCTGTTCCAGTACAGCTGCAACCCTGGCATCTACCCTGCAATGTGGAAAATTGCCCGGGTATTTCCTGTACACAAACAGCAAGACAAGTCCGACCCGGCCAATTGCCACCCCATCAGTCTAATCTCAATCATCAGTAAAGTGATGGAAGGTGTCATCAACAGTGCCATCAAGCAGCACTTGCTTAGCAATAACCTGCTCAGTGATGCTGTCTAGGTTCTGCCAGGGCCACTCAGCTCCTGATCTCATTACAGCCTTGGTTCAAAATTGCACAAAAGAGCTGAACTCAAGAGGTGAGGTGAGAGTGACTGCCCTTGACATCAAGGCAGCATTTGACCGAGTATGGTATCAAGGAGCCCTAGCAGAATTGGAGCCAATGGGAATCAGGGGGGGAACGCTCTGTTGGTTGGAGTCATACCAAACCCAAAGGAAGCTGGCTGTGGGTGTTGGAGGTCAATCATCTGAGCTCCAGGACATCACTGCATGAGTTCCTCAGGGTAGTGTCCTAGGCCCAACCATCTTCAGCTGCTTCATCACAGATCCTCATTTCATTTTGGAGAAAGTTCATTTTCTTTACATACTGACTGAATAAATAAACAGAACAGAATCAGTTATTCATTAATGGTGATTTGTTCATTAAATCTGTGCTTTAAATTCCCTGTGAATGATAAATTCAATAAAGACTGAGGCTGATTTGATGAATACATTGCTATTTAAATTTAATTGAATGTATGAAGTAGATGTATTGAACATATTTTATAACCAATGAACTGTTCTCTATCATCAATGACGACAGAGATTAATGTTTCAATGTATTAATTGAGTTGCGTTACTGGGATCTCTCCATTACATTTCCTCTAACACGCTGCTGCAGTCTCTCCCTGTGAATCTCATCCTCTCCTCTCACTGTATTGAATCCTCTGTCTCCTCATTCAGTGCATCAGTTTATCCACTTTGCCAAACCATCTGCTTCTGTCTCCGCTCCAGCTCTAACATGTACTTTTCCTTTTGGCTTAAAGCTGTCATTTCGTTCTTTATACTTTCACGAGTGGGAACAGTTTCTCTCTATCCACTCTGTCTGGACCCCTCATGATTTTGAATACCTCATCAAATCACCTCTCCGCCTTCTGTTCTCCACGGAAAACATTCTCATTTCTCCAATCTATCTTCAGAACTGAAATTCTTCATCCCTGGAACCATTCTAGGGAATATTTATGTTCCCACTTAAATGTGGTGCCCAGAACTCGACACAATACTCCAACTGAAGCCGAACTAGTGCCTTATATAATTTCAACATACCCAATGGAAGATGCTGCTATGGATACACAAATGGGTCCCTGTTATGGTGGTCTTTTTGTGGTGTATGTCGAAAATTCCTTGTTCCATTACTACTCATCCTCCTTCCCCTTTTTCCAGTACATTGATGAATGTATCAGTGATGTTTTCCGCTCCCGTTCTGAACTGGAAAACTTCAAACATCATCAACTTTGCGTCCAATTTCCACCTTTCTCTACCCTTCACATGGTCCGTCTCTGACACATGCCTTCCCTTCCTCGACTTCTCTCTCTCCAGCACTGGTGATCGCTTGCCCACTAATAATCAATATAAGCCCATCGGCTCCCACAGCTACCTCGACTACACTTCTTCACAGTGCCTCCTGTACGGACTCCATTCCATTATCCCAGTTTTGCCATTTCTGATGCATCCGTTTTTAGATTAGAGATACAGCACTGAAACAGGCCCTTCGGCTCACCGAGTCTGTGCCGAACATCGACCACCCATTTATACTAATCCGACACTAATCCCATATTCCTACCAAACATTCCCACCTGTCCCTATATTTCCCTACCACCTACCTAAACTAGTGACAATTTATAATGGCCAATTTACCTATCAACCTGCAAGTCTTCTGGCTTGTGGGAGAAAACCGGAGCACCGGAGAAAACCCACGCAGACACAGGGAGAACTTGCAAACTCCACACAGGCAGTACCCGGAATCGAACCCGTGTCCCTGGAGCTGTGAGGCTGCGGGGCTAACCACTGCGCCACTGTGCCGCCCTCCAGCTTCCAACAACAGTGCTTCTGATAAGTCTTCTGATATCCTCAACCGAGGATTCACCGCCAATGTCGTTGATAGGGCCACGACCGTGTCCGACCCATTTCCCGCACTTCTTACCTCACACCTTCCAGAACAGCAACAGGGTTCCCCTTGTCCTCATTTTCCACCCCACCAGCCTCCTCATTCAAAGGATCTTCCTCTGCCATTTGCACCACTTCCAGTGCGATGTCACCGCCAAACTCATCTTCCCCTCTCCTCCCCGATCAAAATTCTGAACGGATCGTTCCCTCAGGGACACCCAGCTCCTCTCCTCCATCACCCCCACGAACTGATCGACTTCCCCCGACACCTTCCCATGCAATCACAGCAGGTGTAATAGCTACCCTTTTACATCCTCTCTCCTCACCACGCAGGGCTTCAAGCACTCCTTACAGGTGAAGCAGCGATTTCTTGTAATTGTTTCAATTTAGTATACTATATTCACAGCTCGCAGTGTGGTCACCTCTACACTGGGGAGAGAAACCCCAGATTGCGTGATCATTTTGTAGAATATTTCCACTCTGGCTGCAGCAAGACCCCGAGCTTCTGGTTACTTGCTATTGCAATTGACCATCCTGCTCCCAGGTCAACATTTCAATCCTGGGCCTTCTGCAGTTTCCAGTGAACCGCAACACAAGCACCTCATCCTCTGATTAGGCACTCTACAGCTTTCTGAACTCAACATTGAGTTCAACAATTTCAGAACATGAATGTTTATTTTATTTTATTTTACATTGTTGTTAACTGTGTGGCTGTTTTAAACGTGTCTTTTCACCATTTTGCGTTTGGACAGAGTCGTTCATTATTCTGCCATTTGCATTTTTTCCGGACTTATGCTTTTGTATTTCAACACAACGGTTAGCACTCCCTTGGCCTTTGTTCCATGCCACCTTTGTTAGTTAATTTCTCCTGCCGTCACAAAGTCTCTCTTTTGTTCTTCTTCCCGTTCCCCTTTTTCACTTGTTCAATAACTACTATATTTCTAACTTTTGCCTGTTATAATGGAATGTCACAGACCTGAAACGTTAACTCTTTTCCTCTCTCCACAGATGCTGAGTTTTTCAAGCACTTCCTGTTTTATTTCAGCATAAACTCCTTCCTCTTGTACTCCATGCCCCCATTTATAAAGCCAAGAATACCGTATGCTTTATTGACTGCTCTCTGAACCTGTTCTACCACCTACAGTGATTATGTACATATATCCCCAGGTCCCTCTGTTCCTGCACCCACTTTAGAGTTATACCCTTTACATTATACTGTTTTTCCATGTTCTTGCTACCAAAATGAATCACTTCACATTCCTTCGTATTGAACTTCATCTGCCACCTGTCCACCCATTCCACCGACTTCTCTATGACTTTTTGAAATTCTACACTATCCACCTCAAAGTTCACAATGCTTCCAAGTTTTGTATCATCCGCAAACTGTGAAATTGTGCCCTGTACACCAAGATCTAAATCATTAATATATATCAGGGACATCAAACTGTCCCAAAGCTGATCCCTGGGCAACTCCACTACAACACTTCCCCTAACCCGAAAATGATGCAGTAACCACAACACTCTGTTCCCTGTCAACCAGCCAATTTTGAATACATGTTGCCACCAATGTTGTTCCTTTGTTTAAGAAGGGTAGCAAGGATAATCCAGGAAATTATAGGCCGGTGAGAATTATGTCAGTGGTAGGGAAATTCTTAGCGAGGATTCTTCGGAACAGGATTTCCTCCCATTTGGAAACAAGCAAACTTATTAGCGAGAGGCAACATGGTTTTGTGAAGGGGAGGTCGTGTCTCACTAATTTGATTGAGTTTTTTGAGGAATTGATGAAGATGATTGATGAAGGAAGGGGAGTGGGTGTCGTCTATATGGACTTCATTAAAGCCTTTGACAAGGTCCCTCATGGAAGACTGGTACAAAAGGTGAAGTCACACGGGATCAGAGGTGAGCTGGCAAGATGGATACAGTTCTGGCTCGGTCATAGAAGACAGAGGGTAGCAGTGGAAGGGTACTTTTCTGAATGGAGGGCTGTGACTCGTGGTGTTCCACAGGGATCAGTGCTGGGACCTTTGCTGTTTGTATTATATATAAATGATTTGGAGGAAAATGTAGTTGGTCTGATTAGTAAGTTTGCAGATGACACAAAGGTTGGTGGAGTTGCGGATAGTGATGAGGATTGTCATAGGATACAGCAGGATATAGATTGGTTGGAGACTTGGGCGGAGAAATGGCAGATGGCGTTTAATCAGGACAAATGTGAGGTAATGCATTTTGGAAAGTCTAATGCAGGTGGGAAGTATACAGTAAATGGCAGAACACATAGGAGTATTGACAGGCAGAGAGATCTGGGCGTACAGGTCCACAGGTCACTGAAAGTGGTAACGCAGGTGGATAAGGTAGTCAAGAAGGCATACGGCATGCTTGCCTTTAGCGGTCGGGGCATAGAGTATAAAAATTGGCAAGTCATGCTGCAGCTGTACAGAACTTTAGTTAGGCCACACTTAGAATATAGCGTGCAATTCTGGTCGACACACTACCAGAAAGACGTGGAGGCATTGGAGAGGGTACAGAGGAGGCTTATCAGGATGTTGCCTGGTCTGGAGGGCATTAGCTATGAGGAGGGGTTGGATAAACTCGGCTTGTTTTCACTGGAACGACGGAGGTGGAGGGGCGACATGATAGAGTTTTACAAAGTTCTGAGTGGCATGGACAGAGTGGTTAGTCAGAAGCTTTTTCCCAGGTTGGAAGAGTCGGTTACTAGGGGACATAGGTTTAAGGTGCGAGGTGCAAAGTTTAGAGGGGATGTGCGAGGCAAGTTCTTTACACAGAGTTTGGTGAGTGCCTGGAACCTGCTGCTGGGGGCGGTGGTGGAAGCAGGTACGATAGCAACGTTTAAGAGGCATCTTGACAAATACATAAATAGGAAGGGAATAGAGCGATACGGTCCCCGGAAGTGCAGTAGGTTTTAGTTTAGGCAGGCATCAAGATCGGCGCAGGCTTGGAGGGCCGAATGGCCTGTTCCTGTGCTGTACTGTTCTTTGTTCTTTGTGCTTTGTTTGAGATGCACTTCCTGGCACCGGAAATGTTCACCAGGGTAGAGGTAGCGCAGGACAGCAGTCCCGTCTGCCTCCCGATTGTGGTCAATTAAAGTACAAGAAGCTCGTTGTCAGTTTGTTCGAGGGGCGGGTTTGAATTTTGAAGAGGATGCATGGGTTACACACACTGTCCATTGCTGACTAGCCAAATGGAGGTTGGTACAGAGTGAAGAGCTATCTATGTACAATTTTATCAAATTTACTTTCATTGCTTTTTAAGCAACTTCAATTTATAATATATACCACCAAATATATATCGGTAATATCATATATTCTCTGTTACATCATTTACTATTCCTTTCCTTAGAAATTTTACATCCACTATCTTACTGTGAGCAAGGCCATGGGAGGTGCCTCAGTATTATCTATTTCTGTATTGCATTAATTTTATTTTTCTTGACAGTAAAATCATCTTTATTACTTATCCTCCTCTTTTACTTTCTCTTCATGTCATGATGTATTATCCTTGGCTGCGAGAGTAACTGGATGTGCCACCTGTTCTCAGGACTTTGCCAACATTGCTTTGAAATGTGCTGCTGGAATGCATGGTCGGCACTGCGGTTGATTTCTGACCTTACTTGTCTGTCTTCAGGGAAATATATAGGGAGATATTATCATCTCACAGTCACCTGCTTCCTCCTTGAAAACCGGGTGTACAGCAGTTGAAAATCCAGGGGAGGGGTGTGGGGGGTGGGGGGGGGGGGTAACCTTGGCCATCTCAAAGATGCCCAATGCCCATCTGATGCAGTTTTCAGAAACTCCTATAAATGGGCGAGGCACCCACCTGACTGAAACAGGCATAAAATTAAGGCTGCTTAAATAAGCAGAACAGGATCCTATGCCGGTTGCAGATCCTTGATTACAAACTTCTGTTAACAATGTGCACACTCTAACTGCATAACCAGTAGTCCAATTTCACACAAAGGACAGTGGAAATTTAGAACTCTCTCCCCCAAAAGACTGTGGATTGTGGGTCAATTTAAACTTGCATGACTGAGATTGTTAGAATGTTGTTAGGTATAAGTATCAATAGATATGGAGAAAAAGGCTTGTAAATAGAGCTGAGGTTAAGATCAGCCATGATCTAAAAGATTTAAAAGTCAGTTGATAGGTAAATTGGACATTGTAAATTGCCCCTAGTGCAGGTAGGTGGTAGGAGAATTGAGGGAAGGTGGGGATGTGGTAGGGAATATGGGATTAATGTAGGATTAGTATAAATTGGGAGGTTGATGGTTGGCACAGACCCGGTGGGCCAAAGGGCCTGTTTCAGTGCTGTATCTCTATATGACTCTATGGCCGGAATTTTTGATTTGATATAGAGATGCAGCACCGGTGGCCCCGGGGCCGTTGCGCCCGAAGCGGATCAGGCCACCGATCCCGCTCTGCGTCACCTGGCCGCCGGCAGAACACGCTGATCACCTAATGAACGGGCCCGCGGCGTAACTCCGAAAAGAAATGGCGCGCGGGCGGGAACTTCAGCATCATGGGGGGCCGGGCCACATACACAGAAGGCTGACTGTTAGCCCTACATAAAGGATTACTGATTTTAAACAGAGCAGTGAGTTCCCCATTTGATGTAAAGGAAGATCCAACTGCCTTAAGGTCTGGAGATTTTAAAGGCTCCCTACCTTGCAACACAGAAAGACCGGGAGACAACAATATTGCTCTTAGTGGTGATTGAGGGCAGAAGCAATCGCGTTGCCCCCCGATTCTCTGACGATTCACTGCAAGTCCTCCTGCAGGCCGTTGAGGAGAGGAGAGACATTCTGTTCAGCTCAGATGGGAGAAGGAGACCCTCCGACGTGACCAAGAGGGCTTGGCTGGTGGTTGCAGAGGAGGTCAGCAGCCGAGGCATTGTGAGGCATACATGGATGCAGTGCCGCAAGCGCCTCAATGACCTACTTCGCTCTGCCCGGGTAAGGGGCAGTCCTCATTCATCTAATCGGTTATGTGCCAAGGGAGTTTTTTACTGTACCATGATGCAATGTGGAAGCCCTGTATGATCAATGCCTGGCTGCTGCTTTGAAATGGGACACATCATGGGCAAGTCTGAGATGAATGCTGATGCTGTGGTGTTAAAGTTGTGCCCAGCACTGTCACAGCAGTGAAATGCAATTCCAGCCCTTTGGGTGACAGCGTAATATGCCATTGACTATGTATAAAATAAGTATCTTTGTTTATTCAGGAAAAGAGGGCACACAATGTCCGGGAGAGGTCATGTACCGGTGGCGGTGTAGCCACCCAGGCATTCCTCACCAGAATGGAGGAGGATGCTTTAATTATAGCCGGGGAGGAAGGAGGATGCGACGTGGCAGATGGCGAGGCCATGAGAGTGAGTGTTCCAGAATGTGGAGTAACTCTTCATTATTGGGATGGTGGTGGTGAGGCTGCGCTACTGTGCCAATGATTTGGTGAATGTCAAATGCCCTGAATGTTGCCCTCAATTGTAACATCACCCAGATGTAACCTGCTGGAGGCACAGACTTGTGCTTAACTCTGGATTGATGATGAAACTGATCACTATGCTTTTCCCAACAGGCAAATCCCAGCATGTACCAGGAGGTGTTACTGTTGCCCGACCATCCACCTCTAAGGTGGAGGAGGGCATCTCAGAGGGTGCACCGTCACATCATCGCGACGCCCCAAGTACCTCAGCAGGTACTGACACTTCGGTTGTGATCGCTGTGTCTGGGGAATCAATGTCACATACTGGTGTGAGCACAGCACAGTTGCCGGGCCAGACACCAGAGGCAGAATCGGCCGATGCATCACACACGTGGCTCTGAGATTATCCTTTCGTCGGGCGATGTTGCAGGTGCAGAATGTGGTCCATGAAAATCTGGCGGAGTTGCCTGAAACATTGTGCGCTATGACTCATACTCTGCAGACATCCATCCAGAGTATGAGTTCAGCAAACTCACAGGCATTTGAACATCTGGCTTCCTACATTGATAGACTGGTGGCTGCAGTGGAGGGACCAGTTTTCATATAATTCGGGACATCAGAGTGAGTGTGGCCTCCCTGGACCAGAGTATCAGAGAGCATAATCTGACGTGACTGTGCCAGGTTGAGGACACTCAGCTCTCTGATGCCACTATTGAGGACCACCAGAGCCTCATGAGGGCACAGGGGCAGCAGATCGCAAATGGGAGCTCCTCTCACGGCACTTCTGATGCATCCGGCAGCTCCTTGCTCCTTCCGCCAGGGACATGTGAACCGCTAAATCCCGTGGTGATAGAGAGTGCTCATGATATTTGTCATGAGAATCCTGAGATGCCAGGGTCCACACAGCCACGAGCCTGCAGAGAACGTCCGCCCAAGTCATCAAAAGCAGCGCAGCAACAAGATCAGCCACCTGCCTCTGGTAAGTCTGTTGGTGAGGGATCAGGTACACGAATGAGCACATGTAAATGGATTAAGAGAACACTTTAATATCACGACTGATGCACTGGGTGACTTGAAGTACATTTATTTGATTTGTAAAACAATAGTGTTTGATTAAATTTGAGATTTTACCAATGGACATGTCATTCCTGAAGTCAGATATTACATAGTTAGTCAACTCAAGTTGTCTCAAATGTGAGGCCACAATCTTGGGTCGCGTCCCTCATGATGTGGTGGATTGGTTATTCGCTTTGTCTCACCCCCTAAACGTTCGAGATTTTGCACTGTCAGATCCTCACAATGATTAATGCCATAAAGCACATTGAAATGTGTGAAGATTTATATCATTTCAACTGAAACGCATTCCTTTAGAGATTCCCTTGTTCCTCTAGCAGTTAGAGCCTAGTCACATTCAGCTTCCTCTCCACGATCATCATTAGACTGATGCCCATCTTCCACATCAGAAACATCGTCATCATCTGAGGACACATCGTGCTGACATTGATCATCCTCCAGAGCATCTCCATGTTCAATCACCAGGTTATGCAAGGCACAGCAGACGACAATGATTCTGAGGGGTAGGCGGTGGCGGAGTGATATTATCACTGGACTAGTAACCCAGAGACCCAAGGTATTTTTCTGGGGACATGGGTTTGAATCCCACCACAGCAGAAGGTGGAATTTGAATTTAATTAATAAATCTGGAATTAAAAGCTAGTCCAATGATGGCCATGAAACCGTTGTCGATTGTTGTAAAAAACCCATCTGGTTCACTAATGTCCTTCAGGGAAGGAAATCTGCTGTCCTTACCTGGTCTGGCCTACATGTGACTCCAGACCCAGAGCAATGGGGTTCACTCTGACATGCCCTCTGAAATGGCCTAGCAAGCCACTCAGTTATAACTAACCGCTACAAAGTCAATGAAAAGGAATGAAACCGGACGGACCACCCGGCATCGACCGAGGCACCGGAAACGACAACGGCAAACCCAGCCCTGTCGACCCTGCAAAGTCCTCCTTACTAACATCTGGGGGCTTGTGCCAAAATTGGGAGAGCTGTCCCACAGACTAGTCAAGCAGCAGTCTGACATAGTCATACTCATGGAATCATTCCTTACAGACAATGTCCCAGACACTGCCATCACCATCCCTGGGTATGTCCTGGCCCAGCAGCAGGACAGACCCAGCAGAGGTGATGGCACAGTGGTATACAGTAGGGAAGGAATTGCTCTGGGAGTCCTTTACGTCTACTTCGGACCCCATGAAGTATCATGGCATCAGGTCAAACATGGGCAAGGTAACCTCCTACTGATTACCACCTACTGCCCTCCCTCAGCTGATGATACAGTACTCCTCCATGTAGAACACCACTTGGAGGAAGCACTGAGGGTGGCAAGCGCACAAAATGTACTCTGGGTTGGGGACTTCAACGTCCACCACCAAGAGTGGACTGGTAGCACCACTACTGACCGAGCTGGCCGAGCCCAAAAGGACATAGCTGCTAGACTGGGTCTGCGTCAGGTGGTGGGGGAACCAAGAAGAGGGACGAACATACTTGACCTCGTCCTCACCAATCTGCCTGCTGCAGATGCTTCTGTCAAAGACAGTATTGGTAGGCGTGACAACCGCACAGTCCTTGTGGAGACGAAGTCTCACCTTCACTTTGAGGATACCATCCATCGTGTTGTGTGGCACTCGCACCGTGCTAAATCGGATAGATTTCGAATGGATCTAGCAATGCAAAACTGGGCACCCATGAGGCGCTGTGGGCCATCATCAGCAGCAGAATTGTACTGAACCATAATCTCTATCCACATGGCCCGGCATATCCCCCAGTCTACCATTACCATCAAGCCAGGAGACCAACCCTGGTTCAATGAAGATTGCAGGAGGGTTGCCAGAAACAGCACCAGGCCTACCTCAAAATGAGGTGTCAACCTGGTGAAGCTACAACACAGGACTACTTGCATGCCAAATTGCATAATAGCATGCAATAGACAAAGTTAAGCGATCCCATAACCAACGGATCAGATCTAAGCTCTGCAGTCCTGCCACATCTAGTCGTGAATGGTGGTGGACAATTAAACTACTAACTGGAGGAGGTGGCTCCACAAATACCCCAACTTCAATGATGGGTGAGCCCAGCACATCAGTGCAAAAAGTAAGGCAGAAGCATTTGCAACGATCTTCAGCCTGAAGTGCCGAGTTGATGATCTATCTCGGCCTCCTCCTGAAGTCCCCAGCATCACAGATGCCAGACTTCCGCCAATTCGATTCACTCTGCATGATATCAAGAAACGACTGAAGGCACTGGATACTGCAAAGGCTATGGGTCCTGATAATATTCCGGCAAATGTACTGAAGACCTGAGCTCCAGAACTTGCCGCAACCCGAGCCAAGCTGTTCCAGTATAGCAGCAACCCTGGCATCTACCCTGCAATTTGGAAAATTGCCCAGGTATGTCCTGCACACAAAAAGCAGGACAAGTCCAACCCGGCCAATTACCGCCCCATCAGTCTAATCTCAATCATCAGTAAAGTGATGGAAGGTGTCATCGACAGTGCCATCAAGCAGCACTTGCTTAGCAATAACCTGCTCAGTGATGCTCAGTTTCGGTTCCGCCAGGGCCACTCAGCTCCTGATCTCATTGCAGCCTTGGTTCAAAATTGCACAAAAGAGCTGAACTCAAGAGGTGAAGTGAGAGTGACTGCCCTTGCCATCAAGGCAGCATTTGACCGAGTATGGTATCAAGGAGCCCCAGCAAAATTGTAGCCAATGGGAATCAGGGGGGTAAACGCTGTGTTGGTTGGAGTCATACCTAGCCCAAAGGAAGCTGGCTGTGGTTGTTGGAGGTCAATCATCTGAGATCCAGGACATCACTGCAGGAGTTCCTCAGGGTAGTGTCCTCGGCCCAACCATCTTCAGCTGCTTCATCAATGACCTTCCTTCAATCATAAGGTCAGAAGTGGGGATGTTCGCTGATGATTGTACAATGTACAGCACCATTCGAAACTCCTCAGATACTGAAGCAGTTAGTGTAGAACTGCAGAAAGACCTGGACTATATCCAGGCTTGGGCTGATAAGTGGCAAGTAACATTTGCGCCACACAAGTGCCAGGCAATGACCACCTCCAACAAGAGAGAATCTAACCATTTCCCATTGACATTCAATGGCATTATCATCGCTGAATCCCCCACTATCAACATCCCAGGGGCTACCATTGACCAGAAACTGAATTGGAGTAGTCATATAAATACCGTGGCTACAAGAGCAGGTCAGAGGCTAGGAATCCTGCGGCGACTAACTCACCTCCTGACTCCCCAAAGCCTGTCCACAATTTACAAGGCACAAGGCAGGAGTGTGATGGAATACTCTCCACTTTCCTGGATGGGTGCAGCTCCAACAACACTCAAGAATCTCGACACCATCCAGAACAAAGCAGCCTGCTTGTTTGGCACCCCATCCACAAACATTCACTCCCTCCACCACCGACGCGCAGTGGCAGCAATGTGTACCATCTACAAGATGCACTGCAGCAACTCACCAAGGCTCCTTACACAGCACCTTCCAAACCCGCGACCTCTTTTACCTCGAAGGACAAAAGCAGCAGATGCATGGGAACACCACCACCTGCAAGTTCCCCTCCAAGTCACACTCCATCCTGACTTGGAACTATATCATCATTCTTTCACTGTCACTGGGGCAAAATCCTGCAACTCCCTTTCTAACAGTACTGTGGGTGTACCTACCTCACATGGACTACAGCAGTTCAGCAAGGCAACTCACCACCACCTTCTCAAGGGAAATTATGGATAGGCAATAAATGCTGGCATAGCCAGTGACGCCAAAATCCCGTGAATGAATAAAAAATAAACTTACAGGATACGGAGTTATTCTCCCCTTTGACAAAAAAAAATGATTATAACTCTCAGGTATTTTATTCTTAACCTCTACATTCCTCTTAGTTTTAGTATTTGGTTTCACATTCACAGCTGTGGTTAAAGCTATAGCCTGGTCTGCCAGACGCTCAGTCAGTCTTTTTCTCTGCACGAACTTTGCGTACCCCAACAAGTCCTCTGGGTTCACCTCGCAATTTCCAGCACTCTGAACGAAGATGACCCGTTTTGCTGCAATGATGAAACTTGAGCTTGCAAACCGCACTTCTATCCTCAGCATCTTCCTTTCTAACATGAGTAGGCAGTTCAAAATGAATTGTAACCAATGTATCGCATCGGGTTCACTCCCATTGTCTATATCTATGGGCGGCACAGTGGTGCAGTGGTTAGCACCGCAGCCTCACAGCTCCAATGACACGGGTTCAGTTCTGGGTACTGCCTGTGCGGAGTTTGCAAGTTCTCCCTGTGTCTGCGTGGATTTTCGCCGGGTGCTCATTTCCTCCCACCCCCAAAGACTTGCCGGTTGATAGGTAAATTGGCCGTTGTAAATTGCCCCTAGTGTAAGTAGGTGGTAGGAGAATGGTGGGGATGTGGTAGAGAATATGGGTTAATGTAGGATTCGTATAAATGGGTGATTGTTGGTCAGCGCAGACTAGGTGGGCCGAAGGGACTGCTTCAGTGCTGTATCTCTAAAAAAATAAGTAAACGAGAATGCACCCTTTGAATCGCCGTCTCCAAATGGCTGTTTCTAAAGCAACAAAAATGAACTTCCTATAACTCCTCGGGCTTGCCGGCTCTTAATGCAATAATGATCCCTTGCAAGCCTTAAAGGCAAACAGCATATTCCGCAAAAAGACTACAGGGCCATGACACTATAAACAATCAGTCTGCAACATGAATGCAAACAGGCACACACTGTTTAGTTTAGAGATACAGCACTGAAACAGGCCCTTCGGCCCACCGAGTCTGTGCCGACCATCAACCACCCATTTATACTAATCCAACACTAATTCCATATCCCTACCACAGCCCCACCTGTCCCTATATTTCCCTACCACCTACCTACCTATACTAGGGGCAATTTACAACGGCCAATTAACCTATCAACCTGCAAGTCTTTGGCATGTGGGAGGAAACCGGAGCACCCGGAGAAAAGCCATGCTGACACAGGGAGAGCTTGAAAACTCCACACAGACAGTACCCAGAATTGAACCCGGGTCGCTGGAGCTGTGAGGCTGCGGTGCTACCCACTGCGCCACTGTGCTGCCCATTCCTGAAGGTCCAGCTTTCCATAACCAGAACACCATGGAAAATGGTCAGTAACAGAAAACATCTTTATATACAATAATAGAAACTTTATACCACAGGAAATACCTCCGGACAAGTGGAGTACAACAGTAGGCCAATCCAGCACCAAATACGTTTGCACAACCAAAACATCTCGACTCAACAGGAAACACAATAATGCAAATGCTTTGTTTCTCCATCTCAGGCCATTTCTCTGTGCCTCTCTCTCTCTTTGACCCTTCCACCCCATCTCCCTCCCTCCATCCCTGTCTCTGTCTCTCAATCTCTCTCTCCCCGCTGTCTCTCCCTCTGCTTCTCTCTTTCAGTCGCTTTCTCTCCCTCTGTCTCTCGCCCTTCCCCTCAGTTTCGATCTCACTCCATCTGCCTCGCCCTAACATTCGCTCTGTCTTGCCCTACGCGAGGTAGTTCAATCTGAAGCCAGGGTGTTAAATTTGAACAAAGGAAATTATGAAGGTATGAGGGGCTGAGGTGGATTGGGAAAATACATTAAAAGGTATAACAGTACATCGGAAATACATGGCCTTTAAATAAATATTGCATAGTTTAGAGCAATCCTTCAAGGCACAAAAACCCAAAAGTAAAGGCAGTCAAAAGTGGATAACAAAGGAAGTTAAGGATTGTATAAGATTAAAGAAAAGGCCTTTAAAGTTGCCAGAAATAGTAGTAAACCTGAAGATTGGGAGAATTTTAGAATACAGCAAAGTAGAACGAAGAAACTGATAAAGAAAGGGTTAATAGAATATGAATGTAAACACGCAAAAAAAAAACATAATAAAGGACTTTAAAAACGTCGACAGGTATGTAAAAAGGGAATGTTTGGCGATGACAAATGTGGCTCCATTGCAGGCAGAATCAGGTGAATTTATAATGGGGAATAGAGAAATGGCAGAGAAGCTAAATGATTACTTTGTGTCTGTCGTCACTGAGGACGATACAAGAAATCTCCCAGAAATTGAGATCCAAGCGATTAGGAGGAATGAGGAATAGATGGGAATAAGTATTAGTAAGAAGGTTGCATTGGAGGAATTAATGGGGCTGAAGGTTAATAAATCCCCAGGACCTGATATTCTACATCCCCATGTATTGAAAGAGTAACTATGGAGATAGTGGTGATTATCTTCCAAAATTCTACAGACTCTGGAGCGGTTCCTGCAGTTTCGAAGGTTGCAAATGTCACCCCACTATTTAAACAGGGAGGGAGAGAGAAAACAGGGAATTACAGTCCTGTCAGCCTTACATCAGTCGTTGGGAAAATGCTGGAATCTATTCTAAAGGATTTGTTAAATGGACACTTGGGTAATAATGATCTGATTGGGCATAGTCAACATGGATTTATGAATGGGAAATCATGTTTGACGAATCTGATGGACTTTTTAGTACCCAAAGACTATCGCCAAAAGTTTAGAACCTTTAAGAAGAAGTGAATCAAACCTATCTGGAGGTTGAAAGAAGCAAGCAGCTGGATTTTGACCAGTGACTGAGGGCTCTTAAAGTACAGCTCAGCGATGAGAATCTCAGAGAAGTAATTCTGTTAGAGGAATTTAAAAACTCTCTCCAACACTTAATAAAGTCCCATGTGGAGGAGCAACGGGTTCATAGAGCCCGGTAAGCGGCCCTTTTAGCTAATGAGTTCCCTTTAATTTATAAGTCGGTTACCCAGGGGAGAACCTTTCTTAGTCACCTCCACAAAACTGAAAAGGATGACGGGTGAGAAGGTGAGAGGAGCTCAGGCAGTCCTGGGAGAGAAAGAAAAACTGCAATGAGAAAGGGACACCAGCAGATGGAGACGGTGAGGGGAGCAGTAACTGCAGTGAGACAAGGACAACAGCAGAGAGAGATGGTGTGAGGAGTAGTAAATGTACTGAATTGGACAGGAGCGTATGTTCACAAGGGGAGTTAGACAGGAGGAGGGTGTTCACAGAGGGAATTTGACAATAGGGGTCTCACAGTATGAATTAGACTAGAGGGATGTATTCACAGGGGAAATTAGACAGGGGGTTGTGTTCAGAGGGGGAATTAGACACAAGGGGAGTTCATAGTGGGAATTAGGTAGGAGGGTCAGAGAGCAGAATATCATAGGGTATTTTGAATGCACGGCAATGGGTGCCTTCAACCCTTCCCCTCCCTCCGAGGGCACAGTGGCACAGTGGTTAGCACCGCAGCCTCACAGCTCCAGGGACCCGGGTTCAATTCTGGGTACTGCCTGTGTGGAGTTTGCAAGTTCCCACTGTGTTTGCATGGGTTTCCTCTGGGTGCTCCGGTTTCCTCCCACATGCCAAAGATTTGCAGGTTGATAGATAAATTGGCCATTATAAATTGCCCCTAGTATAGGTAGGTGGTAGGGAAACAGAGGGACAGATGGGGATGTGATAGGAATATGGAATTAGAGTAGGATTAGCATAAATGGGTGGTTGATGGTCGGCACAGACTCGGTGGGCCGAAGGGCCTGTTTCACTGCTGTATCTCTAAATAAAAAATAAATAAAAAAGGACAGCGATAGGGTTCCCCTTGTCCTCATTTTCCAGCCTCCACGTCCGCCATTTTGCACCTCCAGCGTTTTGCCAACACCAAACGCATCTTTCCCTCTCATCCCTGTCATCATTCCAAATGGATTGTTCCCTCTGCAACACCCTGGTCCACTCCTCCATTACCCCCGATACCTTGTCCCCTTCCCGGACACCTTCCCGTCCAATTACATGATGCGGAATACCTGCCCTTTTACCACCACCCTCTTCACCATCCAAGGTGCCAAATACTCCTTCCAGGTGAAGCAGCGATTGACTGGTACTTCTTCCAATTCAGTATATTGCATTCATTGCCACAGAGCGGTTTACTCTACAGTGGGGAGATTAAACGAAGATTGGGGAACTGCTTTGCAGAACACTCCACTCAGTCTGCAAGCATGATCCCAAACTTCAGGTTCAATGTCATTTTAATTTTCCACCTTTTTCTCAAGCCCACATTTCTGTGCTCGGCCTGCTGCAGTGTTCCAGTGAACATCAACACAAGATCGAGGAGCAGTACCTCATTTCCCGATTAGGCATTCTACATCCTTCTGTACTCAATATTGAGTTCAATAATTTCAGACAACGAGCCCCATTATTTTGTATTTACTTTCTAATTTATTTCTGTATTTTATTTTATTTTTAAACATGTTCTAGTCTCAAACTTATTTTTCATGTTTTTGCTCTCGTACAGACCTATTCATTTTTCTGCGATTAACACTCTAACTGGACTCATGCTTTGTCTTTTGCTCCAACGAGTTACTCTCCAGTTGTTTTCTGCTCCATGACAACTGTCACCTAGCCTCTCTCCTCTTCCCCCATCACAGACCTTCCTTCTTGATCTACTTCCCCGTCTCCCCTCTCACTTGCTCTAGCTTTTTCCAGTTCTGAGGTAGGATCGCAAACCTGAAATGTTAACTCAGTTTCACTCTCTGCAGATGCTGCCAGACCTGCTGAGTATTTCAAACACTTTCTGGTCTCATTTCACTGAACACAAGGCGACGTTCACATGGGGAATTAGATAGGAGGGGGTGTTCACGGGGGAATTAGACAGGAGGGGTGTTCACAGAGGGAATTAGACAGGAGGGTGGTTTTCACAGTGGGGACTTATATCGGAGGGGGATGTGCAAAGTGGAACTTATAGAGGAGGGGGTATTTAGAGGTGGAATTAGACAGGAGGGGGCGTTGAACAGCGTGGGAAATTATACATGAGGGCGTGGTGTCCTTTGGGCAATTCGACAGCAGTACGGTTTTCACGGTTGTGGGGAATTAGACAGCAGGGCTGGATGTTCACCAGGGCTGAATTAGACAGGAAGGGGTTAGAAAGAAAGGTTTTCTTCAAAGACGTTCTGAAGATTGCAGGCACTGCAGGAAAGGTGTGAGGGCATTGGCGTGGGTATGGAAAAGATTCATGAGAATGGTTCCAGGGATGAGGAACTTCAGTTATGAAGATAGATTGGAGAAGTTCCGATAGGCTTAATGAGAGAGGAAGTAGAAGAGGGCCTGAAATCCTTAAAAATGGACAAATTATCAGGGCCGCATGGAATGTATCCCAGACTATTAACAGAAGTCAGTGAGGAAATAGCAGCTGTTCTGAGGGTCATCCTCACAGGTGACGTACCAGAGGATTGGAGGTCTGCAAAGGTTTTACCATTGTTTAGAAAGGGTGCGAGGGATAGCCCAAATAATTATAGGCCTGTCAGTCAGAACTTGATAGTGGGCAAATAATTAGAGACAATTATGAAAGAAAGAATAACTGTTGCATAGAAAGGCACAGATTACTCAGGGATAGTGAGTGTGGATTTGCTAAGGGAAGGTCGTGTCTTTCTGATTTTATTGAATTTTTTGAGTAAGTAACAAGTAGGATTGATGAGGGTAGTTCAGTAGATGTTGTCCACATGGATTTTGTAAGGCATTTGACAAGGTCCCACATGGCAATTTGTCGGAAAGTTTATAGATTATGGGACTCCGGGGAATGTGGCGAGTTGGATCCAAAATTGACAGGAAACAACGAGCAATGCTCGACGTATGTTTTTGCTAATGGAAAGCGGTTTCCAGTGGTGTTCCACAGAGCTCAGTGTTGGGTCCCTTGCTGTTTGTGGTATATATTAATGATTTGAGATTTAAATGTGGGAGGTAAGATTGGGAAAGTTGCAGCTGACACAAAAATTGGCCGTGTAGTTGTTAGTGAAGAGGATAGCTGTGGACCCCAGAATTATATCAATGGTCTGGTTGAATGGGAAGAAAAGTGGCAAATGGTATTCAATCCAGAGAAGCGTGAGGTAATGTATTTGGGGAGCGCGAACAAAGTGAGGGAATACACGGGAGTATATTGAGAAGGGTAGAGTAAGTGAGAGACCTTGGAATGCTGGAACTATATAAAATACGGGTTTGACCACAGTTGAAGGATTGTGTACAGTTCTGGTCACCATATTGCAAGAAGTACATAATTGCTCTGAAGAGAGCACAGAGGAGATTTACAAGAATGTTGCCAGGGCTCGGAGGTTGCAGCAATGAGGAAAGATTGGTTAGGCTAGGTTTCTTATCCGTAAAACAGAGGAGGCAAAGGAGTGACTTAATAGATATGTACAAAATTATGAGGGGACTAGATAGAGTAGACAGGCAGGGTCTGTTTTCCCCAGCGGAGAGGTCACTTACCAGGGGACACAGATTTAAGGTGATTGGTTGAAGGATTAGAGGGGACATGAGGAAAAGATTTTTACATCCAGAGTGTTGTGGGTGTCTGGAATTAACTGCCAGAAATGGTGGTGGACGAAGAAACCTTCGATTCTTTTAAAAATTACCTGGACATGCACCTGAAGTGCTGTAACCGGCAAAGCTATGGACCAGGTGCTGGAAAGTGGGATTAGATTGGGCAGCTAGTTTTTTCGGCCGGCACAGACACGATGGGCTGAATGGCCTCCTTCTGTGCCATAATTTTTCTCTGGTTCCATGGTTCTAATGGAACCAAGCGATGTCAGTCGCAGTGAAAGAGGCCAAATTCAGAGGCATGAAAAGGTTTGCTGCAGGTTTGGCGGAGAGGCTAGTGATGGGGAGGTGAAAGGATGCAGAGGTATTTTAACTCAATCGTAAGAACTTTAACTATAAGGTGTTAGAGAAATGGGAGCCAAAGCGGCTGAGTGAAGGTGAGGGTGATGGGTGAGCGGGACATGGTAAAGAGTGGACATCAGCAGCATAGTTTTGGACTGGTTGACCTTGACATGTGGCCGGTTAGAATTGTGGAAATGGAGTCAGAAGGAGGCACAGTTCTAATTTTACTGGAGACATTACCTAATGTAGAAGAAACAGGTAAATGTACGAACATATGGACATACGAATTAGGAGCAGAAGTAGGCCATTCGGTCCCTCGAGTCTCCTCTACAATTCAATAAGGACATGGGCGATCTGTTATGTCTTGAATTCCACAAGCCCATCTACCCGCGATAAGCTTCGATTCCCTTGCCTAACAAGAATCTATCTCCCTCCGCCTTAAAATTATTAATTGACCCCGCCTCCACGACATGCTAACGCAAAAAATTCCAACGTCGCACAGCCCTTTGACAGAAAAAAAAATCTCCTCATCTCGGTCCAAAAAGGGCGAACCTCGAATTTTAAAACAGTGCCCCCTAATTCTGGACTCGCCCACAAGAGGAGACATCCTTTCCACATCCACCTTGTCAAGACCATTGAGGATCTTATGTACGACAATCAAGTCTCCCCTCACTCTTCAAAACTCCAGTGAACACAAGCCCAGTCTGCCCAAACTTTCCTCATAAGATAACCAGCTCATTCCAGTATCAATCTAATAAACCTCCTCTGAACCGCCTCCAAAGCATTCAATGCTGCTGATGTAATGTGTTTGTTCAGGTGAATGTAACTAATAGCAATGATCAGGGGTATAACCGTGTCAGTAGAGACCTATCCCCTGGAAAACTCCGCACCCATCGGAATGGATCAGCTCAGAGTGTCTGCTGGAGCTTTGCTTTCCAGGCGAACAGAAGTCTCTGCTTCTCACAAAAATGGGATATCCATTATTGCCTCAGGTCCTATCCATTTATTATCCAGTAGTTGCTGCAATTAGAGTTCCTGGTAAGCCTGTATATCAGTTGTGAATGGTATAAATCATTGTAAACTGTGCTTCTGTACTTGGTATTATTTCTCACTATGCGATTTACACAGCTTCCTGTTCTAGCAGTTGATTGATGGCACCTCCTAACTTGCAGCTCTTTCAGTCTTGTAGGAGCTACATTAATTCTGTCATGACCTTCGTTTATCCAAATCCGGTATTGTTACTGGATTATTCTGTGTAATGAATGCATTCGAATCAGATGTCTCGGCTCAGAGCAGGAATCAGACTATCAGGAGCTTTGAATAGTTTCATGTTGTGGGTCTAACCTGTCCTGCAATATTTTAATGAATGTGTATTCAGTGACTGATAATGAGATAGCTCATGGATTCTGTATTACAAGGGGACAGAGAAATGTCCTCCCTCCCTAATGACATGGTTCAGTTTAACGAGGATTTCAAACTATTTATTCGTTACCACTGATATAAAATATTATTTCATATTGTGTGTGTCCGACGCTGCTTCAGAGGTCTCGCCACTAAACTGAGTTTGCTGCTGGCTCTTTCACATCTCTTTCTCTGCTTCACTGCGGACCCTTCACTGTCACTGGACTACATTGTAAAACTGAAAGTATTGATGTGATGTTTTATTGGTTTACACTCTATCAGTTGGAATCCAGAGTCTTTCCATTTATCTGTAGATTATCAGCTGCAGCGCTGATGTCGGTGTGTTGTTAATTAAACAATCCCACATTCTAACGGTGTACTTTATAATTCCAGGAGAAGGAATTTCAATGATTGTGAGGTTTGTCAGGAAGAAGCTTTCGATCCTGTTTATTCCATGTATTGTAGATGAAGTGTAGGTGCACAGGTGGAGACTTGGGTAATCTGTAAATAGATCAAGTATATTCACAGAGGCTTTATCATTGAACAAACTAACTCTCAGAATAGAATCATTCAACACAAGAACAGATCCGCCATTCAATACGTTGCTGGCTGATCTTCTGATTCAATTCCCATTTCCTGCCTGCTTACCATATCCCTTGATTCGCTGAGAGAACAAAGATCGGTTAATCCTATTGAATTTGGGGCTGGTGAAGAGACTACAGGTGTGGGATTTTAAGATTGAATAGGATGCGAGAAAGGAGCATTGAGGAACAGTTTGCAGAGGGGGTGTGATCCAGAGTGCTGGAGATGGCGACTGAGAGAAGAAAGGAGAGAAGGAGAAGGGAGAATGGAACAGAAAGAGATAAACAGAAGGACAGAGAGAGAAGGAGAGACAGAGAGAGAGAGACAGAGAGAGAAGTAGCGGTGTGAATAATTCACGAGGATAAACTTCTGGAAAGTCCAGAACAATTAGTGAGAGAAAGTGTGAGTTGAAGTTGTTATTAGGATGTTGTCAGATTGGGGGAGTTCTATTGTTGATATCGCTGCCTTTGTGTTTATCCCTCTCAGACCCTCATTTCATTTTGGAGAAAGTTCATTTTCTTTACATACTGACTGAATAAATAAACAGAACAGAATCAGTAATTCATTAATGGTGATTTGTTCATTAAATCTGTGCTTTAAAATCCCTGTGAATGATAAATTCAATAAAGACTGAGGCTGATTTCATGAATACATTGCTATTTAAATTTAATTGAATGTATGAAGTAGATGTATTGAACATATTTTATAACCAATGAACTGTTCTCTATCATCAATGACGACAGAGATTAATGTTTCAATGCATTAATTGAGTTGTGTTACTGGGATCTCTCCATGACATTTCCTCTAACACGCTGCTGCAGTCTCTCCCTGTGAATCTCATCCTCTCCTCTCACTGTATTGAATCCTCTGTCTCCTCATCCAGTGCATCAGTTTATCCACTTTGCCAAACCATCTGCTTCTTTCTCCCCTCCAGCTCTAACATGTACTTTTCCTTTTGGCTTAAATCTGTCATTTCGTTCTCTATACTTTCACGAGTGGGAACAGTTTCTCTCTATCCACTCTATCTGGACCCCTCATGATTTTGAATACCTCATCAAATCACCTCTCCGCCTTCTGTTCTCCATGGAAAACACTCTCATTTCTCCAATCTATCTTCAGAACTGAAATCCCTCAAGCCTGGAACCATTCTAGGGAATCTGTTCTGTACTCTCTCCAATGCCTTGACATCTTTCCTTAAATGTGGTGCCCAGAACTCGACACAATACTCCAACTGAGGCCGAACTAGTGCCTTATACAATTTCAACATAACCAAATGAAAGATGCTGTCATGGATACACAAATGGGTCCCTGTTATGGCAGTCTTTTTGTGGTGTATGTCGAAAATTCCTTGTTCCATTACTACTCATCCTCCTTCCCCCAACCCTTTTTCCAGTACATTGATGAATGTATCAGTGATGTTTCCTGCTCCCGTTCCGAACTGGAAAACTTCAAACATCATCAACTTTGCTTCCAATTTCCACCTTTCTCTATCCTTCACATGGTCCATCTCCGAGATATTCCTTCCCTTCCTCGACTTCTCTCTCTCCAGCACTGGTGATCGCTTGTCCACTAATATTCAATAT
The DNA here is from genome assembly GCF_036365525.1 of Heterodontus francisci. Taxonomy (NCBI): domain Eukaryota; kingdom Metazoa; phylum Chordata; class Chondrichthyes; order Heterodontiformes; family Heterodontidae; genus Heterodontus; species Heterodontus francisci. Next base: position 682,002 of record NW_027141272.1, read on the forward strand.
AAGCCCATCGGCTCCCACAGCTACTTCGACTACACATCTTCACACTGCCTCCTGCACAGACTCCATATCTGCATAGCTGCAGGCATATCTTTAAATACTTTTCTGAACAAGGGTGTAATATTTTCAATTCTCCAGTCCTCTACTACCAACCCTGAGTGCAAGGAAGACTGAAAAATTATGATCAATGCCTTCACAATTTCCACTCTCATTTCCGTCAGTATCCTTGGATGCATCTCATCCGGCCTGCTGCGTTATCAACTTTATGTATTGACAATCTTTCTAGTACCTCTTCCTTCTCAATTTGCCGATTTTTCAAGTGTATTAATTACCCCCACTTTCACTGTGATTTGGGTAGCATTTTTTTGCTTTGAAAAGGCAGTACAAAGTATTCATTTAATACCTCATCTTTTCCCCATGCCGCCATGTGTACATCCCTATTTTGGTCCCGAATCAACTTTAATCACCTTTTACCACCCTTTTGCTATTTATATTCCTATAGAAGACTTTGGGATTCCCTTTTATGTTAGCTGCCAGACTCTTTTCATACTCTCTCTTCGCTTCTCTGAAATGCTTTTTCACTTCTACTCTGCACTTGATATAATCAGCCATGTTCTCCATTGTACTATGTACCTGAAGTCCGTCATCAGGTCACTTCTTTATTCTTCATCTTCATTCTTTTCTCCTTTGTCATTTACGGGGTCCTGGATTTGTTTGCCGGATCTTTCCCCTTCGAGGGAATATAGCTTTACCGTGCCTGAACTGTCTCATCTTTGGGAGGTTGAATTAATGACCTCATAGTTAAGGCACCCCTAGATAGCAGCGATCATAATATGATTGAATTTTACACTCAGTTTTATGGTGAGAAGAGTGGGTCCAAGACTAGTATTTTAAATTTAAAAATGGACAATTATAAGGTCATGAAAAGAGAGCTAGATAAAGTGAACTGGCAAATCAGGTTAAAGGATAGGCCAATAGAGATGCAGTGGCAGACATTTAAGGGGATATTTCATAATACACACAGAATAGATATATTTCAACGAGAAGGAAAAATTCCAAAGGTGGGACCCACCATCCGTGGTTAACTAAAACAGTTAAAGTTAGTATAAAACTTTTTTTAAAAGCCTATAATTGTGCAACGATGGGAGGCAGGTTAGAAGATTGGTCAGAATATAATAAACATCAAAGAATGCCGGAAAGATTGATAAGGAGTGTAAAATTACAGGACGAGAGTAAACTAGCTAGAAGTAAAAAAAAGCCAGATAGTAAGAGTTTCTATAGATATTTAAAGAAAAGAGGTAACAAAGTAAGCGTTGGTTTGGTAAAATGTGAGTCTGGAGAATGAATAATGGATAATAAGGAGATGGCAGATGAACTGAACTATTATTAAAAGCAGGGAATTTAGAAAAAAATCAAGGTAATCAGGCAAAATCAACATGGTTTAGTGTAAGGGAAATCATGTTTAACCAATTTAATGGAGTTCTTTGACAGAGTTACATGTGCTATGGATAAAGGGGAACCGGTCAATATATTGTATTTGGATTTACAGAAGGCATTTGATAAGTTGCCACATTAAAGGCTATTGCAGAAAATAAAAGTTCATGGTGTGGGGGTATCATATTGGCATGGACAGAAGATTGCTTAGCTGACAGAAAACAGAGAGTAGGCATAAATGGGTCATACTCTGGTTGGAAAGATTTAACGAGTGGTGTGTCACAGGGATCAGTGCTGGGGCCTCAACGTTTTACAATTTATATAAATGACTTGGATGAAGGGCCCGAAGGTATGGTTGCTAAATTTGCTGATGACACAAAGATAGGTCGGAAAGTAACTTGTGAAGCGGACACAAGGAGTTTACAAATGGATATAGATTGGTTAAGTGAGTGGGCAACACCTGGCACATGGAGTATTAAGTGGGACAATGGGAAATTGTCCACTTTGGCAGGAATAATAAAAAATAAGCATAAGTCTTTTCTTTTATATCATGTCTTTCACAAAGGTTTCAAGCTGCTTCACAAAAGGAACTATGGACAATAAACAGGGCAGCACGGTGGCGCAGTGGTTAGCACCGCAGCCTCACAGCTCCAGCGACCCAGGTTCAATTCTGGTTACTGCCTGTGTGGAGTTTGCAAGTTCTCCCTGTGACCACGCGGGTTTCCCCTGGGTGCTCCAGTCTCCTCCCACAGCCAAAGACTTGAAGATTGATCGGTAAATTGGCCATGAGAAATTGCCCCTGGTATAAGTAGGTGGTCGGGGAATTGAGGGAAGGTGGGGATGTGGTAGGAATATGGGATTAATGCAGGATTAGTATAAATGGGTGGTTGATGGTCGGCACAGACTCGGTGGGCCCAAGGGCCTGTTTCAGTGCTGTATCTCTAAATAAAAAATAAAATATCTAAATGGTGAGAGATTTCAGATCTCTGAGATGCAGAGGAATCTGGGTTTCCTAGTGCATGAATCGCAGAGGTTAGTATGCAGTAATTAGGAAAGCTAATAGAATGTTATCGTTTATTGTGAGGGGAATTGAACGAAAAAGTAGGGAGGTTATGCTTCAGCTACACAGGGCATTGATGAGAACACATCTGGAGTCCTGTGTGCAGCGCTGGTCTCCTGATTTAAGGAAGGATGTAAATTCGTTGGAAGCAGTACAGAGAAGGTTAATTTGACTAATACCTGGAATGGGCGGGCTGACTTATGAGGAAAAGTTGGTCAGGCTAGGCTTGTATCCACTGGAATGTATAAGAGTAAGATGCGATTGGATTGAAACATATAAGATCCTGAGGGGCCTTGACAGGGTTGATGTTGAAAGGATGTTTCCCCTTGTGGCATATCTAGAACTAGGGGTCACAGTTTAAAAATAATGGGTTGCGTATCTAAGACAGAGATGAGATATTTTTCCTGTCAGAGCGTTGTGAGTCTTTGGAATTCTCTTGCTCAAAATGTGGTGAGCAGAGCCTTTGAATATTTTTAAGGCAGAGGTAGATAGATTCCTGATAAGTAAGGGTGTGGAAGGTTATCAGGTGTAGATGGAAATGTTTAGTAATCAGTTCAGCCATGAACTTATTGAATGGCAGAGCAGGCTTGAACGAGGAAGTGGTCTACCCCTGCTCCTAATTCATATGTTCGTATGTTCATTTGAAAGTAAGCCATTGTTCAGCTATTGTTTTTTCCTGCCAAATGTTGATTCAAATTTATTCCACACAGATCCATTCTTACCTCATTTAGATTGTCGTTCCCCAATTAACTGTTTTTGACTCTCGATTATAAGAGGCAGATTGCATATGGCATTGGAAGGATGCATGAGAATGAACAGAGGCTGCTGGAGTTGTGTACCTATCACAATCTCTGCATCACCAACTCGTTCTTTCATACTAAACCCTGTCACCAGGTTTCACGGTGGCACGCAAGCTCACGTCATTGGCACCAGCTGGACCTCATCATCACAAGGCGAGTCTCTTTAAACAGTGTCCAAATCACACGCAGCTTCCACAGTGCGGACTGCGACACTGAGCACTCCCTGGTGTGCAGCAAGGTTACAGTCAAAACAAAGAAGCTGCATCACTCCAAGCAGCAGAGCCGCCCGCGCATCAAAACTAACAGAATTTCTTATCCACACCTGTTGCATAAGTTTCTAAATTCACTTGAAAAAGCCCTTCAAAACATTCCTACAGGTGATGCAGAGACCAAGTGGGCCCACATCAGAGACGCCATCTACAACTCAGCAATGACCACCTATGGCAAACGTGAGAAGCAGAATGCAGACTGGTTTCAATCTCACTTTGAAGAGCTGGAAACGGTCATAGCCGCTAAACACGTTGCACTGTTGAACTACAAGAAAACCCCCAGCGAGTTAACATGCGTCGCACTTAAAGCAGCCAGAAGTGCTGCACAAAGAACAGCCAGGCGCTACACAAATGACTACTGACAACATCTATACAGTCGTATTCAGGTGGTCTCCGAGACTGGAAACATCACAGGAATGTGTGATGGCATTAATTGAACTTTTGGGCCAACCATCAGGAAGATCGCCCCTCAAATCTAAATCAGGGGACACGATCACTGACCAACGCAAGCAAATGGACCGCTGGGTGGAGCACTACCTAGAACTGTACTCCAGGGACAATGTTGCCACTGAGACCGCCCTCAATGTAGCCCAGTCTCTGCCAGTCATGGATGAACTGGACAAACACCCAAAGAAATCGGAACTCAGTGATGCCATTGATTATCTAGCCAGTGGAAAAGCTACTGGGAAGGACAGCATTACCCCTGAAATAATCAAGAGTCCCAAGCCTGCTAGACTCTCAGAACTCCATGAACTGCTTTGCCTGTGCTGGGATGAGGGAGCAGTACCACAGGACATGCGCGATGCCAATATCATCACCTTCTATAAGAAAAGGGTGACCGTGGTGACTGCAACAACGACCATTGAATTTCCCTACTCAGCATAGTGGGGAAAGTCTTTGGTCGAGTCGTTTTCAACAGGCTCCAAAAGCTGGCTGAGCGTGTCTACCTTGAGGCACAGTGTGTCTTTCGAGCAGAGAGATCCACCATTGACATGCTGTTCTCCCATCGTCAGCTACAGGAGAAATGCTATGAACAACAAATGCCCCTCTATGTTGCTTTCATAGATCTCACCAAAGCCTTTGACCTCATCAGCAGACGTGGTCTCTTCAAACTACTAACAAAGATCGGATGTCCACCAAAGCTACTAAGTATCATCACCTCATTCCATGACAATATGAAAGGCACAATTCAGCACAGCGGCACCACATCAGACCCCTTTCCTATCCTGAGTGGCGTGAAACAGGGCTGTGCTCTCGCACCCACACTGTTTGGGATCTTCTTTGCCCGGCTGCTCTCACATGCGTTCAAGTCTTCATAAGAAGGAATTTTCCTCCACACAAGATCAGATGGCAGGTTGTTCAACCTTGCCCGTCTGAGAGCGAAGACCAAAGTATGGAAGGTCGTCATCAGGGAACTCCTCTTTGCTGGCGGTGCTGCTTTAACATCTCACACTGAAGAGTGTCTGCAGGGACTCATCGACAGGATTGCAGCTGCCTGCAACGAATTTGGCCTAACGATCAGCCTCAAGAAAATAAACATCGTGGACCAGGACATCAGAAATGCTCCATCCATCAATATCGGCGACCACACTCTGGAGGTGGTTCAAGAGTTCACCTACCTCGGCTCAACTATCACCAGTAACCTGTCTCTCGATGCAGAAATCAACAAGCAGATGGAAAAGACATCTGCTTCTATGTCGAAACTGGCCAAGAGAGTGTGGGAAAATGGCGCACTGACACGGAACACAAAAGTCCGAGTGTATCAGGCCTGTGTCCTCAGTACCTTGCTCTAAGGCAGCGAGGCCTGGACAATGTATGTCAGCCTAGAGCGACATCTCAATTCATTCCATCTTCGCTGCCTCCGGAGTATCCTTGGCATCAGGTGGCAGGACCATATCTCCAACGCAGAAGTCCTCGAGGTGGCTAACATCCCCAGTATATACACACTACTGAGCCAGTGGCACTTGAGATGTGTTGGCCATGTAAGCCGCATGGAAGATGGCAAGATCCCCAAGGACACATTGTACAGCGAGCTCGTCACTGGTATCTGACCCAGCGGCCGTCCATGTCTCCGCTTTAAAGACATCTGCAAATGCGACATGAAGTCCTGTGACATTGATCACAATTCTTGGGAGTCAGTTGCCAGTGATCGCCAGAGCTGGCGGGCAGCCATAAAGGCGGGGCTAAAGATTGCTGAGTCGAAGAGACTTAGCTGTTGGCAGGACAAAAGACAGAACCACCAGGGGAGAACCAACTGTGTAACAGTCCCAACAACGAATTTTATCTGCAGCACCTGTGGAAGAGTCTGTCACTCTAGAATTGGCCTTTATAGCCACTCCAGTCGCTGCTTCACAAACCACTGACCACCTCCAGGCGCTTACCCATTGTCTCTAGAGACAAGGAGGCCAAAGAAGAAGACTCTGGATTGCTCTTTGTCGTTTCCCAGAGCCAACCTAAACCTTATGATACGATGATCACTGTCCTCTAAATATGCTCCGACTGTCACTTGATCAACTTGTCCCACCTCATTCCCATGAACCAGGTCGAGCAGAGCTTCCTTTCAGAAACATAATGCTGCAGAATTCTTTTTCCTAAACACTGTCTATGAACAGTTCCTCTGTAACCTTTACATTACAAGCATCCCAGTCTATATTCAGATAATTCAAGTTCCCCATTATAACGACTCTATCATTTGAGTTTTCCTGAAAATAGACGCATTTTGTTGAAGCCTTTATCTTGCACTCATTTGGACAAATCACATGAATACAGATGCAAGGGAAAGCTACTAATTTATACCGTATGAAAAGAGAATGCTGATTTGTGAGAAAGTGCACTCTAACTGGTAGAGGCGTTGCCATGGAGAATGAATTAGCTTGTTCTGACTGATAGTTAAATCCCAACCTTTTTTGAAATTGAAATCAGGCAGGTTGTCTCTGATTGTTGGAGGCATTGCCCTAAGGAATGAACCAGCGAATGGCTGCCACTTATTTGTTTCACTGAAACAATTGTAATGTGTTTTGAACAGGGTCCTGTGTGTTAATATATGTAGCTTCCAGTCCACACAAAAGCACCACACTGCGAACTCCACTGACAATCTTGAATTGATTGTCAGCGTAATTCTTGGCACACTGAGGATTATTTAGCAAATGTTGTCCAATTGCAGAATTGCAGTGGGTTGGGTACAGCCTGTACTTTGCCCTTTGCGAACATCGGAAGAGATGTGTTCTTTGATATGATCCACCAATCTTTGGGATGTAAGGCCTGTTTACCTCGCATCATACTGGCATTGACATCCATATTTCACATTATTCAATTGTGTGATAGGCAGGGCGTTTTTTTGGCTTGACGGAATCATCCTGTTGGTTGAGAACACTACGCGTGTTGTTGCTGCATAGCAGCAGTGTCAAACAGCTAGCTTCATCCGTTCATGAGGATTTGGTGCTTTTTAAATCTGCAATTCCACTCTCCCTCTCTCCAGGTCTCCAGTCTTTGGTGCTTTTTAAATCCACTCCTCTCTCACTGCTCCTCTCCAGGTATCCAAAGCACCAAAGCCAAATAATTACAGGCCGGTCAGTCTAACCTCAAGAGTGGAAAAATTATTTGAATCTCCTCTGAGAGACAGGATAAACTGTCAGTTAGAAAGACATGGGTTAATCAAGGAGAGTCAGCATGGATTTGTTCAGGGATGATCTCGTCTAACCAACGTGATCGAATTTTTTGAAGGATTAACAGGGAAGACAGATGAGGGTAGTTCAGTTGATGTGGTCTATATGAATTTTAGCAAGGCTTTTGACAAGATACTATATGGCAGACTGGTTAAAAAATAAAATCCCGTGAATCCATAGAAATGCAGCAAATTGGCTCAGTGACAGGAAACAAAGGGTAATTGTTGACGGCTATTTCAGTGACTGGAGAGCTGCTTCCAGTGGCGTTCCACAGGGCTCAGTACTGGGTCGCTTGCTTTTTGTGGTGTATATTAACGAGTTGGTCATAAATGTAGGGGGCATGATCAAGAAATTTGCGGACGACAGAAAGATTGGCCGTGTGGTAGAGAGCGAGGAGGATAGCTGTTGGCTGCAGGAAGATATTGATGGTCTGTTCAAATGGGCAGAAAAGTGGTAAATGGAGTTCAATCTGCAGAAGTGTGAGGTGATGCATTTGGGGAGGTCAAAAAAGGCAAAGGAGTATTTGATTAATGGGAAAATACTGAGAAGTGTAGAGCAAGTGAGGGACCTTGGACTGAATGCCCACAAATCCCTGAAGGCAACAGAACAGGTCGATAAGGTGGTTAAGGAGGCATATGGAATCCTTTCCTTTATTAACCGAGGTATAGAAGACAAGAGCTGGGAGGTTATGCTGGCGCTGTTTAACTCATTGGTCAGGCCACAAATTGAGTACTGTGTGCAGTTATGGTCACTCATTGCAGAAAGGATGTAATTGCACAATAGAAGGTACAGAGGAGATTTACGAGCATGTTGCCAGGAGTGACAAATGCAGTTGAGATGAAATATTGGATAGGCTGGGATTGTTCTCCGTGGAACAGAGACGGCTGAGTGGAGATCTGATTGAACTGGACAAAAATATGAGGGGCCTGGATAGAATGGAGGTGAAGGGTCTTTTCACCTTAGCAGAGAGGTCAGTGACGAGGGGGCATATATTTAAACTGATTTATAGAAGAATTAGAGGGGATATGAGGAAAAACATTTTCACCCAGAGGGTGGTGATAGTCTGAACTCACTGCCTGAAAGGGTAGTTGAAGTAGAGACCTTCAATTCTTTCAAAGTGAGTCTGCATATGCACCTCGAGTTCCGCAATCTGCAGGGCTACGGAGCAAATGCTGGAAGGTGGGATTCGAATAGGTGCATAGTTTTTCAGCCGGCACAGACACGATGGGTCAAGTGGTCTCTTTCTCTGTCTTAAACATTCTACGATTCTATGAAATTCCGAAGTTTTCTTTCGGCATGTAAGTAGTAAAAGGGTGGTAAGAGGAGGGGTGGGGCCGATTAGAGGCTAGAAAGGGGATTTACACATAGAGGCAGAGGGCATAGCTGAGGTATTAAATGAATGCTTTGCATCTGTCTTTCCCAAGGAAGAAGATGCAACTCAGGCAATCTTTCTTAGAATCAGGGCTGTCCCCAGAGGACTGGAGAGTTGTAAAGGTTACACCCTTGTTCACAAAAGGGACTAGAGAAAAACCCAGCAACTATAGGACAGTCATTTTAACTTCAGTGGTCGGAAAACATCGAGAAAAAATAATTCGGGACAAAATCAATAGTCACGTGGATAAATGTGGGTTAATTATGGAAATCCAGCATGGAGTTCCTATGGAAAATCATGCTGAACCAACTTGCTGGAATTTTGTGAGGAGGCAACAGAGAGGATTGATGAAGGCAATGCTGTTGATGTGGTGTACATGGACATTCAAAAGGCGCTTGATACAGTGCTACACAACAAACTTGTGAGAAAACTTGTAGCTCATGAAATAAAAGGGATGGTCGCAACATGGATACGGAATTGTCTTGATAGGAAGGAAACAAAGATCCGTGATGGGACTCTTGCTTTTCCTGATACATATTAATAAACTACACCTTGGTGTACAGGGCACAATTGCAACGTTTGCAGATGATACGAAACTTGGAAGCATTGTGAATTGTGAGGAGAATAGTGTAGAATTTCAAAAGGACATAGACAAGTTGGTGGAATGGGCAGACAGGTGGCACATGAAGTTCAATGCCAAGAAATGTAACGTAATTCATTTTGGTAGGGAGAACATAGAGAGACAATATAAAATAAAGGGCACAATTCTAAAGGGGTGCAGGAGCAGAGGGACCTGGGTGTAATTGTGCATAAGTCAGTGAAGGTGGCAGGATCGGCTGAGAGAGCAGTTAATAACGCATATAGTATTCCAGACTTCATTAATAGGGGGCATAGAGTACAAGAGCATGGAAGCTATGTTGAACTTGTACAAGACACTAGTTCCTCCTCAGGTGGAGTATTGGGTCTATTTCAGTGTGCCACACTTTCGGAAAGACATGAGGGTATTGGAGAGAGTACCAAAGAGATTCGTGAGAATTGTTCCAGAGGTGAAGAATTTCAGTTACGAATATAGATCGGAGAAGAATGACGAGAGTTAGATTAGATCCAATCAAGGATAGTAGTGGGAAGTTGTGTGTGGAATCAGAGGAGATAGGGGAAGTGTTAAATGAATATTTTGCGTCAGTATTTACAGTAAAGAAAGAAAATGTTGTCGAGGAGAATACTGAGATTCAGACTACTAGGCTAGATGGGATTGAGGTTCACAAGGAGGAGGTGTTATCAATTTTGGAAAGTGTGAAAATAGATAAGTCCCCTGGGCCAGATGGGATTTATCCTAGGATTCTCTGGGAAGCTAGGGAGGAGATTGCAGAGCCTTTGTCCTTGATCTTTATGTCGTTATTGTCGACAGGAATAGTGCCAGAAGACTGGAGGATAGCAAATGTTGTCTCCTTGTTCAAGAAGGGGAGTAGAGACAGCCCTGGTAATTATAGACCTGTGAGCCTTATTTCGGTTGTGGGTAAAATGTTGGAAAAGGTTATAAGAGACAGGATTTATAATCATCTTGAAAAGAATAAGTTCATTAGCGATAGTCAGCACGGTTTTGTGAAGGGTAGGTCGTGCCTCACAAACCTTATTGAGTTTTTCGAGAAGGTGACCAAACAGGTGGATGAGGGTAAAGCCGTGGATGTGGTGTATATGGATTTCAGTAAGGCGTTTGATAAGGTTCCCCACGGTAGGCGATTGCCGAAAATACGGAAGTATGGGGTTGAAGGCGATTTAGAGCTTTGGATCAGAAATTGGCTAGCTGAAAGAAGACAGAGGGTGGTGGTTGATGGCAAATGTTCATCCTGGAGTTTAGTTACCAGTGGTGTACCGCAAGGTTCTGTTTTGGGGCCACTGCTGTTTGTCATTTTTATAAATGACCTGGAAGAGGGTGTAGAAGAGTGGGTTAGTAAATTTGCGGATGACACTAAGGTCGGTGGAGTTGTGGATAGTGCCAAAGGATGTTGTAGGGTTCAGACAGACATAGATAGGCTGCAGAGCTGGGCTGAGAGATGGCAAATGGAGTTTAATGCGGAAGAGTGCGAGGTGATTCACTTTAGAAGGAGTAACAGGAATGCAGAGTACTGGGCTAATGGGAAGATTCTTGGTAGTGTAGATGAACAGAGAGATCTTGGTGTCCAGGTGCATAAATCTCTGACTGTTGCCACCCAGGTTAATAGGGCTGTTAAGAAGGCATATGGTGTGTTCGCTTTTATTAGTAGGGGGATCGAGTTTCGGAGCCACGAGGTCATGCTGCAGCTGTACAAAACTCTGGTGAGACTGCACCTGGAGTATTGCGTGCAGTTCTGGTCACCGCATTATAGGAAGGATGTGGAAGCTATGGAAAGGGTGCAGAGGAGATTTACTAGGATGTTGCCTGGTATGGAAGGAAGGTCTTACGAGGAAAGGCTGAGGGACTTGAGGTTGTTTTCGTTGGAGAGAAGGAGGAGGAGAGGTGACTTAATAGAGACATATAAGATAATCAGAGGGTTAGATAGGGTGGATAGTGAGAGTCTTTTTCCTCGGATGGTGATGGCAAACACGAGGGGACAGAGCTTTAAGTTGAGGGGTGATAGATATAGGACAGATGTCAGAGGTAGTTTCTTTACTCAGAGAGTAGTAGGGGTGTGGAACGCCCTGCCTGCAGCAGTAGTAGACTCACCAACTTTAAGGGCATTTAAGTGGTCATTGGATAGACATATGAATGAAAATGGAATAGTGTAGGTCAGATGGTTCCACAGGTCGGCGCAACATCGAGGGCCGAAGGGTCTGTACTGCGCTTTAATGTTCTAATTCTAATTCTAAGTTAGGACAATTTTATTTGAGGAACAGAAGGCTAAGAGGTGATTTGATAGAGGTATTCAAAATCATGAGGTGTCTGGACAGAGTCGATAGAGAGAAACTGTCCCACACGTGAAAGGATCAAGAATTAGAGGGCACAGATTTAAAGTATTTGGCAACAGAAGCAAAAGTGACATGAGGAAAAACTTTTTCACGCAGCAAGTGGTTAAGGTCTGGAATGTGCTGCCTGGGAACCTGGTGAAGGCAGCTTCAATTGAAGCATTCAAAAGGGAATTAGATAGTTATGTGAAAAGGAAGAATGTGCAGGGTTATGGGAAGAAGGAAGGGGAATGGACCTGAGGGAATGTCTCTTTCAGAGAGCCAGTGCAAACATGATGGGCCGAATGGCCACCTTCTGCGCTGTAACAATTCTGTTATTCTGTGATGTTTTGGTGCTTTTTTTTAATCTACTCTTCTCCCGCTGCTCCTCTCTTATTGACCAGCTTTTGGTTCTTTTTAAATCAGCACCATTCGTGACTCCTCAGATACTGAAGCAGTCCGTGTTGAATTGCAGCAAGACCGGGACAATATCCAGGCTTGGGCTGATAAGTGGCAAGTAACATTCGCACCACACAAGTGCCAGGCAATGATAATCTCCAAAAAGAGAGAATCTAACCATGTCCCCTTGAAATTCAACAGCATTACCATCGCTGAATTCCCCACTATCAACATGCTAGGGGTTACCATTGACCACAAACTGAACTTGAGTAGCCATATAAACACTGTGGCTACAAGAGCAGGTCAGAGGCTAGGAATCCTGAGGTGAGTAACTCACCTCCTGTCTCCCCAAAGCCTGTCCACAATCTACAAGGCACAAGTCAGGAGTATGATGGAATACTCTCCACTTTCCTGGATGGGTGCAGCTCCAACAACACTCAAGAAGCTCGACACCATCCAAGACAAAGCAGCCCGCTTGATTGCCACCCCATCTACAAACATTCACTCCCTCCATCACCGACACACAGTGACAGCAGTGTGTACCATCTACAAGATGCACTGCAGCAATGCGCCAAGGCTCCTTAGACAGCACCTTCCAAACCCACGACCTCTACCAACTAGAAGGAAAAGGGCAGCAAATACATGGGAACACCACCACCTGCAAGTTCCCCTCCAAGTCATGCACCATCCTGACTTGGAACTATATCGCCGTTCCTTCACTGCCACTGGGTCAAAATCCTGGAACACCCTTCCTAACAGCACTGTGGGTATACCTACCCCAAATGGACTGCTGCGGTTCAAGAAGGAAGCTCACCACCATCTTCTGAAGGGCAATTAGGGATGGGCAATAAATGCTGGCCTGGCCTGCGACGCCCACATCCCATGAATGAATATAAACTCCTCTCCCACTGCCCCTCTCTAATTCACCAGGTTTTGCTGCTTTATCAGTCCACTCCTCTTCCGCTGTTGTTGGGGCTGTTACACAGTTGGCTCTCCCAATGCGCTTCTGTCTTTTTTCCTGCCAACTGCTAAGTCTCTTCGACTCGCCGCTCTTTAGCCCCGCCTTTATGGTTGCCCGCCAGCTCTGGAGATCACTGGCAACTGACTCCCACGACTTGTGATTAATGTCACAGGACTTCATGTTGCTTTTGCAGACGTCTTTAAAACGGAGAGACGGACGGCCGGTGGGTCTGATACCAGTGACGAGCTCGCTGTAGAATGCCTCCTTGGGGATTCTGCCATCTTCTATGTGGCTCACATGGCTAAGCCATGTCAAGCGCCGCTGGCTCAGTAGGATGTATATGCTGGGGATGTTGGCCGCCTCAAGGACTTCTGAGTTGGAGATACAGTCCTGCCACCTGATGCCAAAGATTCTCCGGAGGCAACGAAGATGGAATGAATTGAGACGTTGCTCTTGGCTGACATACGTTGTCCAGGCCTCGCTGCTGTTGAGCAAGGTACTGAGGATACAGGCTTGAAACATTCGGTATTTCCCATGCGCTTGTTGATTTCTGCATCGAGAGACAGGTTACTGGTGATAGTTGAGCCTAGGTAGGTGAACTCTTGAACCACTTCCAGAGCGTGGTCACCAATATTGATGGATGGAGCATAACGAAGCATTGCTTAGTTACTAATGAAGAAGGGTCACTGACCCGAAACGTTAACTCTGCTTCTCTTTCCACAGATGCTGCCAGACCTGCTGAGTGATTCCAGCATTTCTTGTTTTTATTTCAGATTTCCAGTATCCGCAGTATTTTGCTTTTATTATTGCTTAATTACTGACTAAATAAACATAATAAAATCAGTTCTTCACTGATGGTAATGCATTATTTAAATACTGCACTTTAAAATCTCTGTGCCTGCTGAATTCAATAACAAGTGAGGCTGTCATCGTAATGTATTTAAATTTATATTTAATTGCCTGTAAATACTAAATACATTGACTATATTGTCTAACAGATGAACAGTTCTCCAATACCAATAACCACAGATATTTTTGTTTGAATGTATTAATTCAGTTGTGTTACTGGGATCTATAGATTAGATTTCCTCTAACACTCTGCTGCAGTCTTACCCTGTGAATCTCAGCATCTCCTCTCACTGTATTGAACCCTCTGTCTCCTCAGACATTGTGTCAGTTTATCCACTTTCCCATACCATCTGCTCCAGTCTCCCCTTCAGTACCAACATGTCCTTTTCCTTCTCTCCTTCCCAAACTCATTCACTGGTTCCACCTCCAGCTGCGTCTTCCAAATAAATCCCAACCCTCAAACTCACCGCAGCAGCTCTCAGAATTGTCCCATTTTGTACCAGTCCCTGTCGGCTTTCTGAACCCACAGCAAGAAACCATCTGCACATCCCGCTGCCCTAAACATTCCCGATCAACAGTCTGGAGACAAATTCCCATTTAACCCATGAGATTCCATCTCTGGAAAACCCTTTCTCATTCCCCCACAGGCACTGCATCCTCACTCTGTACTTCCAGTAGATCCAGTGTTGACCATATTCACTTTCTGTCTCAATTTCCCATTTCATTATTAATAATTGTGTTTTAAACATTTCACTGCGACAAAGCACTGCCCAGGTCAATGAATCAGTTTTCACTGTTGGATGCAGCAACAAAGCTGGAAATTTCAGCCCAGATCCTGTCAAACTGTTGCTTTGTCTCCAGGTCTGATCAGTAATGTTCTGCTTCCTTTTCTCTCTCTTCCAGTTAACCTGGTGGCGATTGTGATCCTGTCCCGAGGAAAGTGTGGTCTCTCCAAATGTACCAGTGTCTACCTGGTGGGAATGGCAGTGGCTGATTTCCTGGTCGTTATCAATAATCTCATCTTGTTGTGGATTGTTTTATTTTATTTCCCAGATTCCTTCCTGAGTACTATGCCCATGTGTGCTCTTATTACAGTTCTGAGTTCTGCAGCCATAGCAACTTCTGTCTGGCTCACAGTCACTTTCACCTTTGATAGATTTGTGGCCATTTGTTGTGAGAAGCTGAGAGCAAAATATTGCACCAAGAAAATGGCAGCTGTGGTTGTCGGAACAGTGAGTGTGCTGGGATTTTTACTGTCTGTCCCCTGGTACTTTACACTTGAAAACGAGGAAAGTATTGATAGTGTTCCCATGGGATGTGCTTTTAAACTAAGCTTCTTCACTTCCGCCACATGGGAGGCATTTCAATTGTTGTATTACATTTTAAACCCTTGTGTCCCGGTCTTTATGATTTTACTGCTCAATGTTCAGACGGTCAGACGTATTTTATTCTCCAGTAAAGTCCACAGGGGTTTCCGGTGCCACAGCAATGGAGAGAATCACAAAGACCCAGAGATGGAGAATCGCATAAAATCTATTATTTTACTCTTCAATATATCTGGCAGTTTTATATTGTTATGGATGACCCGGGTTGTGTTTATCATTTATAAACGAATTGCAGATATTCGGTATTATCCGTCCTAACTGACCCTCACTTAATCACTGAACACACATCACTAATGCTGCAGGCTCTCAGTTCCTGCACCAACATGTGTATTTACACTGTGACCCAGACTAAATTCAGAGAGGAACTGAAGAAGGCGGTGAAATACCCTTTCAATCTCATTGTTAAATTAGTGAAATTATAGGAAGAGAGAAACACTGGAACGAAACCCCATTTCGTATTCTAGTCCCTACACTCCCCACAGGACAGAAAATGAAGATTACATTCACAGCACTGAGTACTGAAATGATTTTTAATCTGATTCTGAGTAGACATATTGTTGAGAATCTGACCTATTGAGGAGGGACTTGCTCTGCCCGCCCTCCCACCATCTCCATCTGCTGATGTCCCTGTCTCACTGCAGTTACTGTCTCCCTCCCACCATCTCCACCTGCTGGTGTCCATCTCTCAAAGCAGTTACTGCTCCCTCCCCCTCACAACCTCCACCTGCTGGTGTCCCAGTCTCACTGCAGTTACTGTCCCCCTCCCACCATCTCCACCTGCTGGTGTCCATCTCTCAAAGCAGTTACTGCTCCCTCCCCCTCACAACCTCCACCTGCTGGTGTCCCTGTCTCACTGCAGTTACAGCCCCCCTCTCACCACCTCCATCTGCTGGCGTCCCCGTCTCACTTCAGTTACTGCTTCCTGTCACTATCTCCACCTGCTGGTGTCGCTGGCTCACTGCAGTTACTGTCTCCCTCCCACCATCTCCACCTGCTGGTGTCCATCTCTCAAAGCAGTTACTGCTCCCTCCCCCTCACAACCTCCACCTGCTGGTGTCCCAGTCTCACTGCAGTTACTGTCCCCCTCCCACCATCTCCACCTGCTGGTGTCCATCTCTCAAAGCAGTTACTGCTCCCTCCCCCTCACAACCTCCACCTGCTGGTGTCCCAGTCTCACTGCAGTTACTGTCCCCCTCCCACCATCTCCACCTGCTGGTGTCCATCTCTCAAAGCAGTTACTGCTCCCTCCCCCTCACAACCTCCACCTGCTGGTGTCCCTGTCTCACTGCAGTTACAGCCCCCCTCTCACCACCTCCATCTGCTGGCGTCCCCGTCTCACTTCAGTTACTGCTTCCTGTCACTATCTCCACCTGCTGGTGTCGCTGGCTCACTGCAGTTACTGTCTCCCTCCCACCATCTCCACCTGCTGGTGTCCATCTCTCAAAGCAGTTACTGCTCCCTCCCCCTCACAACCTCCACCTGCTGGTGTCCCAGTCTCACTGCAGTTACTGTCCCCCTCCCACCATCTCCACCTGCTGGTGTCCATCTCTCAAAGCAGTTACTGCTCCCTCCCCCTCACAACCTCCACCTGCTGGTGTCCCTGTCTCACTGCAGTTACAGCCCCCCTCTCACCACCTCCATCTGCTGGCGTCCCCGTCTCACTTCAGTTACTGCTTCCTGTCACTATCTCCACCTGCTGGTGTCGCTGGCTCACTGCAGTTACTGTCTCCCTCCCACCATCTCCACCTGCTGGTGTCCATCTCTCAAAGCAGTTACTGCTCCCTCCCCCTCACAACCTCCACCTGCTGGTGTCCCAGTCTCACTGCAGTTACTGTCCCCCTCCCACCATCTCCACCTGCTGGTGTCCATCTCTCAAAGCAGTTACTGCTCCCTCCCCCTCACAACCTCCACCTGCTGGTGTCCCAGTCTCACTGCAGTTACTGTCCCCCTCCCACCATCTCCACCTGCTGGTGTCCATCTCTCAAAGCAGTTACTGCTCCCTCCCCCTCACAACCTCCACCTGCTGGTGTCCCTGTCTCACTGCAGTTACAGCCCCCCTCTCACCACCTCCATCTGCTGGCGTCCCCGTCTCACTTCAGTTACTGCTTCCTGTCACTATCTCCACCTGCTGGTGTCGCTGGCTCACTGCAGTTACTGTCTCCCTCCCACCATCTCCACCTGCTGGTGTCCATCTCTCAAAGCAGTTACTGCTCCCTCCCCCTCACAACCTCCACCTGCTGGTGTCCCAGTCTCACTGCAGTTACTGTCCCCCTCCCACCATCTCCACCTGCTGGTGTCCATCTCTCAAAGCAGTTACTGCTCCCTCCCCCTCACAACCTCCACCTGCTGGTGTCCCAGTCTCACTGCAGTTACTGTCCCCCTCCCACCATCTCCACCTGCTGGTGTCCATCTCTCAAAGCAGTTACTGCTCCCTCCCCCTCACAACCTCCACCTGCTGGTGTCCCTGTCTCACTGCAGTTACAGCCCCCCTCTCACCACCTCCATCTGCTGGCGTCCCCGTCTCACTTCAGTTACTGCTTCCTGTCACTATCTCCACCTGCTGGTGTCGCTGGCTCACTGCAGTTACTGTCTCCCTCCCACCATCTCCACCTGCTGGTGTCCATCTCTCAAAGCAGTTACTGCTCCCTCCCCCTCACAACCTCCACCTGCTGGTGTCCCAGTCTCACTGCAGTTACTGTCCCCCTCCCACCATCTCCACCTGCTGGTGTCCATCTCTCAAAGCAGTTACTGCTCCCTCCCCCTCACAACCTCCACCTGCTGGTGTCCCTGTCTCACTGCAGTTACAGCCCCCCTCTCACCACCTCCATCTGCTGGCGTCCCCGTCTCACTTCAGTTACTGCTTCCTGTCACTATCTCCACCTGCTGGTGTCGCTGGCTCACTGCAGTTACTGTTCCCCTCTCACTATCTCCATCTGCAGGTGTCCCTGTCTTACTGCAGTTACTGCCCCTCGCACCAGCTCTATCTGCTGGTGTTCCTGTCACACTGCAGTTAATGGCCCCTCTCACTACCTCCATCTGCTGGTGCCCTGTCTAACTCCAGTTAATGCCCACTTCTCACCATCTCCATCTGCTGGTATCCCTGTCTCACTGCAGTTACCTCCCCCCTCTCACAACCTCCATCTGTTGTTGTCCCTGTCTCGCTGCAGTTACTGCCCCCTCTCACAATCTCCATCTGCTTGTGTCCCTGTCTGACTCACAAGCTCCACCTACTGGTGTCTCTGTCTCACTGCAGTTGTTGCCCCCTCTCACCATCTCCATCTGCTGGTGTCCCTGTCTCACTGCAGTTATTGCCCCCTCACCATCTCCATCAGCTGATGTCCCTGACTTAATGCAGTTACTCACCCTCGATTTCAATATGCTAAAACAGGATCTTGCCATAGTGGACTGGGAGTAGCTACGTGTAGGAAAGTCTACATCAGACCAGCAGGAGCCATTCGAAGAGGAAATAGTGGAGGTTCAAAGCCAACATGTACCCGTTAAGATTAAGGGTAGGACCAACAAGTCCAGACAACCCTGGATGTCAAGGGATATAGAGGATTGGTTCAGGAAGAAAACGGAAGCTTATTGCAGATTCTAAGCACTGAAAACAGCCGAGGCACTGGAGGTGTATAGAAAGTGCATTGGGTCCTTCAAAAAATGCAATTAGGAGAGTGAAGAAGGGAGATGAAAACACACTATAATAAAAGCAAAATACTGCGGATGCTGGAAATCTGAAACAAAAACAAGAAATGCTGGATTCACTCAGCAGGTCTGGCAGCATCTGTGGAAAGAGAAGCAGAGTTAACGTTTCGGGTCAGTGACCCTTCTTCGGAACTGACAAATATTAGAAAAGTCACAGATTATAAACAAGTGAGGTGGGGGTTGGGCAAGAGATAACAAAGGAGAAGGTGCAGATTGGACCAGGCCACATAGCTGACCAAAAGGTCACAGAGCAAAGGCAAACAATATGTTAATGGTGTTTTGAAAGACAAAGCATTAGCACAGATTAGGTGTGAATATACTGAATATAGAACATCAGCAAGTGCAAACCTGAAGAAAAACAACCTGAAAAAAACAGTGGGTAAGCAAACTGAACAAACTAAGATGAAATGAAATAAATGCAAAACATGTAAAAAGGAATGCAAAAAAAAAAAAGGAAGAAAAAATAACTAAAAATGACTAAAAATGAAAGTAAAGTGGGGGGCTGTCATGCTCTGAAATTATTGAACTCAATGTTCAGTCCGGCAGGCTGTAGTGTGCCTAATCGGTAGATGAGATGCTGTTCCTCGAGCTTGCGTTGATGTTCACTGGAACACTGCAGCAATCCCAGGACAGAGATGTGAGCATGAGAGCAGGGGGGAGTGTTGAAATGGCAAGCAACCGGAAGCTCAGGGTCCTGCTTGCGGACTGAGCGGAGATGTTCCGCAAAGCGGTCACCCAGTCTGCGCTTGGTCTCCCCAATGTAGAGGAGACCACACTGTGAGCAGCGAATACAGTATACTACATTGAAAGAAGTACAAGTAAATCGCTGCTTCACCTGAAAGGAGTGTTT